>NC_090444.1:82975230-83278261 GCF_031143425.1 Pleurodeles waltl
CTGTTTGTTGTTGTGAGGTTGAGTGATAGGATGTGCGTGTGGTTTCTGGTGTTTGTTTGCAGTGGTGAAGTGCGTGTTGTGTTGCTCTTGTTGTTGTGTGTTGTGTGTTGTGTGATGGGTGTTCAGTGTGATGGTGCCTGTGATATGTAGGTGCAGTGCCTTCTGTCAGTGTGCTCTTGCCTCACTATGGCAGACTCTGGGTGCAAAGGATTCTGTGTATTTGTGCGTTGTGTTTTGTAGTGCTCTGGTCAGGTGTGTGTGGTGTGTCTATGTGTATCAGGTGTGGCGTATCGGTTTTGTCCAATGTGGTGCAGTGTTCTTGTGGAGGTGCATTTTTGTCTGCGGCGGTTCGGACCACCAATGGATTGCCGCTGTGCTGATTTGTGATTTGGAGGGCGGTACGTTGTCGACGTGGCAGTTCTGGTGGTGGAAATGCCTCTTTCACACTGTCGATCAGGCCGCCGGTGTTGGATTTTTGTTATTTTTTTGGCGGTGTTGTGTTGGTGACTCGTAATACGGCGGTCTTCTGACCACCATCACTGGCTTTTTTTCAGTGCCTGCTAACATGGCGGTCTTCGATAAAGACCGCTGAAGTCAAAATGACCACCTTAGTACTTGGTCAAGCCACTTGTATATGTTTATGGTTTGTTTTAGGGTGATTAGTCATAGATGGTGGAGTTTATTTGGTGGATGTCCCTTTGCTTTCCAGGTGATCAAATTAAAAGGTGTAATACTATTGAAGATGTAGCTACTCAGTAATGTGTTCTGAAATCGCAAGATGTTTTCTTGTTTTTTCCAGATAAATTGGATGAAAGTTGAGGTGAGTGTGTTGTGCTGGAACATTGTTACTTGTGTGATTATTTCCATTTCATTTTTGACTCCTTTACAAGGGCTTTCTGTCACTGTAAGACTGCTGAGGTGGCCACCATGGTAATGGAGTCCATCTCCGGTGCTGAGTCTGAGACAGAGACTGCATAAGAAGAAGGTGATCTTTTAGAAGATTGAAGCCCTGACTATCCCCTACATGAAGATTCTTCCGATGCTGAGTTTACTTCAAGTGCAGATGAAGTGGCTCAGCTACACCAAGCATCTCCAACTGGACTACAGCTTGAAGAAGGTGCTTTGAGGCCGACAGGTCTGGGAGCACATCAGCAGGCAATAATGCCCAGGGCTTTTGTTTTGACGTCCATTGCAGTAGATGATAACTGGTGTGCCCCAATATGTTCCAGTCTCTGGTGCTAGAGTTCACTGTTGCTACAAGGTGCACAGTAAACACTAATAATCATTTGTCCATATAGTTGTTGATCTATTCATGGATGATCTTTTCCTTACAGAAATATTTCTGCAGACCAGTTTGTATGCTGAAAATGTTTGATGGATCGCATTGCAAAACTAGCTCCTCTTTCTCAAGCTGTTCGATGGACTCCAACCAATGTTGTTGAGTTAAAAAAAAATGTGGGTCTCTCTAGGTTGATGGGAATGGTAGAGGAGCCATTCCAGGCTTCGTATAGGTCTACAAATTCCAAGTTAGTGACCCCTTATTTACCGAGCATGGTGTCCAAGAAACGTTTTCAATTTGTACAGAGAATGCTGCATTTTACTGACAACATAGCAGCATTGACCAGAGACCACCTAGATCATGATAAGTTATTCAAAAATTGGCCATTGCTGAATCACTTAATAGAGCATTTTTCTTTCACATACATTTCTGGTTAGAATATATCTTGTGGATGAGTCTCTAGTGATGTATAGGGGTGCTGATATTTAGACAGGGCCTACCCAGCAAAAGGGCACATGAATGGTATTAAACTGTACATGTTATGTGAAAGTGTCATGGATACACTTAGAATCTTTTCCTGTATCCACTCTAATATTCTATCATTAACCCTCCTGATCACCGTCTTTGGGAGTGCCTGAAAAATTGTGTGGGATTTAGCCTGGCCTCTGTTTTTTCACCAAAGTTACCATTTGTACTTGGACAGTTTGTACACCAAATTGCAATTGTCCAAGAAATTGTGGCTTACAGCACCATACGCAGCAACCATAAGAGATTTCCCAGACAGCCTATTTGCAAAAAAACTTGCAAAGGGTGAATACAGAACCTTGCAGTGGAATGAGCTGCTTTCTCTCAAATACCATGACTTTTGTGATGTAAGTATGCTCACCAACATACCTGATAAGATTGTGTCACCTGTTGCCATTTATGGTTATGTTGACAGGGTCTACAACCCAACTTGTATGTTGGGCTACAATAAGTACATGGGTGGTGTAGATAGAACAAATCTACAATGCTACACATAAGGCTACTGTGTGCTACAGGAAGTTGGTGATGCACATGGTGCATTTAGCTATTCTTAATGCATTTGTGGTGTACCAAGCCACTTCTCAAGAGCTGTGATTCCTGGAGTCTGAATTGTCTTTGCTAGACAACCTTATTGATGTTGATGCACCTGCAGCTGACCCAATCATTGGTGTGTTGGAGGGCATTGTTAGATTGTGTGACCACCACTTTGCAGCCTGCATTGCTCCTACACCTAAAAATGAATTTCCAACTTGAAGATGTTGAGTATCTGCCCAAAGAGGGATACATAAGGAGAGTCATTGTTACTGAACCGAGTGTCCTTTGAAGCTAGGCCTTTGTCTGTGTTGAAATGTTGGCAACAGCTATGAATGATAGGTGACTTTCCTTCTGCCTGCTGTTTAGTTTACAGTATACCTTTACCTTGTCTATTACTATTTTAAACCAGAGGATACCGCTCTTTGTGAATGTGTGATGCATAATTAAGTCTTGCCTTTGTTGTGAATGAATGTGATGGGAATGGCATGAGTGACCAGAGGGATGTGAGAATGAGCAAAGATCGGATGCTGTACGACTAAGGATGCAGGTATGAAGATTTGAAACTTTTTTGTGAATGAGGGTGATGAAACTGACGTGTGTGAGTCAGGAAATGAAAATGAGCATAGTTATAGACGTTGTGTAAATGCAATAAAAACAAAAAAAAGCTGTGAGTTTGTGGAACAGTGTGAAGATTGGTCGCAAGGGTGAGTGCTCTTTATAGATGTAAGTGGCAAGTTTATTTAGATTGTGATGGTGAATGACTTGTGTGTTGTTACATGTCTGACAAGTGACTTGTACTGTGAATGGCAAGAAATGGTGATGTTGGAGATTCTTGAGGTTTGTTGAATGATATGGTTGTGAACAAGTTGACAGTGAAATGGTCGGTGCAGTAACATGGCTTCACTGTTGGTTGGTTTGATTTTTGAGAGGATCATCAAGAGTTCTTATCATTTATTTCATTTCATGTATACATGAGCCATTGGTACTGTCCTTTTCCTTCATGTCAATACTCCTCTTTCTCTGTCAGGCTCCACCTGCTAGTACAAACGTATTGTGTTAAACTCACTATGGTCACTTGGAATTGATTCTTTCATACTTCACCATCATCTTTCCTTGTGCATAACAACCCCATTTGAATGTAACTGGTATGTGGAATTGTGTAAGTTACTTCCTTGTGTTTGATTACTTTGTCTTTCAAACGTGACATCTCTGTTGGGTGGTAGAAAATGTGTGTATCTCCACAGACTTTGTAACTTTGCCACACAGGAAATCTCTGCAAGTACATGATTACAGCCAATAAGGTTTTGCAGGGTATGATGGGTAATTAAACATCATTAGACCCACGGTAGTAATACCCTCAAACTCGAGGGTGTCTAGCTTTCAGAAATATATAGGTTTCATAAGTTCCCTAGGTGGTGACTAGCCAATCCCTGGCTAAAACTGCACAGCCTAATACATTGAAATTGGACCTCTTCATGTCATGTTTTGGAGACTTTCATTTTGTGAGCCCTAAGCCCAGCCACACAGGTGAGGCACCATTTTTAACAGGAGATGTGTAGAAGCGCTGGGTGGTAGGACGTTTGTGGATCCCTGCAGATTCTGGAAGTTTCCATCACTGAAATGTATAGTAAACTTGTTTTAGTCAAAGAAAGACTTGTGAGATCCATGCAAGTCAGGACACTGTGGTATCCCCCAGACGTCAACTTTTTAGAAATGTGTAAATTTGTTAGGTTTCCCTGCGTGTTGGCTGAGTAGGGGCCCAAAACCCACAGCTACCGAAATTACAAAAAACAGTCTGTTTTGATTGGAAACATTTGATTTATCCATGTTGCCACCCTGACCTCCAAGGGGTCCGGCGAAATCTAAATCCCATTATATCCTATAGGATTTAAATTTTGGCGGACAGGATATCCGGCACCATTGTGACCGAGTAATTCATCTGCCAATATCTAAATCAGGCCCTTAGTGAGATTAATATGCTCCTTGTTTTTGTAGAAGATCTTTTCACCTCAAAGAGATAATTTCCAAGGATCAGACAGACTATAATTTATTATAGTTAGGCAGGTGTCTGCCAATATCTAAATCAGGTCCAGAGTTTTGGGAGACACCCAGTAGCCTCTATAGGGAAGGGGCGCTGGGTGGTTCTCTGTGCCAAATGCACAAGCCCCTGAATCTAATTGGCACCCTTGGAAGCAATGAAAATCAGGATAACAATATACGACAGAACAGGGAACGAAACAAGGAACACTAAAATAAAAACAGGGCTCAGCAAAGGCAGGCCTGGAATCACGGTCAGGAACAGGACTGAAATACTGAAAACAAGGCTAGGAAAGGTCTACACTCAAACAAGGCAAGCCAGAAATATGCAGACAAACAGGAACACCGAACACAAGGCAAGGAGACCACATATAAATGGGCAGATCAAGAAGAGTGCAGATAGGAGACTAGGATCAATGGCTAACACAGGAACAGAGATGCAGGGAAACAACGAACAGAAAGAGATACTACAAATAACCAAAACATGAAAATGTTTTTGGTGAATAAGGGAAACAAAATCAAAGGGCAAACCTGTAATAACAGCAGCAAGAGCACAAGGAGAGTCAACAGAAGTCAGTTGCAAGCCGCTGCACTCTGCGTTCACAAGGCTGAAAGAGCTGGAGCCTCATCAGAGTAGCACAGATGCAGGGAGAGAGCCACGAATAAAGAATAAACTAGGTGTGAGAAATCAGGGAGCCACCAATGGAGTGAAGGCTGAGCTGGGACTTGTAAGAGAGAAGACCAAGGAAACCAGGAGACACATGAAAGCTAATAGGAAAACCTGGAACAGAGTGTGGATTGGACCAAATATAAAGAATGGTCAAGAAAGCAAATATAAAAGAATCAGAATAGTGATTAGGAAACCACCACAGGACATGATCTAGGAAGGGTCTAAAAATGTTTTTACCATAATATGCATCAGGGAAGAAGGACAAAAACCTGTACTAAAAGGTCAAGCGAAACTATGTATGGTAAGTGTTGATGTGTATATTGACCTATGCTGATGTACAGGCAGATTCGTAAAGGGCCCTTGTGAGTGATATCTTGTGGCAGGATAACAGAATCCTGACAATGAGTTTTTAAAGTCTTCAGTGAAAATAGCTCCAAAGAGTGCTATGCGCCAATAATAGTCTATTGTTGCAGTAGACTGGGACCTAAGTGTGATTTCAGAACAACTGCAATGTATTATGGAATGGATATATCCATCCTGGTCAGAAAGTTTAACTTAGGATATAGGGCCTGATTTAGAGTTTGGAGTAAGGTCTGCTGTTCCTCTGTCATGGTGTACTTCAGTGGTCCGCCAGGCTGATGTCACACTGCCTGCTACATTTAGAGTTTGGCCTTAATATCCGTCGTCCATCATGAAGGAATGGTTTCCATCAGTCAAACCCAATACCCCCGTCATCCGTTCCTACTCTGTGGATTATGGTTAGGAGATATCCATCTGTTCTATTTAAACTTGTATTCCATCGTAGTAAGATGGGCAACCAACCCAGCGGAGAAGATGAAGGTCTGACGAGTGTACTTTTGACGTCTTTCCATCAAAATGCTAGACATATCCGTCAAACTTTCCTACATGAATGTCACTATGACTGACCCAAGCGTCCTTTAACACACACAGCTGCATATCATCAACAGAGAAATAAATCACCTGCTCCAAGCAATATAGAAGTCAAGACTCAATGAAGGAGTTTATCCTTTTTTATTTTTTTCAGATTATAAAATGGCCCCTGGGTTTTCAGAGTATTATTTGCCCATTACGGTTGATGAAATTCTGAAGGTTGAGCTGCAATTATTAACAAACAACAACTATGAGTCTGAGAAGGCAAATGTGGGACAGAATAGTGTATAGGATAAATGCAGTTACTTCTTATAAGTGCTCACAGGAGGATATTTGTAAGCCCTGAAATGACCGGGGGCATACGTTCCCTTGCTGCCAGGGTTCATAGTGAACCCTGGCAACTGGTGGTGGTACACCCAGGCCTGAAAGCTCCTGCCGTGGGAGGGAAAATGTTATCCATACTCCACAATAAAGGCATCGCAAGAATTTCTGGCAGAGTGGAGACTGGTGAGTTTTTGAAGAATTATTGAAAGGTTTTTGTTTTAAATATCGAGATATACAAGTGTAGAATCTTTGTTCATGTGATATTTTTAATTTCCTTTATACATTTTTAGGGATAATATTTACATGATGCTAACAATGTAACAATACACTTTTTTATAAAGAGTGTGTAAAGTAGGTCCCATACCTTTCATATGTGTAGAGAGAAACATAGCCTCCCAATGATTATAGAAAAAGTGAAATAAAATCTTGTTCGTCTCACACAAACTTTTTAGCTTCATACTTGAGGGCCTTATTTGCACGGAGAATTAATGAAATCTCTACATTTTTAATTGACTTGTACAACCCTCAAAATCAATACCTTGTACTACCTGGCACCTAGGAGTCATCTATAATTTATGACCATTTTTTCTAACTGACTACGTCCGAAAAATCAACTGTGTAATTCTCACATTAATTGCAGCATCACCAAATCACAATTCCCCTCTTCTCAGCTATTATACCCACCCAGTGGTATGTCCATAACAATTAGCAGACCCAGCTCTGACAGCATTGAAAACAAATTCTATGGACTACTCATTTCCCCCTGGGATTTGGACTGACTATGGAATATGAAAGTCCCAGTCGCTAGCTCTATATGTGCTTGTAATATCGTATACCTCTTACTATTTTATCAAGTTCAGGTCCACAGCCCACAGGCCATTCTGCCAATGGAAGGTCAACACCACAAAAGGCACAAGTAACGTTTGGGGCCATCCTGCTAGAAGTTCTACAGACGGATACATTCAGCTTGCAAGTGTCAGTTGTAGTTTCTGAAAATGGGACTTGGGGTTTTTAGGCATATATAAAACACTTACATTTTTTTACATGTAAGTTGTATTTAAAAAAAAAACCTTTTAGAACTTAACATTTTTGTGTTTCAACACTCCCCAAAAGATTCACTGAGATGTATTTGTTGCTGCTTTCACAATATTTTTTCCTTAATAAAATAAAGTATGTTACGCATGATCTGTCCATTTAGCAGTCAATCTTACTACACTCCAAATAGCTTTTAGTCCTTCTTATATGTAAGGGCTTGTTTTAGTGTAAAAGCCCTGATGCTTATTTATTTTGGAACTTACAGCTGCCTTATGTTCCTAAAGGGGTAAATAGTAGAAACACAAAAAATAATTGGGAGACCTTCATAACAAATGGATTTCTTTCAATAAAACGTGTAAGCAAATCTGCTACAGCCAGGAAACCTACGGAAGGCCTGCATTTCTGTTTCCACTGCATTGGATGCCACAACGGGTGCTGCACATAATAATATCTACAGAATATTTCAGCAATATTTACATTTATTTCTATATACTACGTAGTTACTGGGAAATAAAATATGTCAACCATTAACATTTGTTAATAATTTTTAAATGTTTAGTAGTTAACCAGATGGACTTTAACAATGTTTGTGGAAAGTGGACAGAAACAAAACTCATGGTTAATCTTTTTTAAATACTATATTTTCTAGACATACAATAGCTTGTCAGGTTCCAAAAGTGTGCATGGGTGAAGGTTTTCTTTAAGATCAGAAACTGGTAAGAGGTATAGTAAATGGTTTTAACATTCAATGTTTTAAGTAGAGACAGTGGGATAGATTTAGAAATATTTTGCGCTGGGGTTGCATCACAAAAGTGATGCAAACCAGCACCATTTTATTTTGCTATTTGCTTTCCAGCACAAAACGTGTTTGCCTTAAAGTAACGCAAAGTAACCCAAAGCACTGCTTTGCATTACTTCGAGGCAAGAGGGCATTACATGGTTGGTACACGGCCGTTCCCATGCATCCACCCATGCTCTTTGACGCAAAACCCTATTTACTAACAATAGTAAACAGGGTTTTGTATTAAAAATTGACACTACTTGAAAGCTAGCATTAAAAGGGGACATGTTTTAATTTCTCCTTCCTTTTCCGACTTTCCACATGTGCTGAACTCCACAGCCCACATACAGAGTAAGAAAAGTTTTAAAACTGGTCCAGGCATAGTATTTTGTACACATCCTGGCACTATGGTGCAGAGGTGTGTGTGGTGCTAAACAGCAAAAGTCTGCAACTCGTCTAGGGAGGAGAGGGCATATCTCTATAGATCTGGCACTCTCCTACTCTCCCCTGTCACGCATCCCAGTTCAGCATTTTTGTCTGCTGTGCTGCATTTCATGACTCTTTTGTAAATCTGGGCAGTGTCTAAAATGTTTGAATTTAACATGCTTGCTTTATCTGTAGTTTGGATGTAAATAAACTAGCTTTTGTGTAGTATTCTGTACTTTAAACTATACATATTGTAATTTTGTAAGTTTATTTAAAAAAACTTGGAGAAAATATTATAATATTTAACAATAATAATATTTAATTTGTTAGGGTCATCACAAAGAGACTCAACAGCTACTTCTCAGCTGTCCACTCTGCTGGAGCAAGAAAATCGGAATGAGTCCAGTCGGAGTGCGCCGGCTTGCCATGCTGGAGACCTTTAAGAGCTGCCAGGCCCATTGTGTTTATCAAAAGGTTAACCTCTACCAGCCCAACCCAACAATGTGACAACTATGTAATCAGCAACTATAGTCTAGTGGCTATTGGACAGTGTTGTAACACCCATCCCACTCTGTGTCCCCACTATAACACCTAATATGGCTACCCCTGTCCTGGCTCCAGTTTGCAGTCTAACATCATCAACTGAGGTTCAGCCAGTGCAGATGACATCTGTAGCCACACACAGAAGGGCAAAGTGCAGTGGAGACACCACTGTGGTGAGTTCAGGTGTGGTGCAGGGTGACTGAGGGCGTTTCAACATCGTTTCATGCAAAGGGACAACATCTGATGGGTGTGGCTAGATGGCACAAGGAACAATTGGGACTGATAATAGACCTACAATGGGCCCAGAATGTCATGTGAGGGCCCAGGTTAACATACTGGAACAGCATTTGACTACACAGACATTACACAAAGGGGGTTAGTAAATACTTTTAAGAATGCTTTTAAGAATCTAGTGGCCGCAGTGTCTATTTTAGCCTACTCATTTGGTAGTCTGAGAAAGAGTTCCATGAGGCTTGATACCTTCTTGCCCAACTTTTCAGATGTGGTAGGAGAAGTCCAGTTAGACATAGCCAAGGGTACCAAGGTGTTCGAAATAGCACTTGGAAATCAGTACTCATTCCAGCAGAGCCACCAGCAGGGTCCAGTCCAGGTCCAGTTGCTACAGGTCATGTGGGCACTCCAGGAAAAAGGTGTCTTTCAGCATGCTGTGTCACTGTACCCACACAGGAGGTGAGCCAAATAAACAGTGGAGTCCCTCTCTTTGTTTTGGGTACAAGTGGAAACAGGTCCAGCTTTAAGGTCTCATCAAAGGTGTGAAACAATAGTTGCAGTCCTATTTCATTTATTCCAGAGGACCAGATAGTGTTCTGAGGATGGTGCCTTGGGATGCCAAATTTATGGTTGGATCCAGGTAGTGGATCAGGGTGAGTCCTGGCTCCTGCCTAAACAATGGGATAATGGATACCAGAGGAACCCTACCTATCTTTGCAGCAGTTCTTGATTGCCCTACTGTAAACAGTCCTAGAGCATAGACCCTCTTCCACTGAGGTTGGTGCCAGCCTGACTGAGTGGACAAATAATTCCCTTCCCCAGGTCTAATCTTACACTTACATGTGAAAGGGCAGGCCCCTTTACAAGTTAAAAAATCTTCTCGGCCCACCATAACTGGTCTTCCTGCAAGGGGAAGAAATATACCTCTGCCAAACCAGGCTGTTGTCTCAGCTCCAGGAGCAGTTTTTACACCTGATTAAGGGCAAGCCCTAGCAGACCAGCTGTCAGAAGGCGAATGCTGATTAGCCTACTGGAGGTTCAGGCAAGTAAAAGGTATCTTTGTAAAAGTTACTTTTCCTAAATATTAGTTGCAATGCCAACTTTATCATTAGCTTGTTTTTTAATGAATATTAAAAATAGTCTTTAATGACTTATGTAGCACTTTATACAGATTAAGTGCGTTGACATTTTTAGGATTCAGCTACAGCCGTGCCAGTGAAAACTATTTCTGGTGTCTAGTTACTGGAGGAACATGCCAATTTTAATTTCAAACATGACCCACTTTTAAATATTAGGTAGCCTACATTGTGGACAACCAGGTGTACTCAGAGGTGACTTAATAATACTTAAAAGCAGGGTTTCTTGCCTGTCAGAAAGGGTTAATTTGACAGGTTTGGCAGCAGGGTTGCAGGCTGCTGCAGTCAGGCTATATATTGTAGGCCTGAAACCGTGTTTTCATGGCCCACTGTATGGATGACACAATAGGTGCTGCACTACCACGAGGAACATTTAACTGCAAGACCTTAGATGCATGTATTACACCATAATGTAAGGATATGTAGGCAAGGTCAGGGGTAAGTCATTGTAATCATGTGAAAAGAGGGAACATTTTACTTCTGTTTAGCAGGGGTAACGTGTACAGAGTTCCAAGTCCAGTAAAACTGAAAATGTGAAAATGTTGGGGTAACCACACAAAAGATGGTAATTTCCTTAGGTGGTAATTGAAAAATGTATTGTCAAAGGTTTAAAGTTTGGCCGTCTTTGGTGTGTGTATTTTGTGATTTGGACCTCCAAAGTTTGTAACTGATGTGTGCAGATGTGTGTTTTCAGCTTCCGCTGGAGCAAGTAAAGGCAATTGTCAGTGGAGACACAGGAGGGCCAGTGTGAATCAGAAGGCAGGGCAACCAACACCGAGGGATCCTGTGGCACTGAAAGGGATGGGTCTGACCAGGAGGCTTTCACAACATCCGATTCTGTGGTTTCTGACTCAGGCCAGCCTCTCATGGTAGCGGATGTACATATACCAAAGGTTCCATCTTTTCCTGTGTCTGCCACCACCTTGACTACCATCTCCACCCTCACTCCTGCACCTGGGCCAACACCTAGACCATACGTTTATTTTGCCCGGGCACCTCTTCACTTGCCTCCATCTCACGAGCACTGGTGTCAGAGAAGGCACTAGAAGTCCTTAGGAACCTCTCTGTCACAGATGGCATTGTTACATTCTGTCCAGGGTGTCAGTATGCAACTCGTTCAAATTATTGACATCCTAGATGGCATACACTCTGTTCAGTCTGCCTTACAGAGATGTTCTCTGTCTCCTAGTGCCTGAGCCGACCACAGTGTTTCAGGCACACCTGTCCCCATTCCAACACTTGCCCTCATTCCAATACATGACCCCATTCTAACACCTGTTCCCATTCTACAGCACAGCCCCATTTCTCCTTATAACCCTATCTCTCCACCTCTCTTCCCAATTCCATCTCCACCTGTCACAACTAAACCCAAGCCCCTAACCCTACCCATTCCCAGAAACCTTTCCATACCCAAAACCCCACCATTCCCATCATCCTCCTTCCCCAGAAATACCTGGACAGCTACCCACAAAACCACTAACCCTACCCGTTCCCACAATCCTTCCCATATCCTAAAACAACTTATTTCCTAGCACCCTCCATCTCCAGAACCACCTGGCCCTGCCCCTCCTAAAAAGATTAAAAACCCCACCAAAACCAAAGACCTAGCTGCCTGGGTGACCATCAGGTTCTGGAGGAAGAAGATTCCCTTCATTTTTTACGTTTTCTTTTTCTGTCTCATCTCTTATTTTTTCTGTCATTGTGCCACCTTCTCCCCTGCTCCTGCCCTGCCCTTTTACCCCCGCAAAGCGCTTTTCCCGCCCTCCCGCCTGCTGGCTGGCCGGACCCCCACCTCCATCCCCTTTTTAATGGCGGCCGCAGCGCTGTGAGAGGACGAGTCCACTGACCTCCTAGCCAGTGTCTGTTACCCTCCCCAGCTCCTTCTACTGCTGCTGCTGCTGCTGCCTCTGCCTCAGGGAATGAACTGAGAGTCTACTTGACTCTCAATTCGAGGCCCTCCACTACCCGCAGGCTCGTGCCTGTGCCTCATCCCTGGTGGCCTAGTGGCCATCCACAAGTAAGTATCTTCCATCTGTCTCTCCTTACTCCTGCTTTTTACTTCTGCCTTTTACCTCTGATTTTTACTTAGTTTTTCTTTTTCTTTTTCTGTCTCTTCTCTTACTTTTTCTGTCTTGCTGCCCCTCTCTCCATCCTGCAATGCTGCTGCCCCTGCGGCCTCGACCCCCAGCCCAGCGAAGCGCTTTTCCCGCCCTCCTGCCTCCCAGCTGATCAGACCTCCCTCCCCTTCTTAATAGTGGACATGCACAGAAGATGCACCACTGGCGTGCCAAAGGCAAGCCCATCTGCGCCCGGCCCGGTACCAGCACCAGAAACCCTGGATCTCCGACGAGCCATTGCCTGGCCACACTCCATCACAAGGCCAAGACCCTCCACCCCTTAACACCGGACATCTCAGCGCCTGTTGCATCGCATCTCCTAAGGACACCCATGGACATTTTTCCTGCCGGAACTGCAACCTCAGCTTCAGCCACAACAGACAACCGGAACACTCCAAACCTGAAACCACCAATGCCCGCCACAACCTCAACAACTGTCTCCTCCTGAATATATGCTTCCTCCACAAGCACATCACCGAACTCTGGGACCTAATTGGCTCCACCCGTCCAGACATCGCCTTCCTAACTGAGACCTGGACCAACCCTACCTCTGGAGCGGACATTGCCATCGCAATCCCAGACAGCTACAACTTCCTAAGGAAAGACCGACCCTCCTGTCCGGGTGGAGGACTGACAATTGTACACAAGTCCTCACTCCGCATCACGGTCAACACGGAGGAACACTTCAGCACAATGGAACACCTACACTTCCTGATCCAGGCCACTCACAATCCTACCTATGTGGCACCCTAGTCTAGAGACAGGCTGGGCCCCACCCAGCCTTCATCGGAGCCATAGTAGACATCGCCAGCCCCCAAGCCCTGGAGTCCACCGAATACCTCCTCCTGGGTGACTTGAATTTCCACCTTGAAGACCGCAACGACCGAAACACCACTTCCCTACTCGACAATCTCGCCACCCTCAAGCAATTGATCACTGCGCCCACGCACGCCGCTGGACACACACTAGACCCCATTTTTACCTCAAGCAACCGGATCACCTACAAGAACACTCAGGACTGGACTGACCATCACTGCAGACACTTTGCCATCACCGCACCCAACAGTTGCCTCAGCGTCCCAGGGACCCCCAAGGGAAATGGAACAGAATCACCGACTAGCAACTCACCACGACCCCCGTCAAATCACCCCCACACACTGACAGGGCCAGCGCCGCAGCACACAACACCTGGATCACTGACTGCACCAACTCCTTAGCCCCCCTCTGATCAACTTCTGTCAAGTGCGTCCCAAAAAAAGCCAGCTGGTTCAACGCCAAACTCCAAGAATCCAAGCGCACCTGCAGGCATCTAGAGAAGAAATGGAGAAACAACAAAACCAACGAAGACCTTGCCTCTTTCAGAGCCGCCATTGCCACCCATCACCAATGCATCAAAAACACAAAAAAAGCTGCACTATATGAATGCATCAACACCTCCCCACACAACATGAGAGAACTCTTCACTGTAATCAACAAATTCAACAATCCTCCCTCCGAAGCCACTAACATCCCCCCATTGCAAGACCTCTGAGACAAACTGACCACTTTCGTCCACAGCAAGATTAAGGACATCTATGACAGCTTCCTCCCTTAGAACCCACCCAACATCAGAAACTAAGATCAACCCAGTCCCCCAGAACCCACCCAAACCATCCATAGCTGGTTCACGCTCACCACAGAAGAGACTGAAATCATCATGAACAGAATTTACTCTGGCGCTCCAACAGACCCCAGTCCTCACCACATCTGCAGCAGAGCCAGTGCACCCATTGCCCCCGAACTCCGCAAGACGCTAAACTGCTCCATCACGACAGCCACCTTCCCCGAAGATTGGAAACATGCCGAAGTCCGCCCCCTCCTGAAGAAACCCACAGCCGACCAATCAGAGCTTAAGAACTTCCGACCCATCTTACTGCTACCCTACCCAGCCAAAGTCCTGGAAAAAGCCATAAACTCGCAGCTGTGACAGTTCCTCGAGGATAACAACTCTCTGGATACCTCTCAGTCTGGATTCCGCAGCAACCACAGCACGGAGACAGCTCTTCTTGCAGCCACCGATGACATCCGCACACTCCTCAAGCACGGACACACCGCAGCATTCATACTCCTCGACCTCTCAGCAGCCTTCGACACGGTCTCCCACAGCACCTTATGCACCAGACTCCACGACGCAGGAATCCGCGGAAAAGCCTTGCAATGGATCCACTCCTTCCTAACTGGAAGAACATAGAAAGTCAGGCTCCCACCCTTCATATCCAAACCAGCAGAAGTCAGCTGCGGAGTCCCTCAGGGATCCTCCCTGAGCCCAATGCTCTTCAATATATACATGGGCCCACTGGCAGCCATCGTCAGGGACCACGAAATTAACATCGTGTCATACTCCGATGACATACAACTCATCATATCCCTCACTGAAAACCTGGACAAAGCTAAGAGGAACTTTCACACCGGGATGAAAGCCGTCGCCACCTGGGTGAGGAAGAGCTGCCTCTAGCTCATAAGACCGAGCTCATCATCTTCGGAAACTCCACCTCAGCCTGGGACTGCTGGTGGCCCACATCGCTCAGTGCACCACCTACTCCGACTGACCATGCTCGCAACTTAGGAATCATCCTCGACTCTTCCCTATCTATGACCCAACAATAAACGCAGCCACCTCTTTCTGCTGGCACACCCTACGCCAACTCTGCAAAATCTTCAAATGGATCCCGGTTGACTGCCGCAAAATAATCACCCACGCCCTAGTCACTAGCAAACTCGACTACGGCAACACACTCTAAGCCGGCACCACAACAAAGAAAACTAGGAAACTACAACTCATCTAAAATGCCACCGCAAGACTCGTTCTGAACCCCCCCCCCCCCAAGAACACATCTCCCAAAACTTGAGGACCCTCCATTGGCTCCCAGTGGAGAAGCAAATCAACTTCAAACTACTCACCCACACCTACAAGGCCCTGCACAACATTGGACCCGCCTACCTGAACCATCGCATCTCCTTCCATAACCCCACCAGACCCCTCCGCTCCGCCCAGCAGGCGCTAGCTACTGTCCCAATCATCCAGAAATCCACTGCCGGAGGAAGATCTTTTGCATACCTCGCAGCTAAGAGCTGGAACAAAGTGCCCACACACCTCAGACAAAGCCCATCTCTCACCATCTTCAGGAAGAACCTCAAAACATGGCTCTTCGAATGAGGCCCAGATCCACCACCAGCGCCTTGAGGCCTTCACGGGTGAGTAGCTGCACTTCACAAAAACGGATTGATTGATTGATTGATTGATTGATTGAGGAGATCTGCTGAAGAGGACTCTGCAGATAATAGAGGGAAAGCAAGACTTGTAGCCCACCTGGTCTTTGATTTTTTAGTCTTTTTTCAAATGGATTACAGTACCCAGAGAAGAAAGATGCTTGTTGTCCCTTTTTAATACAAAACAATCCTATTTGAACATTTTGTGTCTGTTATTTGCTTGAAGCTGTATTGTGTTTTAAAAATGTAAAAGTATTTGCCACATTTGATTGCATATTGCAATATCTTGTATAGGTTAAGCATTTACATCAATTTCCGGGTTTTGACATTTACCTTGTATTGCATTGTGGGTAATGTAGTCCATTACATTTTGCATATGTGTTATAGGAAGTGGTAGCGGCATCAGTGGCATTCAGAGTGGTAGTGTGTTTGACTACATCTAATCTTAATATTTTTTACTTGCAAATGTAACACCTAGGTTAAGGATTTTATTGCAAAGTTTGCATGTGACTTTCTGTGCCCAGCCCCTGAAATCATGCGTCATAGTCCGAGGCATACAAGTGATTGGGAAGTATAAATCTGTACACGGGTATATTATTGATTTATTTCATTGTGTAGTGTATGATAAGTGAAGAGCATCAGTAGTTCAGTGTTTCAAAATGTGAATGTGGATCAGTTTTATTGCATTTTGAACATGTTTAAAACAACTTAGTTATGGAGTGTTAGTTTTGCATATTTGTGTGAACGTGCATATTTTTTTTAACTGTGCTTTCTTATTCGAATGTAAGTTGTAGCGGTTAAAATAAAAAATACAGTGAGTGCGTATTTAATCTAGGTATATGGACGAGAGTAGTTTCCCACTCTTGTTCTGGTGGTTATGAGTCAGCAGGAACCTACTTCCTTCCAAAAATGACCACAGTGACTGATCTCAGTCTGATCTCAGTCTTCCGCCCAACTTATTTAGACCAGGGTTCCCACCATTATTTTCTGGTGTACCGAGAGTTTTTTTACTGCAGATGTGCTGAGACTAATTCTCAGTTTTTCAGACTGATTTCCTGAAACTGCATTTGAGACTCTGCAATAAATATGTGGTTCAAAAAACAGTAGAAAAACCTTGAAAAAGCCCCATGCCTGCTCACCATAGAGGGCAAAACACATGTTAGTTGGTCCTTTCTCATAACCTTCTGCGTGAGGGCAAATGCCTGACAAACATCAAGGATTACATCAGTAAAATACTGAATAGAAAAATAAAGGGTTTTTGCTCCTTGTTTAACCTCAGTGAAACAATCTGAATATTATTTTGAAGATATACATTGTTGTTGACTAACCTATACCCTTACTTAATACTCAGAATTGTTCTGTGGGATTTCAGTGGTGTGGCACACCTATAGGTTTAGTCTCAGTCTATCAACTATAGCCAGTGCTTAATTTGTTAATAACAACGTGCCGGTGCTCGAAGCTCTCCTCTGAAACGCGCAGCTGCTGCATTTAAAAGTGCGAGAACTGAATATTGATGCAGCTAATCCTAAAGCCATCTCGGGCCTCTTTAATCCATTTACAGCAACTCCCTGCCCCTTCAGCTCACTCTTGCAGCTTTCTGCTTTCTCCTTTTGTGACACTTTTTCTTTTTCCTCTTCCTCCACCTTTCCCATATGTGTCTTTTGCTCGCATTGAGTGCTCGAGGCAGAAGAATATGTGCTGACCCTCAAAAATTAGTGCCGGTGCCCCACACGTGAAACTATCTACTCAAATTAAGCACTGACCACAGCCTTGTCTGGGAGACGTGGACCCCTAGGATTATCACTGTTACTCTGTAGTAGAGATTGGGGAGAATTTATGCTCTTTTTTTCTCAAACACGTGTGGAAGATGAACCACCATGTTTAGAGCGGAAAGAGTAGTGTGTTTCTGTCATTCCCTCTATCGTGTTTAGGGTATACACCACCACCAGAGGAATTAAAATTCAGCAGTCACAGCGGACTACTGTCGAACATTTGCCATACTCGTTGGCCAAGATTTTAAAAGGTTTTGCCTCAGGTTTGCATTACTTTTTTAACGTATGCAAAATCTCTTCTTTGAGATTTACAAACCAGCAAAAATTGGTATTTGCCTTGGCTTGTAAGAAAAAGTATCTCATATCACCTCAAAGCACTGCTTTGTGTTGCTCTGCGTCAAGATGGTGTTGAAACCAATGGGAGCCTCTTTTTAATTCCTGCTTTGAGCAGGCATTTAAAGTGCCGAAAAAAATGACGCAAAGAAATCTCTTAGATTTCTTTGTGTAATTTTTCCACGCCCCCCCCTCTTGCAAACATTACGCCTGGTGTAGGCATAATATGGCGCAAAGGGGTTACAAAGTGGCGCAATGCAAGCATTGCACCGCTTTGTAACTATGGCGCGGTGATTTTGGCCATCTAACACCACATTAGCGTAAAAAGAAATGACGCTAGTGTGTCGTGGGGATGGAGCTAGGCTCTCTTACATCTGGGCCTAACCTAATATACCAGGCAAGATTCTTCAGGGCCAAATCTTTTCCAGTCTATCTACTAATCCAAACATTTCTTAACAATATTTGCATCCAAGATTTTATGTGTCAACTTCTTTCTCTCCCTTTACTTGAACCAGCACAGGATGTGGAGCAAGATGTCTATGTACTGAGCTCGCTTAAATCCTCACTGCATCCGAACCTCCAGGTATGGGGGTTGTTCTTTTTCCTTTCTAGCTCCCCGTCATTGGAACAGTCTTACTCTTCATATTCATTCTTGATCCGATTTTGGAAGTTTTAAAAAAACGAATGAAAATTTGGCTTTTCTGAAGCCCTGTTTACTACTTTCATAGATCTGCTTCCAGCGCAGAGATACTCCTGCGGGAGTGAGTTTTTCATGCTTTATAAGCTCTTTTAACATAATATATTAACATACCAGGGTTTTAAGAGCGATGCATGAAATAAATGATGTATTTTCATTGACGCTAGAGGCATCGATTATACTGTAAAAGGATTCATAATCTCACAAGCAAAACGACCTACAAATTTGACTTGCAATTTCGACAGATTTAAATGCATTTTTTTTTGTGAATGACAAAACTTTTTCACCAACTTTATACTGAAGTTCTCTTATGATCTGCATACATCTTGTCAAATGTCTCTTTCTTGACTCCTGGATTTTACTCAAATTACAGAGGTGCTCCTGCATAGAGAGGGGTGATTTTATGGTTAAGAGTTTAGTACTGTACCCACGCATACCAAAGAACAGAGACATACCCATAGATGCATGATCCAAGTTGTTATACCCAAATTTGACTAAACACAACTTGGTAGGACATCTCAAATATTGTTCAACATACTAATTTAACCATTCGGTCAGACTGTCTAATTTTGGATGATAGTTTGAAGGCAAGCACACGCCCATTTCCAAAGCACCACATAATGCTTACTAGAACGTAGAAGTAAACTGGGAACCTCAAATAGTAATCAAAACTTGTGGAGCACCATGCATTTATACAAAGTTCTAAATAACACCTTTAGCAAGTTACTGAGGAGAATACGATGGCCCATCTTAGTTAGATGGTCTACAACAATTAATATTGTAGTGAACCTATAGCTTTCAGGTCACTCAACTATAAAGTCCACAGAAACAGTTTGCCAGTTTGCCATGAGGTTGGTTCACGTGGTCCCTGCCTTGCGCCTGAACTCTTGCCTGTGCCTGGTCCTCCGAAGCTATCACAAGGCTCCCCACCTCATCCTCCTCTTCTCGTCCTTCCAGTTTTCTTTCTTATTCCTGTACTTGCTCTCCCAGTTCACTGCTCTCTGCATCTTTTCCCTTTGACCTCCTTTGCTGCTTTCTGGGCTTTTTCTTTTCCATTTCTCTTTTATTCTCTGTAGTGTGGTCAGTTTTACGTATTCGTTGCGCTTTAGCTTCAGGCTTTAGGCCTTTGTGCACTTTGCCCTGAACATATTTTATTCATTTGCTGACAGCTTAGAGCCTCTGTGCACTTTGCTCTACATGCTTTTTATTAGGCTTCGTACTGTTATTTTTCGAATAGCCAGTTCTACGGTGTTGTATTGTTATTCATATCACACTGTTTTGCCTACTTCAGCCCTGGAGTTCACCATAACATTTATTCTGTGCTTCAGTCAAGGATACAGTCTGGTACATTGCCGATAGACGTGGTAGGAGTTTAGACTTGGCATTCCTGCGTAGGGACATTTTGTGATCACGATGACATGTTAGTTATAAAATCTCTTCCTTGTCCCAATACAAGCAAGAGGGAGATTCCGACCAGGGAACCACAACTAGACGCTGACTGCCTCGTTGCAGATGCTGAACCAAGATCACAGGTCTTTGCTCAGGTATGAGGTCTGATGTCTCCACAGTGATTCTGACAGGCAAGCTAGAAGCTTAACATGCTGTGCTCTAAATAGAACAAGCAGAGGGAGAGTAGAAACTGTTAGACAATATGATAGCTTTGTTCTTATGTTTTACTCTCCTGGTGACTATTTCGATCCTACTGTGTTGTATTGTTCTGGTTATTGCGGCTCACTCCTTAATATCTAAAATACAGTCGTTTTATAAAAAATATTATATAAAACTTATACTGTCTTTGTCATTTGTATAGGAGATCATATTGGAAATAAGAGAGTTGGTTTGGATCTGAGTGACCACGACTTCCCTGAGAAGTTCCAAAGATGTCATGCGCTCGGCTGCCAAATCATTCCTTCCTCATGGGAAAAATGAGGCACTGCTAGTTAGCCGGAGCAAAAGCCGGATTTAGGGTGACAGAGTTCTTTACACGTGGGTCAGACTCAGTCCCCCACACCGTTATAGATCCTGCCGCCTAGAAATCCAGTAGTCTCATTTAGAATAATGAGAGCCCACGCGACATGGCGCCGCCAACGTTTGGTCTGGCACTAATGTTTAGGTACGACTGACTCTCTTGGTCTCATATATATTTTGACTCCTCGGTTCCGTATACGGAGACGTCCGTGGGGCTGAGGCTTTCCGCCGCCACGGGATAGGTGCTTCCTATTGCTTAGTGGTTGGTTGTTCAAGCTTGAACTTTGAAAGGAAAACCCCGATATTGGTGTGCCTTCTCTGACCTGGAGCTATTTTTTATAAATGGCGAATCCTAATGTAGTGAATATTGCAATCAATATGCGTCAACCGCTCACAGGACATCTGTTGGCACATGGACTAACGGTCCAGGGGGGTCCAGTCAGTTTTGTGGTGGACGCCCATGCAGCCTATAGAACTGAACTTTTTTATTCTTGGGTCGGATTTCCAGCAGTGGATGGGGGTACAAATACTTTTCACGAATACACTGTTGCGAATGTCCCTGGTCAATACAGGGCTTACGCTTATTTAGAAATACCTCTATCTTATCAAGAACACCATAATTGGCTTGATGGCGCCCTCCCACACACAGTTGCACAAGTTAGGTTAGGTCCACTGAGTAATGATGGTCCTACCTGGCCTTTATTGGCTACATATACACCTCATCCTGCGGTTGCTCAATTGGCAGTGGTTGAAGTTCGTCGTTTATATACAGACTTAACGGCTACATATAGACGATTAGTTCAGTTTGTAATGCAGACACTAAATACAAACGCAGCGCGTGCTGCTCCAGCGCACCCACAGGCAGTGGTACCGGGTATTAATCCTGCCACTCTACACTCTGTTATGGGTAAGGTACCGGCTAAACGAGAGGAGACTCCATTTTGGCTGGCGCAAAAAATTTATACGCTGGAAGCAGTATTTCCCCATACGGGACCTCAGGATAAACATAGAATTTTGACGATGTGTTTGCCGTATGGGATGGTTCCTCCGGTGGACCTTTGTAATACCTGGGGCACGGTGTTTGCCGCGCTCTAGGGATACTTTGAAGACGCCTAATAGATATCAATATACTGATACACGCCAATCTCGTTCCTTTCAGGACTCCTCGGAAAAGAGAAGTGAGAGAGGTGGGCGGTCAGAGCGGAGGACGGAGTACGTGAAACCGAGACAGGATTCACAACGTTCGGCGGAGGTTTCTATTAAACAAGAAGAGAAACCGCTGCAACAAAAACAGCAATTTAAAAAGAAGAAAGTGGCAGCAGTCTCAGTTAGACATGCAGCTCAAGAAGAGAGTTCTCTTGACGAACAAGACATGGGCGTTAGCACTGTTAGACAGCGCGGCAGAGGTCACAATAGTTCGCCGGAGTCTTCTAGAGCATCTGGAGGTGAAAGCAACTGATGACTTCATACAAGTCGAGACGGCGGATATGCGAGTCTCTGATCCTGATAGAGTATGTGAAGTGACTCTGCGATTGGAAGGGGACATTGACTGTATTATAAACGCCATTTTTTGGGACCATGTGGTAAAATCATATGATGTTCTGCTGGCCGAACAGGATTGGCCACCTGACTTTGTTCGCGACTGTCCGGTTGGGGAGGAGGCTATTACACCTTTCTTCTCACCACTTGTTCCGAGAGAACTAGCAGAGTCCTATAGTAAATCATGGGCTCTAGCACAGGCTCCTGCCTTGTATAGAAATAACGTGGGGTGGGACAGACAATCACCTTATCATATAATTCCGATAAAGGGCGAACCTCAGCCACAATCGCAGTATCCTATTAAGTTTGAAGCAAGGGCATCGGTTAGGAAAATTCTTACACAATTGGAGTACCAGGGTGTAATTGAGCCCTGTGTCTCGCCGATGAATAATCCCTTATTTCCGGTTGCTAAACCGGACCATTCACATAGGATAGTGGTGGATTATAGACATTTGAATAGTCATACACGCACATATGCAATACAGAATTCACATAGCGCAGCGCTTATGAATAATATAGTGCGTAAAAAATACAAAACTACATTAGATATCTCGAATGGATTTTTCTGCCAGAATATAGCGCCCGAAAGTCGGGACTATACCAGTTTCAGTGCGTTTGGCTCTCAGAAATGTTTTTGTCGTTTGCCTCAGGGGTATAAGAATAGCCCAGGACTGTTTTCGGCTCGTGTAACTGAAATGCTGCACGAGTTCGACCCTGAAGCGTTATCATATGTTGATGACATATATCTGACAGACGATGAGATTCTGCAACATCTAAGGCGTGTATCGCGCATTGTTGTGGGGTTTGCTGATATCGGCTATAAGTTTAATTTTCCTGGGATATGAGTTGTCGAGTGAGGGCAAGAGCTTAGTGTAGGAAAGTACCATCTTGCCTGGCATGTTACCCCCATTTGTCACTGTATATATGTTGTTTTAGTTGTATGTGTCACTGGGACCCTGGTAACCCAGGGCCCCAGTGCTCATAAGTGTGCCTGAATGTGTTACCTGTGTAGTGACTAACTGTCTCACTGAGGCTCTGCTAATCAGAACCTCAGTGGTTATGCTCTCTCATTTCTTTCCAAATTGTCACTGACAGGCTAGTGACCATTTTTACCAATTTACATTGGCTTACTGGAACACCCTTATAATTCCCTAGTATATGGTACTGAGGTACCCAGGGTATTGGGGTTCCAGGAGATCCCTATGGGCTGCAGCATTTCTTTTGCCACCCATAGGGAGCTCTGACAATTCTTACACAGGCCTGCCACTGCAGCCTGAGTGAAATAACGTCCACGTTATTTCACAGCCATTTTACACTGCACTTAAGTAACTTATAAGTCACCTATATGTCTAACCTTTACCTGGTAAAGGTTAGGTGCAAAGTTACTTAGTGTGAGGGCACCCTGGCACTAGCCAAGGTGCCCCCACATTGTTCAGAGCCAATTCACTGAACTTTGTGAGTGCGGGGACACCATTACACGCGTGCACTACATATAGGTCACTACCTATATGTAGCTTCACCATGGTAACTCCGAATATGGCCATGTAACATGTCTATGATCATGGAATTGCCCCCTCTATGCCATCCTGGCATTGTTGGTACAATTCCATGATCCCAGTGGTCTGTAGCACAGACCCTGGTACTGCCAGACTGCCCTTCCTGGGGTTTCACTGCAGCTGCTGCTGCTGCCAACCCCTCAGACAGGCAGCTGCCCTCCTGGGGTCCAGCCAGGCCTGGCCCAGGATGGCAGAACAAAGAACTTCCTCTGAGAGAGGGTGTGACACCCTCTCCCTTTGGAAAATGGTGTGAAGGCAGGGGAGGAGTAGCCTCCCCCAGCCTCTGGAAATGCTTTGTTGGGCACAGATGTGCCCAATTCTGCATAAGCCAGTCTACACCGGTTCAGGGACCCCTTAGCCCCTGCTCTGGCGCGAAACTGGACAAAGGAAAGGGGAGTGACCACTCCCCTGACCTGCACCTCCCCTGGGAGGTGTCCAGAGCTCCTCCAGTGTGCTCCAGACCTCTGCCATCTTGGAAACAGAGGTGCTGCTGGCACACTGGACTGCTCTGAGTGGCCAGTGCCACCAGGTGACGTCAGAGACTCCTGCTGATAGGCTCCTTCAGGTGTTAGTAGCCTTTCCTCTCTCCTAGGTAGCCAAACCCTCTTTTCTGGCTATTTAGGGTCTCTGTCTCTGGGGAAACTTTAGATAACGAATGCATGAGCTCAGCCGAGTTCCTCTGCATCTCCCTCTTCACCTTCTGATAAGGAATCGACCGCTGACCGCGCTGGAAGCCTGCAAACCTGCAACATAGTAGCAAAGACGACTACTGCAACTCTGTAACGCTGATCCTGCCGCCTTCTCGACTGTTTTCCTGCTTGTGCATGCTGTGGGGGTAGTCCGCCTCCTCTCTGCACCAGAAGCTCCGAAGAAATCTCCCGTGGGTCGACGGAATCTTCCCCCTGCAACCGCAGGCACCAAAAAGCTGCATTACCGGTCCCTTGGGTCTCCTCTCAGCACGACGAGCGAGGTCCCTCGAATCCAGCGACACCGTCCAAGTGACCCCCACAGTCCAGTGACTCTTCAGCCCAAGTTTGGTGGAGGTAAGTCCTTGCCTCACCTCGCTGGGCTGCATTGCTGGGAACCGCGACTTTGCAAGCTACTCCGGCCCCTGTGCACTTCCGGCGGAAATCCTTCGTGCACAGCCAAGCCTGGGTCCACGGCACTCTAACCTGCATAGCACGACTTTCTAAGTTGGTCTCCGGCGACGTGGGACTCCTTTGTGCAACTTCGGCGAGCACCGTTTCACGCATCCTCGTAGTGCCTGTTTCTGGCACTTCTCCGGGTGCTACCTGCTTCAGTGAGGGCTCTTTGTCTTGCTCGACGTCCCCTCTCTCTGCAGGTCCAATTTGCGACCTCCTGGTCCCTCCTGGGCCCCAGCAGCGTCCAAAAACGCCAAACGCACAATTTGCGTGTAGCAAGGCTTGTTGGCGTCCATCCGGCGGGAAAACACTTTTGCACGACTCTCCAAGGCGTGGGGGATCCATCCTCCAAAGGGGAAGTCTCTAGCCCTTGTCGTTCCTGCAGTATTCACAGTTCTTCAGCCTACTAAGAGCTTCTTTGCACCAACCGCTGGCATTTCTTGGGCATCTGCCCATCTCCGAGCTGCTTGTGACTTTTGGACTTGGTCCCCTTGTTCCACAGGTACCCTCAGTCAGGAATCCATCGTTGTTGCATTGCTGATTTGTGTTTTCCTTGCATTTTCCCTCTAACACGACTATTTTGTCCTTAGGGGAACTTTAGTGCACTTTGCACTCACTTTTCAGGGTCTTGGGTAGGGTTATTTTTCTAACTCTCACTATTTTCTAATAGTCCCAGCGACCCTCTACAAGGTCACATAGGTTTGGGGTCCATTCGTGGTTCGCATTCCACTTCTGGAGTATATGGTTTGTGTTGCCCCTATCCCTATGTTTCCCCATTGCATCCTATTGTAACTATACATTGTTTGCACTGTTTTCTAAGACTATACTGCATATTTTTGCTATTGTGTATATATATCTTGTGTATATTTCCTATCCTCTCACTGAGGGTACACTCTAAGATACTTTGGCATATTGTCATAAAAATAAAGTACCTTTATTTTTAGTATAACTGTGTATTGTGTTTTCTTATGATATTGTGCATATGACACTAAGTGGTACTGTAGTAGCTTCACACGTCTCCTAGTTCAGCCTAAGCTGCTCTGCTAAGCTACCATTATCTATCAGCCTAAGCTGCTAGACACCCTATACACTAATAAGGGATAACTGGGCCTGGTGCAAGGTGCAAGTACCCCTTGGTACTCACTACAAGCCAGTCCAGCCTCCTACATTGGTTGTGCAGTGGTGGGATAAGTGCTTGAGACTACTTACCACTCTTGTCATTGTACTTTTCATAAGAGAAAAATATACAAAACAAGGTCAGTGTATATACACATAGCCAAAAAGTTTTGCATTTCCTCTTTTCACTCTTTTCTAAGTGCTGAAAAGTACTACTAAACTTTCAAAAAGTTCTTAAAAGTTTAAAAAGTTTTTTTCTGTCTTTCCAAAAAGTTCTGAAAACTTTTTTCTCTTTGTCTATCACTTTAACTCTCTCTAAAAATGTCTGGCACAGGCCAAAATGTTGAACTGTCCAAACTTGCATATGATCACCTTAGCTGGAAAGGAGCAAGGAGTCTCTGCATAGAGAGAGGTTTGAGTGTAGGGAAGAATCCTTCTTTAGAACTGTTAATTAATATGCTTAGAGTACAGGATAAGGCCATAAGTGCCCAATCTGTAGAAAAAGTAGCTAATGGTTCTCAATCTGATCCAGGGACTCCCCCAGGAAAAGGTTCAGGAAAGAAACTTCTCAGCCTGCCCATTACTAGACAGTCTAGCATAGTTGGTACAGAGGTTGAATCACACCATACTAATGGTGTGCTCTCACATTATACTGGTAGCCAAGCTGTTAGGGTGCCCTCTGTAAGGGACAGGTCTCCTTCTGTTCATTCCCATCATACCTCTGTATCTAGAAATGTCCCTCCCACCCACCCTGATGACAGATTGTTAGAAAGGGAGCTCAATAGATTGAGAGTGGAGCAAACCAGACTGAAGCTCAAGAAGCAACAGCTGGATTTGGATAGACAGTCTTTAGAAATAGAGAGGGAAAGACAGAAGATGGGTTTAGATACCCATGGTGGGAGCAGCAGTATTCCCCATAGTCATCCTGCAAAAGAGCATGATTCCAGGAATCTGCACAAGATAGTTCCCCCTTATAAGGAGGGGGATGACATTAACAAGTGGTTTGCTGCACTTGAGAGGGCCTGTGCTGTACAGGATGTCCCTCAAAAGCAGTGGGCTGCTATCCTATGGCTATCATTTAGTGGAAAAGGTAGGGATAGGCTCCTTACAGTGAAAGAAAATGATGCCAATAATTTCCAAGTTCTTAAGAATGCACTCCTGGATGGTTATGGCTTAACCACTGAACAGTACAGGATAAAGTTCAGAGATACCAAAAAGGAGTCTTCACAAGACTGGGTTGATTTCATTGACCAGGCAGTGAAGGCCTTGGAGGGGTGGTTACATGGCAGTAAAGTTACTGATTATGACAGCCTGTATAACTTGATCCTGAGAGAGCATATTCTTAATAATTGTGTGTCTGATTTGTTGCACCAGTACTTGGTGGACTCTGATCTGACCTCTCCCCAAGAATTGGGAAAGAAGGCAGACAAATGGGTCAGAACAAGAGTGAACAGAAAAGTTCATACAGGGGGTGACAAAGATGGCAACAAAAAGAAGGATGGTAAGTCTTCTGACAAGGGTGGGGACAAATCTAAAAATGAGTCTTCAGCAGGCCCACAAAAACACTCTGGTGGGGGTGGTGGGCCCAAATCCTCCTTTAATCAGAACAAGGAAAAGAAACCATGGTGCTATTTATGTAAAATAAAAGGCCATTGGACAACAGATCCCAGTTGTCCAAAGAAACGCACCACAGCTCCTACCACTACAACCCCTACTGCTACACCTAGTGTCCCTACTAATAGCAGTGGTGGTGGGAGCAAACCTACTAATAGCCAATCCAAGGGAGTAGCTGGGCTCACTTTTGGTAATTTAGTTGGGGTTGGTCTGATTAGGGAGACCACAGAGGCTACTTTAGTCTCTGAAGGGGCTATTGATTTAGCCACTTTGGTTGCTTGCCCCCATAACTTGGAGAAGTACAAGCAACTAACCCTAATAAATGGTGTTGAGGTCCAGGCCTACAGGGACACAGGTGCCAGTGTCACAATGGTGATTGAGAAACTGGTGCACCCTGAACAACACATACTTGGACACCAGTACCAAGTAACCGATGCTCACAACATAACACAAAACCACCCCATGGCTGTTGTAAATCTCAACTGGGGGGGGGTAACTGGTCCAAAGAAAGTTGTGGTAGCTTCAGATTTACCTGTAGACTGTCTATTAGGGAATGATTTGGAGACATCAGCTTGGTCAGATGTGGAGTTGGAGGCCCATGCAGCAATGCTGGGCATCCCAGGGCATATTTTTGCTTTGACAAGGGCTCAGGCCAAAAAGCAAAAAGGACAGGGAAGCTTGGATCCTGGAACAATGGACCAAGTGCTCCCTAAAGCTAGGGCTAGTAGAAGCAAACCACTTCCTACTATCCCTCCCTCTACAGTGGATTCTACTTCTGAGGAAGAAGAATTCCCTCCCTGTGCAGAACCTACACCAGAGGAGCTGGAAGCAGACACTGCTGAGCTTTTGGGTGAAGGGGGGCCTGCCAGGGAGGAGCTGAGTGTGGCACAGCAAACCTGTCCCACATTAGAGGGTCTCAGACAGCAAGCTGTCAAACAGGCTAATGGGGATGTCAGTGACTCTCACAGAGTTTACTGGGAGGACAACCTCTTGTACACTGAGCATAGGGATCCTAAACCTGGAGCTGCCAGGAGATTAGTGATTCCTCAGGAGTACAGAAAGTTCCTCCTAACACTGGCACATGACATTCCCCTAGCTGGGCACCTGGGTCAAATGAAAACTTGGGACAGATTGGTTCCATTGTTTCATTGGCCTAGGATGTCTGAGGACACAAAGGAATTTTGTAAGTCCTGTGAAACCTGTCAAGCCAGTGGCAAGACAGGTGGCACTCCAAAGGCACCCCTTATCCCACTGCCTGTGGTTGGGGTTCCCTTTGAAAGGGTAGGGGTTGACATAGTTGGCCCCCTTGACCCTCCTACTGCTTCAGGCAATAGGTTTATCTTAGTGGTAGTGGACCATGCCACAAGATATCCTGAAGCTATTCCTTTAAGGACCACTACAGCTCCTGCAGTGGCAAAGGCCCTCCTGGGAATATTTTCCAGGGTGGGCTTCCCAAAGGAAGTAGTATCAGACAGAGGAAGCAATTTCATGTCTGCATACTTAAAGGCCATGTGGAAGGAGTGTGGTGTAACTTACAAGTTCACAACACCCTATCATCCACAAACAAATGGACTGGTGGAGAGATTTAATAAAACTCTCAAAGGCATGATTATGGGACTCCCTGAAAAACTCCGCAGGAGATGGGATATCCTTCTACCATGCCTCCTTTTTGCCTACAGGGAGGTACCCCAGAAAGGAGTGGGCTTCAGCCCCTTTGAACTTCTTTTTGGACACCCTGTTAGGGGTCCACTCACACTTGTAAAGGAGGGTTGGGAACAACCTTTAAAAGCTCCTAAGCAGGATATTGTGGATTATGTACCTGGCCTCAGATCAAGGATGGCTGAGTACATGAAAAAGGCCAGTAAAAACCTTCAGGCCAGCCAAGAGCTCCAGAAGCAATGGCATGATCAGAAGGCTGTTTTGGTTCAGTACCAACCAGGGCAGAAAGTGTGGGTTTTGGAGCCTGTGGCCCCAAGAGCACTCCAAGATAAATGGAGTGGACCCCACACAATTGTTGAAAAGAAGGGTGAAGTCACCTACTTGGTTGACTTAGGCACTGCCAGGAGTCCCCTTAGGGTGCTCCATGTCAACCGCCTGAAACCCTACTATGACAGGGCTGATCTCACCCTGCTCATGGCAACAGATGAGGGACAGGAAGAAGACAGTGATCCTCTACCTGATCTCTTCTCTTCCACAGATCAAGATGCTCTTGTGGAAGGTGTAGTTTTGGCTGATTGTCTTACTGCTGAGCAGAAAGATAATTGCATAAATCTCCTAGGACAATTTTCAGAACTCTTCTCCATTGTGCCAGGCACCACTTCTTGGTGTGAGCACACTATAGATACTGGAGACAGTTTACCTGTCAAAAGTAAGATCTATAGGCAGCCTGACCATGTCAGGGACTGCATAAAGTAAGAAGTTCAGAAAATGTTGGAACTAGGAGTGGTTGAGCACTCTGACAGTCCATGGGCTTCTCCTGTGGTACTGGTACCAAAACCCAATTCTAAAGATGGAAAGAAGGAAAGGAGGTTTTGTGTAGACTATAGAGGTCTCAACTTGGTAACCAAAACTGATGCTCGCCCTATACCCAGGGCAGATGAGCTCATAGATACACTGGCATCTGCCAAGTATCTAAGCACTTTTGATTTGACTGCAGGGTATTGGCAGATCAAATTGTCAGAAGATGCTAAACCTAAGACTGCATTTTCTACCATTGGAGGACATTACCAGTTTACTGTAATGCCTTTTGGTTTGAAAAATGCACCTGCCACTTTTCAGAGGTTGGTGAACACAGTCCTGCAAGGGCTGGAAGCTTTCAGTGCAGCATATTTGGATGATATAGCTGTCTTTAGCTCCAGCTGGGATGAACACCTGGTCCACCTATGGAAAGTTTTGGAGGCTCTGCAAAAGGCAGGCCTCACTATCAAGGCTTCAAAGTGCCAGATAGGGCAGGGTAAGGTGGTTTATCTGGGACACCTTGTTGGTGGGGAACAGATTGCACCACTTCAGGGGAAAATCCAAACTATTATTGATTGGGTTCCCCCTACCACACAGACTCAGGTGAGAGCCTTCCTAGGCCTCACTGGGTATTACAGGAGGTTCATTAAGAACTATGGCTCCATTGCAGCCCCTCTTAATGACCTCACATCCAAGAAAATGCCTAAAAAGGTATTGTGGACAGCAAGCTGTCAGAAAGCTTTTGAGGAGCTGAAGCAGGCCATGTGCTCTGCACCTGTCCTGAAAAGCCCTTGTTACTCTAAAAAATTCTATGTCCAAACTGATGCATCTGAATTAGGAGTAGGGGCAGTCCTATCACAACTTAATTCTGAGGGCCAGGATCAACCTGTTGCTTTTATTAGTAGGAGTTTGACCCCTAGAGAAAAGCGTTGGTCTGCCATTGAGAGGGAGGCCTTTGCTGTGGTCTGGGCTCTGAAGAAGTTGAGGCCATACCTGTTTGGCACTCACTTCATTGTTCAGACAGACCACAAACCTCTACTTTGGCTAAAACAAATGAAAGGTGAAAATCCTAAATTGTTGAGGTGGTCCATATCCCTACAGGGAATGGACTATACAGTGGAACATAGACCTGGGAGTAGCCACTCCAATGCAGATGGACTCTCCAGGTATTTCCACTTAGACAATGAAGACTCATCAGGTAATGGCTAGTCTTATTGTCCTTCGTTTAGGGGGGGGTTGTGTAGGAAAGTACCATCTTGCCTGGCATGTTACCCCCATTTGTCACTGTATATATGTTGTTTTAGTTGTATGTGTCACTGGGACCCTGGTAACCCAGGGCCCCAGTGCTCATAAGTGTGCCTGAATGTGTTACCTGTGTAGTGACTAACTGTCTCACTGAGGCTCTGCTAATCAGAACCTCAGTGGTTATGCTCTCTCATTTCTTTCCAAATTGTCACTGACAGGCTAGTGACCATTTTTACCAATTTACATTGGCTTACTGGAACACCCTTATAATTCCCTAGTATATGGTACTGAGGTACCCAGGGTATTGGGGTTCCAGGAGATCCCTATGGGCTGCAGCATTTCTTTTGCCACCCATAGGGAGCTCTGACAATTCTTACACAGGCCTGCCACTGCAGCCTGAGTGAAATAACGTCCACGTTATTTCACAGCCATTTTACACTGCACTTAAGTAACTTATAAGTCACCTATATGTCTAACCTTTACCTGGTAAAGGTTAGGTGCAAAGTTACTTAGTGTGAGGGCACCCTGGCACTAGCCAAGGTGCCCCCACATTGTTCAGAGCCAATTCACTGAACTTTGTGAGTGCGGGGACACCATTACACGCGTGCACTACATATAGGTCACTACCTATATGTAGCTTCACCATGGTAACTCCGAATATGGCCATGTAACATGTCTATGATCATGGAATTGCCCCCTCTATGCCATCCTGGCATTGTTGGTACAATTCCATGATCCCAGTGGTCTGTAGCACAGACCCTGGTACTGCCAGACTGCCCTTCCTGGGGTTTCACTGCAGCTGCTGCCAACCCCTCAGACAGGCAGCTGCCCTCCTGGGGTCCAGCCAGGCCTGGCCCAGGATGGCAGAACAAAGAACTTCCTCTGAGAGAGGGTGTGACACCCTCTCCCTTTGGAAAATGGTGTGAAGGCAGGGGAGGAGTAGCCTCCCCCAGCCTCTGGAAATGCTTTGTTGGGCACAGATGTGCCCAATTCTGCATAAGCCAGTCTACACCGGTTCAGGGACCCCTTAGCCCCTGCTCTGGCGCGAAACTGGACAAAGGAAAGGGGAGTGACCACTCCCCTGACCTGCACCTCCCCTGGGAGGTGTCCAGAGCTCCTCCAGTGTGCTCCAGACCTCTGCCATCTTGGAAACAGAGGTGCTGCTGGCACACTGGACTGCTCTGAGTGGCCAGTGCCACCAGGTGACGTCAGAGACTCCTGCTGATAGGCTCCTTCAGGTGTTAGTAGCCTTTCCTCTCTCCTAGGTAGCCAAACCCTCTTTTCTGGCTATTTAGGGTCTCTGTCTCTGGGGAAACTTTAGATAACGAATGCATGAGCTCAGCCGAGTTCCTCTGCATCTCCCTCTTCACCTTCTGATAAGGAATCGACCGCTGACCGCGCTGGAAGCCTGCAAACCTGCAACATAGTAGCAAAGACGACTACTGCAACTCTGTAACGCTGATCCTGCCTGTAGGAGGCTGGACTGGCTTGTAGTGAGTACCAAGGGGTACTTGCACCTTGCACCAGGCCCAGTTATCCCTTATTATTGTATAGGGTGTCTAGCAGCTTAGGCTGATAGATAATGGTAGCTTAGCAGAGCAGCTTAGGCTGAACTAGGAGACGTGTGAAGCTACTACAGTACCACTTAGTGTCATATGCACAATATCATAAGAAAACACAATACACAGTTATACTAAAAATAAAGGTACTTTATTTTTATGACAATATGCCAAAGTATCTTAGAGTGTACCCTCAGTGAGAGGATAGGAAATATACACAAGATATATATACACAATAGCAAAAATATGCAGTATAGTCTTAGAAAACAGTGCAAACAATGTATAGTTACAATAGGATGCAATGGGGAAACATAGGGATAGGGGCAACACAAACCATATACTCCAAAAGTGGAATGCGAACCACGAATGGACCCCAAACCTATGTGACCTTGTAGAGGGTCGCTGGGACTATTAGAAAATAGTGAGAGTTAGAAAAATAACCCTCCCCAAGACCCTGAAAAGTGAGTGCAAAGTGCACTAAAGTTCCCCTAAGGACAAAAGAGTCGTGTTAGAGGAATAATGCAGGAAAGACACAAACCAGCAATGCAACAACTGTGGATTTCCAATCTAGGGTACCTGTGGAACAAGGGGACCAAGTCCAAAAGTCACAAGCAAGTCGGAGATGGGCAGATGCCCAGGAAATGCCAGCTGCGGGTGCAAAGAAGCTTCAACTGGACAGAAGAAGCTGAGGTTTCTGCAGGAACGAAAAGGGGTAGAGACTTCCCCTTTGGTGGACGGATCCATCTCGCCTTGGAGAGTCGTGCAGAAGTGTTTTCCCGCCGGAAGGACGCCAACAAGCCTTGCTACACGCAAATTGTGCGTTTGGCGTTTTTGGACGCTGCTGGGGCCCAGGAGGGACCAGGAGGTCGCAAATTGGACCTGCAGAGAGAGGGGACGTCTAGCAAGACAAAGAGCCCTCACTGAAGCAGGTAGCACCCGGAGAAGTGCCAGAAACAGGCACTACGAGGATGCGTGAAACGGTGCTCGCCGAAGTTGCACAAAGGAGTCCCACGTCGCCGGAGACCAACTTAGAAAGTCGTGCAATGCAGGTTAGAGTGCCGTGGACCCAGGCTTGGCTGTGCACAAAGGATTTCTGCCGGAAGTGCACAGGGGCCGGAGTAGCTGCAAAGTCGCGGTTCCCAGCAATGCAGCCCAGCGAGGTGAGGCAAGGACTTACCTCCACCAAACTTGGGCTGAAGAGTCACTGGACTGTGGGGGTCACTTGGACAGAGTCGCTGGATTCGAGGGACCTCGCTCGTCGTGCTGAGAGGAGACCCAAGGGACCGGTGATGCAGCTTTTTGGTGCCTGCGGTTGCAGGGGGAAGATTCCGTCGACCCACAGGAGATTTCTTCGGAGCTTCTGGTGCAGAGAGGAGGCAGGCTACCCCCACAGCATGCACAAGCAGGAAAACAGTCGAGAAGGCGGCAGGATCAGCGTTACAGAGTTGCAGTAGTCGTCTTTGCTACTATGTTGCAGGTTTGCAGGCTTCCAGCGCGGTCAGCGGTCGTTTCCTTATCAGAAGGTGAAGAGAGAGATGCAGAGGAACTCGGCTGAGCTCATGCATTCGTTATCTAAAGTTTCCCCAGAGACAGAGACCCTAAATAGCCAGAAAAGAGGGTTTGGCTACCTAGGAGAGAGGATAGGCTACTAACACCTGAAGGAGCCTATCAGCAGGAGTCTCTGACGTCACCTGGTGGCACTGGCCACTCAGAGCAGTCCAGTGTGCCAGCAGCACCTCTGTTTCCAAGATGGCAGAGGTCTGGAGCACACTGGAGGAGCTCTGGACACCTCCCAGGGGAGGTGCAGGTCAGGGGAGTGGTCACTCCCCTTTCCTTTGTCCAGTTTCGCGCCAGAGCAGGGACTAAGGGGTCCCTGAACCGGTGTAGACTGGCTTATGCAGAATTGGGCACCTCTGTGCCCAACAAAGCATTTCCAGAGGCTGGGGGAGGCTACTCCTCCCCTGCCTTCACACCATTTTCCAAAGGGAGAGGGTGTCACACCCTCTCTCAGAGGAAGTTCTTTGTTCTGCCATCCTGGGCCAGGCCTGGCTGGACCCCAGGAGGGCAGCTGCCTGTCTGAGGGGTTGGCAGCAGCAGCAGCTGCAGTGAAACCCCAGGAAGGGCAGTTTGGCAGTACCAGGGTCTGTGCTACAGACCACTGGGATCATGGGATTGTGCCAACTATGCCAGGATGGCATAGAGGGGGCAATTCCATGATCATAGACATGTTACATGGCCATATTCGGAGTTACCATGGTGAAGCTACATATAGGTAGTGACCTATATGTAGTGCACGCGTGTAATGGTGTCCCCGCACTCCCAAAGTTCAGTGAATTGGCTCTGAACAATGTGGGGGCACCTTGGCTAGTGCCAGGGTGCCCTCACACTAAGTAACTTTGCACCCAACCTTTACCAGGTAAAGGTTAGACATATAGGTGACTTATAAGTTACTTAAGTGCAGTGTAAAATGGCTGTGAAATAACGTGGACGTTATTTCACTCAGGCTGCAGTGGCAGGCCTGTGTAAGAATTGTCAGAGCTCCCTATGGGTGGCAAAAGAAATGCTGCAGCCCATAGGGATCTCCTGGAACCCCAATACCCTGGGTACCTCAGTACCATATACTAGGGAATTATAAGGGTGTTCCAGTAAGCCAATGTAAATTGGTAAAAATGGTCACTAGCCTGTTAGTGACAATTTGAAAGTAATGAGAGAGCATAACCACTGAGGTTCTGGTTAGCAGAGCCTCAGTGAGACAGTTAGGCACCACACAGGGAACATATACATGCACACCTATGAGCACTGGGGCCCTGTGTGACAGGGACCCAGTGACACATACATATAGGCCACAAACCTATGAGCACTGGGGTCCTGACTAGCAGGATCCCAGTGACACATAACAACCATACTGAAAACATGGTGTTTTCACTATGAGCACTGAGGCCTGGCCATCAGGATCCCAGTGAGACAGTGAAAACAGTGTCAAACACCCTGACATACACTCACAAACAGGCCAAAAGTGGGGGTAACAAGGCTAGAAAGAGGCTACCTTCTCACACAACCCCCCCCCAAAACGAAGGACAATAAGGCTAACCTTGGCCAGTTGAGACTTTATTGTCTAAGTGGTGATAAGTAGAGAGTAGCTCTGCAATAGACTGGTTACTCCCTTTATCATCCACTATATGGTTACTTCCCTGTGGGGATGTAAACCACCCTGTTTGAAGTTTTTTAGCTAAGCAACAATGTGAAGATGTATTTTCAGAGTTTCTATCAGTAAGTTTTAGTTTAGAGCAGTGGAAATTGTCCACTGAACCTATTTGTAGTGATGGAAATGCCAGACAGGGATGCTGTCTCAGAAAAGCCATAGCTGGGCAAAAACTTTGTCCATCTGGCTGGAAGAGAGAACAGGGATGCTGTTTCTCTTGAGTTGGAGCAGGGCAGGGATGCTGTCCTATGAGCTCCACACTAGGGCAGGGATGCTGTCCTAAGTGTTGTGAGGTAGTGCAGGGTTTCTGCACTAAAGTTTCTCTGGGAGGGTTGGAGGGATGCTCCATGTTAACTAAAATGGTGCTGTTTTTCTCACCAATGTTAGTTATCCCACAGAGAGGTACTTCCACCTCAGGGAGTCCAGCTTTGCCAGCTGATGATTCCCTTGGAACAGGTGCCACCCCAGGAGAGGTTTCTCCCACCACAGGAATGGTATCCTGAATGGTAGGGTGGTTAGGGGATACTGTGATACCCTTTTTACCTGTTGATGGAGAGGGATCCTGAGTTTTCAGGCCTTCTCTCCTTTGCTTTTTCATTTCACTTGAAATGAGAGGGAACAATTCCTCAGGGATGCCCAGCATGGCTGCATGGGCATAAAACTCTACATCAGCCCAACCTGAGGCCTCTAGGTCATTACCTAAGAGACAGTCTACAGGTAAGCTAGGTGATACCACCACCTGCTTAGGGCCAGTAACTCCACCCCAACTAAACTGAATTATAGCTAAGGGAAGAAACTTAGTGGAGTTATGGACATCAATAATCTTATACTGTTGTCCAATGATGTGTTGTTCAGGAGGCACTAGGTTTTCAGTCACCAAAGTGAAACTGGCACCTGTGTCCCTGTAGGCCAAGGCCTGAACACCATTTATTGAAACTGTCTGCCTGTACTTATCCATTGTAAGGGGACAAGCAGCCAGTGTGGCAAGGCCAATGCCACTAGGTGTGACAGAAACTGTCTTGGGACTGATTACATCAGTTTCCACTATGGACCCATAAGTGAACCCAACTACACCCTTTGCTTGACTGTTGCCAGCAGTCCCACCACTAGTACCACTACTGCTAGGGGCACTAGAGCTTGATGTATTAGTGGTGGTAGGCTCAGGGGGTTTACCTGGACAGGACTTATCCCCTGGCCTATGGCCTCTGTTTTTACACACAAAGCACCAAGGCTTTTTAATGTGTGCAGGTTGGGAAGAAGAGGAAGAATTTGTTTTATCCCCACCCTCTGAAGAGTGTTTAAGATTTGAAGTGGGATCTTTGGTTTTACCCTTATCCCCATGCTTATCTTGAGATTTTTCACCATCTTTCTTCTTATTGCCATCTTTGTCACCCCCTGTATGAACTTTTCTGTTCACCCTTGTTCTGACCCATTTGTCTGCCTTCTTTCCCAATTCTTGGGGAGAGGTCAGATCAGAGTCTACCAGGTACTGGTGCAACAAATCAGACACACAATTATTAAGTATATGCTCTCTCAGGATTGTGTTATACAGGCTTTCATAATCAGTAACTTTACTGCCATGTAACCACCCCTCCAAGGCCTTCACTGAATGGTCAATAAAATCAACCCAGTCTTGTGAAGACTCCTTTTTGGTCTCTCTGAACTTTATCCTGTACTGTTCAGTGGTTAAGCCATAACCATCCAGGAGTGCATTCTTAAGAACTTGGAAATTATTAGCATCATTTTCTTTTACAGTAAGGAGCCTATCCCTACCTTTTCCACTAAATGATAGCCATAGGATAGCAGCCCACTGCCTTTGAGGGACATCCTGTACAGCACAGGCCCTCTCAAGTGCAGCAAACCACTTGTTAATGTCATCCCCCTCCTTATAAGGGGGAACTATCTTGTGCAGATTCCTGGAATCATGCTCTTTTGCAGGATGACTATGGGGAATACTGCTGCTGCCACCATGGGTATCTAAACCCATCTTCTGTCTTTCCTTCTCTAGTTCTAAAGACTGTCTATCCAAATCCAGCTGTTGCTTCTTGAGCTTCAGTCTGGTTTGTTCCACTCTCAATCTATTGAGCTCCCTTTCTAACAATCTGTCATCAGGGTGGGTGGGAGGGACATTTCTAGATACAGAGGTATGATGGGAATGAACAGAAGGAGACCTGTCCCTTACAGAGGGCACCCTAACAGCTTGGCTACCAGTATAATGTGAGAGCACACCATCAGTATGGTGTGATTCAACCTCTGTACCAACTATGCTAGACTGTCTAGTAATGGGCAGGCTGAGAAGTTTCTTTCCTGAACCTTTTCCTGGGGGAGTCCCTGGATCAGATTGAGAACCATTAGCTACTTTTTCACCAGATTGGGCACTTATGGCCTTATCCTGTACTCTAAGCATATTAATTAACAGTTCTAAGGAAGGATTCTTCCCTACACTCAAACCTCTCTCTATGCAGAGACTCCTTGCTCCTTTCCAGCTAAGGTGATCATATGCAAGTTTGGACAGTTCAACATTTTGGCCTGTCCCAGACATTTTTAGAGAGAGTTAAAGTGATAGAAAAAAAAGAAAAAAAGTTTTCAGAACTTTTTGGAAAGACAGAAAAAACTTTTTAAACTTTTAAGAACTTTTTGAAAGTTTAGAAGTACTTTTCAGCACTTAGAAAAGAGTGAAAAGAGGAAATGCAAAACTTTTTGGCTATGTGTATATACACTGACCTTGTTTTGTATATTTTTCTCTTATGAAAAGTACAATGACAAGAGTGGTAAGTAGTCTCAAGCACTTATCCCACCACTGCACAACCAATGTAGGAGGCTGGACTGGCTTGTAGTGAGTACCAAGGGGTACTTGCACCTTGCACCAGGCCCAGTTATCCCTTATTAGTGTATAGGGTGTCTAGCAGCTTAGGCTGATAGATAATGGTAGCTTAGCAGAGCAGCTTAGGCTGAACTAGGAGACGTGTGAAGCTACTACAGTACCACTTAGTGTCATATGCACAATATCATAAGAAAACACAATACACAGTTATACTAAAAATAAAGGTACTTTATTTTTATGACAATATGCCAAAGTATCTTAGAGTGTACCCTCAGTGAGAGGATAGGAAATATACACAAGATATATATACACAATAGCAAAAATATGCAGTATAGTCTTAGAAAACAGTGCAAACAATGTATAGTTACAATAGGATGCAATGGGGAAACATAGGGATAGGGGCAACACAAACCATATACTCCAAAAGTGGAATGCGAACCACGAATGGACCCCAAACCTATGTGACCTTGTAGAGGGTCGCTGGGACTATTAGAAAATAGTGAGAGTTAGAAAAATAACCCTCCCCAAGACCCTGAAAAGTGAGTGCAAAGTGCACTAAAGTTCCCCTAAGGACAAAAGAGTCGTGTTAGAGGAATAATGCAGGAAAGACACAAACCAGCAATGCAACAACTGTGGATTTCCAATCTAGGGTACCTGTGGAACAAGGGGACCAAGTCCAAAAGTCACAAGCAAGTCGGAGATGGGCAGATGCCCAGGAAATGCCAGCTGCGGGTGCAAAGAAGCTTCAACTGGACAGAAGAAGCTGAGGTTTCTGCAGGAACGAAAAGGGGTAGAGACTTCCCCTTTGGTGGACGGATCCCTCTCGCCTTGGAGAGTCGTGCAGAAGTGTTTTCCCGCCGGAAGGACGCCAACAAGCCTTGCTACACGCAAATTGTGCGTTTGGCGTTTTTGGACGCTGCTGGGGCCCAGGAGGGACCAGGAGGTCGCAAATTGGACCTGCAGAGAGAGGGGACGTCTAGCAAGACAAAGAGCCCTCACTGAAGCAGGTAGCACCCGGAGAAGTGCCAGAAACAGGCACTACGAGGATGCGTGAAACGGTGCTCGCCGAAGTTGCACAAAGGAGTCCCACGTCGCCGGAGACCAACTTAGAAAGTCGTGCAATGCAGGTTAGAGTGCCGTGGACCCAGGCTTGGCTGTGCACAAAGGATTTCCGTCGGAAGTGCACAGGGGCCGGAGTAGCTGCAAAGTCGCGGTTCCCAGCAATGCAGCCCAGCGAGGTGAGGCAAGGACTTACCTCCACCAAACTTGGGCTGAAGAGTCACTGGACTGTGGGGGTCACTTGGACAGAGTCGCTGGATTCGAGGGACCTCGCTCGTCGTGCTGAGAGGAGACCCAAGGGACCGGTGATGCAGCTTTTTGGTGCCTGCGGTTGCAGGGGGAAGATTCCGTCGACCCACAGGAGATTTCTTCGGAGCTTCTGGTGCAGAGAGGAGGCAGGCTACCCCCACAGCATGCACAAGCAGGAAAACAGTCGAGAAGGCGGCAGGATCAGCGTTACAGAGTTGCAGTAGTCGTCTTTGCTACTATGTTGCAGGTTTGCAGGCTTCCAGCGCGGTCAGCGGTCGTTTCCTTATCAGAAGGTGAAGAGAGAGATGCAGAGGAACTCGGCTGAGCTCATGCATTCGTTATCTAAAGTTTCCCCAGAGACAGAGACCCTAAATAGCCAGAAAAGAGGGTTTGGCTACCTAGGAGAGAGGATAGGCTACTAACACCTGAAGGAGCCTATCAGCAGGAGTCTCTGACGTCACCTGGTGGCACTGGCCACTCAGAGCAGTCCAGTGTGCCAGCAGCACCTCTGTTTCCAAGATGGCAGAGGTCTGGAGCACACTGGAGGAGCTCTGGACACCTCTCAGGGGAGGTGCAGGTCAGGGGAGTGGTCACTCCCCTTTCCTTTGTCCAGTTTCGCGCCAGAGCAGGGGCTAAGGGGTCCCTGAACCGGTGTAGACTGGCTTATGCAGAATTGGGCACCTCTGTGCCCAACAAAGCATTTCCAGAGGCTGGGGGAGGCTACTCCTCCCCTGCCTTCACACCATTTTCCAAAGGGAGAGGGTGTCACACCCTCTCTCAGAGGAAGTTCTTTGTTCTGCCATCCTGGGCCAGGCCTGGCTGGACCCCAGGAGGGCAGCTGCCTGTCTGAGGGGTTGGCAGCAGCAGCAGCTGCAGTGAAACCCCAGGAAGGGCAGTTTGGCAGTACCAGGGTCTGTGCTACAGACCACTGGGATCATGGGATTGTGCCAACTATGCCAGGATGGCATAGAGGGGGCAATTCCATGATCATAGACATGTTACATGGCCATATTCGGAGTTACCATGGTGAAGCTACATATAGGTAGTGACCTATATGTAGTGCACGCGTGTAATGGTGTCCCCGCACTCCCAAAGTTCAGTGAATTGGCTCTGAACAATGTGGGGGCACCTTGGCTAGTGCCAGGGTGCCCTCACACTAAGTAACTTTGCACCCAACCTTTACCAGGTAAAGGTTAGACATATAGGTGACTTATAAGTTACTTAAGTGCAGTGTAAAATGGCTGTGAAATAACGTGGACGTTATTTCACTCAGGCTGCAGTGGCAGGCCTGTGTAAGAATTGTCAGAGCTCCCTATGGGTGGCAAAAGAAATGCTGCAGCCCATAGGGATCTCCTGGAACCCCAATACCCTGGGTACCTCAGTACCATATACTAGGGAATTATAAGGGTGTTCCAGTAAGCCAATGTAAATTGGTAAAAATGGTCCCTAGCCTGTTAGTGACAATTTGAAAGTAATGAGAGAGCATAACCACTGAGGTTCTGGTTAGCAGAGCCTCAGTGAGACAGTTAGGCACCACACAGGGAACATATACATGCACACCTATGAGCACTGGGGCCCTGTGTGACAGGGTCCCAGTGACACATACATATAGGCCACAAACCTATGAGCACTGGGGTCCTGACTAGCAGGATCCCAGTGACACATAACAACCATACTGAAAACATGGTGTTTTCACTATGAGCACTGAGGCCTGGCCATCAGGATCCCAGTGAGACAGTGAAAACAGTGACAAACACCCTGACATACACTCACAAACAGGCCAAAAGTGGGGGGTAACAAGGCTAGAAAGAGGCTACCTTCTCACACTGCCGCCTTCTCGACTGTTTTCCTGCTTGTGCATGCTGTGGGGGTAGTCCGCCTCCTCTCTGCACCAGAAGCTCCGAAGAAATCTCCCGTGGGTCGATGGAATCTTCCCCCTGCAACCGCAGGCACCAAAAAGCTGCATTACCGGTCCCTTGGGTCTCCTCTCAGCACGACGAGCGAGGTCCCTCGAATCCAGCGACACCGTCCAAGTGACCCCCACAGTCCAGTGACTCTTCAGCCCAAGTTTGGTGGAGGTAAGTCCTTGCCTCACCTCGCTGGGCTGCATTGCTGGGAACCGCGACTTTGCAAGCTACTCCGGCCCCTGTGCACTTCCGGCGGAAATCCTTCGTGCACAGCCAAGCCTGGGTCCACGGCACTCCAACCTGCATTGCACGACTTTCTAAGTTGGTCTCCGGCGACGTGGGACTCCTTTGTGCAACTTCGGCGAGCACCGTTTCACGCATCCTCGTAGTGCCTGTTTCTGGCACTTCTCCGGGTGCTACCTGCTTCAGTGAGGGCTCTTTGTCTTGCTCGACGTCCCCTCTCTCTGCAGGTCCAATTTGCGACCTCCTGGTCCCTCCTGGGCCCCAGCAGCGTCCAAAAACGCCAAACGCACGATTTGCGTGTAGCAAGGCTTGTTGGCGTCCATCCGGCGGGAAAACACTTCTGCACGACTCTCCAAGGCGTGGGGGATCCATCCTCCAAAGGGGAAGTCTCTAGCCCTTGTCGTTCCTGCAGTATTCACAGTTCTTCAGCCTAGTAAGAGCTTCTTTGCACCAACCGCTGGCATTTCTTGGGCATCTGCCCATCTCCGAGCTGCTTGTGACTTTTGGACTTGGTCCCCTTGTTCCACAGGTACCCTCAGTCAGGAATCCATCGTTGTTGCATTGCTGATTTGTGTTTTCCTTGCATTTTCCCTCTAACACGACTATTTTGTCCTTAGGGGAACTTTAGTGCACTTTGCACTCACTTTTCAGGGTCTTGGGTAGGGTTATTTTTCTAACTCTCACTATTTTCTAATAGTCCCAGCGACCCTCTACAAGGTCACATAGGTTTGGGGTCCATTCGTGGTTCGCATTCCACTTCTGGAGTATATGGTTTGTGTTGCCCCTATCCCTATGTTTCCCCATTGCATCCTATTGTAACTATACATTGTTTGCACTGTTTTCTAAGACTATACTGCATATGTTTGCTATTGTGTATATATATCTTGTGTATATTTCCTATCCTCTCACTGAGGGTACACTCTAAGATACTTTGGCATATTGTCATAAAAATAAAGTACCTTTATTTTTAGTATAACTGTGTATTGTGTTTTCTTATGATATTGTGCATATGACACTAAGTGGTACTGTAGTAGCTTCACACGTCTCCTAGTTCAGCCTAAGCTGCTCTGCTAAGCTACCATTATCTATCAGCCTAAGCTGCTAGACACCCTATACACTAATAAGGGATAACTGGGCCTGGTGCAAGGTGCAAGTACCCCTTGGTACTCACTACAAGCCAGTCCAGCCTCCTACACTTAGCGCCACATTTTTTTGAGAAATGTGCTTTATTGCAGCCTTCTAATACGGTTCGGAAGCTCCAGTCATTGTTGGGGTTTCTGAATTTTGGCAGAACTTACATTCCTGATTATGCTACGCGTATAAAACCCTTATACGAATTGATTCGCCCAAATTTTTCGAGTAAATTTTGGACGATTGAGCATACACACATACTACGAGAGTTACAGACTGATCTCTTAGCAGTTAAACACTTACACACACGGGACAATAAGACACATTTAGTCATCAGGGTGATACCTGGGGCTGTTGGGTTTACGTATGTCACCTTTAATGAGGGTGAGACAGTCCCAATTGCATACAAGTCCCACTTGTATTCTGCTGCAGAACAACGATTTGCACAGACTGAGAAAATACTCACTGCACTACAGATGGCTGTGATTAATGAAAGACCGCTTGCCCAGGGCCAACGCATTATTGTTGTTTCCCCGATTCCGGCCTTAGAGGCTGTTACAAAAGCGAGTGTTCCTAATTCGAAAGCATTACACCCGCGATGGATACAATGGGCTACGTCTTTGACAGCCACTGATGTAGATTATGTATTTGACCCTAAACTGCAGACTCAAGAATTTCTTCAATATGAGATGGAATACCCTGTTCCTGCTGGTACGTTGCCTATTGACCAATATCAAGTGGTCATGTATACCGATGGCTCTGCGCAACCAGCGGTTGGGACTAAACAACAGTATTCTGCTGCATGTGCGGTGGTGAGCGGCACTATGGAGGGGGAAGTGTTCTGCCCCCGACATACTTATACTAAAACCTTGGGAGATTGCACGGCACAGCTGGCTGAGCTCAAAGCTCTATTGTTAGCGTTGGAGCACGCGGATCCGGCGATTTTAACCTTGCTGGTCTGTGACTCCTACTACTGTGTACAGTCTTTCAATGAATATTTGCACTATTGGAAGATGAATGGGTTCAGAGATTCTAAAGGCAACACCATTAAACATAAAATGTTGTGGGGTAAGGTTGCGGATCTGAAGGAAACGCTTCCTAACGTCCATGTTGTACATACACTTGGACACCAGCGCGTTGGAATACACGTTGCTGGGAATACTTTGGCTGATGAAGCCGCGAAATCGGCAGTGGCTGTCGCCACTGTGGCCGCAGTGACTCGTTCGAGTTCCAAACCAGACACAGAAATTTCGCCTGCCATAAAGGCTACGGCTGATGGCACGCCCTTTCCTAAAGGATTTCCTTCTAAATATAGTTACTGCTTGAATGGTGCGCTGAATGCTACTGTTACAATTCCAGGCATTGGTGTACGTGAAATTCCCAATAAAATTGAGAGACCTCGATTAATTTCTGCAGCACATGGGGGGGTGGCTTCTGCACATGCTGGGGTGGCTGCCACGATTTCACTTTTACAGGCTCGTTACTGGTGGCCTGGTCTCTATAAAGAGACAAAGCAGTATGTCCTTTGTTGTGACATCTGTCAACAAATTAAAGCATCGTCGGCTAGACGCCCGCAGCAGACGCCCCTTCTGATTTCAAATAAACCTTTACAGTGTGTGTACTTGGATCATTGTGGTCCGCTGACACCAGATAGTGCATACAAATATATATTGGTTGCTGTAGATTCGTGCTCCAGATTTGTGTGGGTATGGCCACAACGCTCGGCTGACGCTCGAACTGTTATTAAAGATTTGCGCATCTTTGTCGATACATTTGCAGTTGCGGCTTTTCATTCGGACCAGGGCCCTGCTTTTGCCTCTAAGGCATTCAGGGACACTATGGCTTCGTTGGGGGTCCAACTCCAATTCTCGTCTCCATTTCATCCCGAGGGAAATTCTGTCGTGGAGCGTTTAAATCGTGATTTAAAGCAATCCTTAACGGCCAGGGTTATAGGTACGGGTCGTGGTTGGCTAGCCCACCTATATGGAGTACAGAGAGCACTTAATAACTTGCCTAGAAGGTCACTGGGGGGTCGTACTTCATATGAGTGCCTGTTTGGAACACAAATGTATGTTCCTGATCTAGATGGTCCTGGTGTGGAGGCGGCAGATACGCCCTTTGACATAAATGATCGTGTCACTGTTTTGCAGGATTTACAACAATTCCGTGAAGATAACTCTTCTGCCTGTGCTGCCTCCTCAGGAATTAAGGATGCACACTTACTGGTTGGATACCCAGGATTGGGGATCTAGTGCGTGAAAAGGTCGCAGTTAAAAAAGAATTTGGTCCTTCTTATCGAGCACCTGTCCCTGTGTTGGGGGTAAGCGGCACGAGAACTGTGATTTTACCGCCGCTGCGAGGGGCCAAAGGAAATCGCTTTGTTTCCATTGATAATGTCAAGGTACAACATGTGGCCGATTCTGCACAGCAGACCAAGAGGGACACCCAGTAGTTCCGGAATCCCTCTCACTACTGGGGAAGAAGTCCTGCTGCAGGTGATTTTCACCGACACTGTTTCCTCTCCGAGCTTGGGGAGGGTGGATGATGATCTTGCGATTGTTCCACCGACGACGATTAATATGGAATCTTTTGATCAACTTGCTGTACGTTCTACTGATGTTTCTGAACATGTGGTTTATAGCGTGCCAAGGCGAGAGCCTCCATCTGCTTCTTTGTTCACAGTTGCACCTTTTGCTAGAACTGCCTCTGGCTGCTTCAAAAACGCTGATACTAATGTGTCCGGCTCCTCGTCCTCGATGTCTTCTGTCCACGGTCCACGTCGGATGCTGGATTGGCTTAAACGCACATATTTTGTTTTTCCTTGGAACTATTTGTGGCTGTTTTTGGCCGTGATGACTCTTTTATTATGGTTGGGATTTGTGGTTACTTTTTTTCTGATAATACGTGGTCATTTTCTTCCTGATCGATCTGACATTGAGCACGTGGAGACTGTGTTAAAACTGCATTTTTCGGCTCATATGGTTCGAAGAGACTTGTCCACAGTAAACATTTCTGCTATACCAATTCCGGATGGGATTGTGTGGGATAAATTAATGTTTGATATATATGGTCCCACTGAATTGATTCAAATACTGTATGTCCTCAAATTATCAATGAATGATATTGTTATACCTGGCATTGTTTCTGATGATTGGGATGTGAAGACAGTAGATTCTATGCTAACGGATCTGCAATATTATACTGTCTATGACGATGAAGATGCTTACCAATTTAGAGATAATCATGGTGACATGTTTTGCTACAACTATTATGGACACCACTTTATTCATAAAGCTAGTATCCCTAAGTCCATATTTAATTATGTGCAATGGGAACATTGCTCGATTCCTCCACAAGGGAGTTCGAAAACGTATTATGATAAATTTGCATATTTTTCTGGGCATGATCAACGAAATGCTAAGTCTTACTATTTTAAAGTTGCACCGTATTCCAATAAGCAAATGTTATTGACCGATACTAAATTACTGTATTCAAATTTGTTTGTATCTAAACTTTCGGTCGAGGGGTATAAATACTGGTTTAAAACTGTTGATTTGAAAAGTGTTTGGGGTTCAAAAAATTTGCAAATTCGAGGCAGGGACACGTTATTTAGAGCATGTATTATCCCTGTGCAGATGATTTTCCTCAATGACACAGTACACCAGCCTAGCTGTTTGGGCTTAGCGACAATTAGAGAGTTGACTTTGCCTAGTATACCTGTCCCTTCTAAATTGAGAGATTGGCAACATTATGTGAATGCTATCTTTAGTGAATTTACACATTGGGTCCAGAATGGTACGCTTAACATTTCATCGTTACATCCAGGCGGGTGGTTATTATGGCCTGTAGACACTAATGTGTGTCATCAACGTTTTGTCACCTCTTCAGGGGGGTTCAGGACTAGTAGGGCAGACCCTCGTTACATTTCACCAGAACATGCTGATATTATAACTACATACAGTGTGGGGAAGCTTTGTCAGCAATGGTTGAAGTCATCCACGCTGGATGCAGTTAAGTCACATCTCACGTTACTGTCTAATGATACTGATTTACAAGATTTTTTGTCGGGTCCCAAAGTACCACGGAAGAAAAGGTTCTTATACGAAGTTTATAATGAGATTTGGAAGCTTTCACAACAAGAGGCTGCAGCTCGGTTGAGGCAGATTGATCAGGAAAACCTGATGCAGACTTTGGGGGTCATTCTGACCCCGGCGGTCTAAGACCGCCGGGGCCAGGGTCGGCGGGAGCACCGCCGACAGGCCGGCGGTGCCCAGCAGGGCATTCTGACCGCAGCGGTTCGGCCGCGGTCAGAAGAGGCAAACCGGCGGTCTCCCGCCGGTTTACCGCTGCCCTTAGAATCCCCCATGGCGGCGCAGCTTGCTGCGCCGCCATGGGGGATTCTGACACCCCCTACCGTCATCCTGTTCCTGGCGGTTCGCCCGCCAGGAACAGGATGGTGGTAGGGGGTGCCGCGGGGCCCCTGGGGGCCCCTGCCGTGCCCATGCCAATGGCATGGGCACGGCAGGGGCCCCCGTAAGAGGGCCCCAAAAAGTATTTCAGTGTCTGCTAAGCAGACACTGAAATACGCGACGGGTGCAACTGCACCCGTCGCACCCCTGCAACTACGCCGGCTCAATTCTGAGCCGGCGTCCTCGTTGCAGGGGCATTTCCTCTGGGCCGGCGGGCGCTCTTTTGGAGAGCGCCCGCCGGCCCAGAGGAAATGTCTGAATGGCCGCCGCGGTTTTTTGACCGCGGTGCGGTCATTCAGCGGCGGTACCCTGGCGGACGGCCTCCGCCGTCCGCCAGGGTCAGAATGAGGCCCTTTGTCTGTTGTTGATAATGGCATGCATACCCTTTCTGACCGTGTTTACACGATTGACAGCATTGTTTCCTCTGCCATTGACATTATTAAATCAGATATGTCTTCTTTATATCATGGGCAGAGTCAGACGCGGTCCATCATGCAGCTGGGTTGGACTCTTCAGACCTTGAAGGCGGGTCGCGTTAGATCTTTATCTCTTTTAATTTGACTCGTCAGCAACAACTGATGGCTAAAAAGGAAGCAACATATGTTATGTTGAATATTGAGAAATTAGAGAAACTGCCTTTCACGGTAGCTGAGATTCCGTCAGCTGAGTGGTTGATTCATGGGGTTATTAATTTGCCTATCTCCACTTTGCAATTTACTTTGTGTTTGAAGCACATTCCGGTGGGTAGATATGAACTATTGGGAGACAGTTACATACACGAGGTGTGGGAGCTTCCCTTTCAGTACAGATGTGTTAATGGTTTGAGGGAGCTTTTTCTTAGCGGCAGCGAATGCGAAGCTTCTGTCAGCCATTCAATGGTTTGTAAACAGCTGTCCTTGCACGGGGCGTGTAACGCTTCGATTGCTAACTTAGCTTGTTATCGGAAGGGAGTTCCAGTCCCAGTTATTAAAAACACTTTCCAGGTGCTTTCTAACGGCAGTTACGTTGTTCTTAACAGCGAACGTTGCTGTGGCATGCGTGCCGGAATAGTTTACATCGTCGTTGTCAACAAGGCCGTTACGTGCTGCGGGAATGTGTTGTTTCCCCCACTCAAATTAGGGAGGTAGCAGACATCTGGCCTCATATTGCTACTTCCAAGGTTGATTTCGACAAGTTGAGTTGGCTAAAAGCTTTATTGTTTCAAAAGCATGTGGCCCTTACATCGGCAAGCGAGACCTACGCACTTCAAGTGGCAAGGTCATCGGCGGAGATACAGTCCCTTTTGAATACTAACTTTCCAAGTCACTTCGGTGAACTTGTGGGACGTATATTTAATGCATCCAGCACTGCTGGTATTGCACATTTTTCAAAAGCCGTTGGTGTTGGTTTTACTCACACCTTCTCTTCCATATTCGGTTTGATACCTTCGGCTATACATTCTATTTTCGGAAGCATTTTTGGGGGTTTCCCGATTACTTTGGCTTTATTGGCTGGAGTTTAGCTGTTGTTGCTATTTTTTCGCAATGGCTGTCCCGTCACGACAAGATCCTGTATTACTGCTCCCGTCAGCGCAGCTGTGTCGTGAACGCATGATGCAGCATTTTGGAGCAACACTCCTGGGACATTTGGAGTGTGACTGGTCTCTGTCATTTAGACCGGTTTTGGATTGTGTGCAACCCGTGTTTCGATGCCTTTGGTGCTCGTTTGAACATGCACTGGCTCTCTGTCTCTCACTGCAGTGCTCTCCAATGGTCGATGCTGATCTGTTGATGTTCCCGATTAGGGCTCATTCCCAGACTTGTGCACTACGGATGCGCTTGCTTCGTGAGGCGGTTTATGAGATTCCCTTCCTGGAGGAAGATGGTATTGTCTCTTTCATAGGCTCTGCACGGGGTGCCGCCCTGAATGGTTTTGGGGCTTTGGACCACACCTGCTCCATGGTACTTTGTGGCGTGGATCTTCCGGTATTAACATATATCGAAGTGGAGGAACTCCTGCGTTCTGTTGCTTCTGTTTGACGATTGGATTTTTTTTTCCTTTTTACGAAATTGACACAATATTGAATTTGGTTTTATGGTCACATGTTTCCTAAATTTATGACTTTGTTGTCTTCTCACCTTGACAAAATATATGATTTTATATATTGTTTATTTCTGGGGCATCCTTTTATATTATTGGAACCACTTGCTACCGACAAGGGGAGTGTGTAGTGTGGTCAGTTTTACGTATTCGTTGCGCTTTAGCTTCAGGCTTTAGGCCTTTGTGCACTTTGCCCTGAATATATTTTATTCATTTGCTGACAGCTTAGAGCCTCTGTGCACTTTGCTCTACATGCTTTTTATTAGGCTTCGTACTGTTATTTTTCGAATAGCCAGTTCTACGGTGTTGTTTTGTTATTCATATCACACTGTTTTGCCTACTTCAGCACTGGAGTTCTCCATAACATTTATTCTGTGCTTCAGTCAAGGATACAGTCTGGTACATTGCCGATAGACGTGGTAGGAGTTTAGACTTGGCATTCCTGCGTAGGGACATTTTGTGATCACGATGACATGTTAGTTATAAAATCACTTCCTTGTCCCAATACAAGCAAGAGGGAGATTCCGACCAGGGAACCACAACTAGACGCTGACTGCCTCGTTGCAGATGCTGAACCAAGATCACAGGTCTTTGCTCAGGTATGAGGTCTGATGTCTCCACAGTGATTCTGACAGGCAAGCTAGAAGCTTAACATGCTGTGCTATAAATAGAAACTGTTAGACAATATGATAGCTTTGTTCTTATGTTTTACTCTCCTGGTGACTATTTCGATCCTACTGTGTTGTATCGTTCTGGTTATTGCGGCTCACGCCTTAATATCTAAAATACAGTCGTTTTATTAAAAATATTATATAAAACTTATACTGTCTTTGCCATTTGTATATGAGATCATATTGGAAATAAGAGAGTTGGTTTGGATCTGAGTGACCACGACTTCCCTGAGAAGTTCCAAAGATGTCATGCGCTCGGCTGCCAAATCATTCCTTCCTCATGGGAAAAATGAGGCACTGCTAGTTAGCCGGAGCAAAAGCCGGATTTAGGGTGACAGAGTTTTTTACACGTGGGTCAGACTCAGTCCCCCACACCGTTATAGATCCTGCCGCCTAGAAATCCAGTAGTCTCATTTAGAATAATGAGAGCCCACGCGACACTCTGCTGCTTCCTAGAGATTTTCTCACCCTTCTCTTACATTTTCTTTGCATATTTCCTCCTTTGTCATTCATTCTTTCCCTCACTACCATTTCACTACTTTCTTTGCCCTTTTACCTTCTTTGCCACTTTCTAGGGGCAACTTCATTTTCCTTTCTCTTTTATTCTCTGACACTTTCTTGAACATTTTGACCCTTTCCTTGCAGTTTTTGTTCATCTCTCATTCTTTCTCATTTATTCCTTTCCGTTTTTTTGTGCGTTCTCTGCCCGATATTTATACTTTTTTAGCGTCGCATTTGCGTAATTTTTTGACGCAAAAGCGGCGCAAACTTACAAAATACAATTGTATTTTGTACTTTTGCGTCAAAAAGCAGCGCAAATGCGGCGCTAAAAAAGTATAAATATGGGCCTCAGTCTTTCTTTGCCACCTCTCTGTGAATTTCTCATTCTTTCTCATTCATCACTTGCTACTTTTTTTGTATGTATCGTAATGTTTCTTTGCGACTTTTCTGTGATTTTCATATTCTTTCTCACCTGGTCTTTGCTGCTTTTTGACCATTTCTCACTCGTGCTCCTTCCTCTTTTCTGGGTATCTGTCACTCTTTCTCATTCATTTTCTGCCTCTTTACTGTGCTTTTGCCTTTCATTCTTAACATATCTCTCTGCATTTTTCACCCAGGCCTTGGCTCCTTTTGCTTTTTTTTGTTTCAGCCCTTTCGCCCTTCTTTAAATTTCAAACTTTCAAGTAGTGCTGTTTTACTTTCTTTCTGGTCTTCTCCCCCGCCTCATCACCCGTACTGTGCTCCTTTCCCACTTATCGCTTAGCCCAACCATAAACCCCATGCTCCTCCCCCGATCCTACTTAACGCAGCCACAGTGCCGATGCACAGTGAATGCTTGCTGTAGGCACCAAAGGGAAGCCCACCTGAGCCTGTCTGCACACCACCCATGCCCAGTGCCAGGACCCGTGGTCCTCTTCCATTCCACTGTTTCTACTCCTTTGCTTCCCTCATCACCCGAATCCCAGATGCACATCCCACTGCTACTTCCTAGCCTCCTTGGCTGATGCCAAAAGTGGCTTCTCTGCTAAACGTGCCATTTCTCCTGCACCCTCATGCCACCCCTGCATGCACCACACACAATTACAGATCTCACGCTCTCCTCTTCTCACTTGACCTTCACCTCTGGCAGCCGCACCCCTCCCTTCCCTGCCTTCTCCTTAACACCTGCTCCCCCACCAAGTGCACCACTGCACTGTACGACCACACCAGAGACCCGCTCTTCCTAATAAAAACGATGTAGGCTGACTCACACATTGGCTCCCAACAATTCTACAGGTACCTCCACCCCCCCAGAAAGAAGACAAGGTCATTAGACAGGACACAAATAAAAGATCTGGACCTCTACCTCGGCTAGCACCAGCAGCACCCTGGGACATCTGACCTTAAAACACAACATCACTGCCATCTACAACCTTGATGGCACCCTCGTCTACTGACCCATTGGGCCATTGGGCCCTAAGCCAACTTTGGAAGCACAGTCGTGGAATTTGTCACCCTCTGATACTCAACTTAAGTGCCTTCATCCTCTTCAGAGACCTCAACTACGACCTGGAGGGGATCTCACTGATTTCAACACAGCCAACCTCCTGAAGGATCTGACAAATTTCAAACTTACCCAGTGAATGAGAGTCCCCTCCCGTGCACCCAGACACCCAGTGGGTTCCATCTTCACCAGCTTCAGCAAAATCACAGTGGACAAGCCCAAACCCATCACTTGGTCCAATCATGCCCTCGTCCATTTCATCATATCCATCCCTCATCACCGCAGAAACCCTCACAATGTGACTGGAATTTAAAATAAGAATTTAAAATAAGAGATTAAAGTCATTATCTGGTTGTTTGGCGTTTTGAGACAAGGGTTTGTATATGATCAATAATATTTTTTTAATAGTAAGAATTCATTGGTTAGACCACTTTTTGTGATGGGCCTTTGTCTGCTTTTATTTCAAGTGAACAGTTACATGTTCCTTATAGGCCCTGAAAAGGCCAGAAGTAAAGAGATCGAAACGCGTCGACTATTCAATACCAGGAGTCCTTATTGAATGCAGATTGATGTATGGTGACGAATGTCCATCAATTGTTCTACAGCTTATATAACTGCAGTGGACTGTGTTAAATGATGTCTTTATAATGGACTACCTGCATAAACGGACCTGGATGCTGTAAAGACTTTGTGGATAACAGCTGTTAAGAAATTAACACATAAGGAATACGTACAGATGATAGTTTGTTATTAAGATAATAGGTGGTGGTAAAGGTATGTATACTCTATGAATTAAAAGTGGCGACTGGTGAATACCGTATAGAGGGAGCTTTTTAAATTGATGAAAATGATAGAAATAATTTTATGAGGACAATAATAATTTATTTTTATTGATCCAAATGATGAATGTCTATTGATTCCTCAAGAGTCATTTTTTTGTTTTCTTATGAGTTGTTAGACTGCCCAGACTCTAGGGGGGTGCTATTGGGCAAACTTCTATATATGTATAAGAAGTGTTCCCGCGAGCAGCGTCTCGCAAAGACACTTGAACAGCAAGTTCTGGTTAGTGTCTCAGGTTGGCTTGTGTGCAGAAAATCCTGCTACGGCAATTCCCTTCACTGCTCTTCCGTTTAATTTAATAAATAAGCAGTGTTTGAGGGGATAAGAGTTTAGAGAGTAGTGTCTTGACTTGTTCCTGGTAAGACTTTTTTTCCTCATTACATTTCTACATTATTGGAAGTGTTCCTGTTGAGCCAAGTATACTGCAGGAAATAAAGCACTATTCAGACTACCATCTCTAAATAATTATATATATATATATATATTTATATATATATATATATATATGTGTATCATTTACACCACATGAAGAAAACAGAACAGAGAACTACGGGCATATTTATACTCTGTTTGCGCCGAATGTGCGTCAAAAAGTTTGACGCACATTCGGCGCAAACCTTGCCCCATATTTAAACTATGACGCCCGACCCCGTGGACATCAAAAAACCTCTGTGTGCATCATTTTTTGGATGTGGGAAACCACCTTCCGTTAATGACATGCAAGGTAGACGTTCCCATCCAAAAAATTACTTTAAGGCCTCTGCGCCTTATTTATACTCCTGGGTCATTTTGACGCACAGGAGGGGGCGGGCCTTATAAAATGGCGCACAGCCTGATGTGTGCCGTTTTTTAACTCCTGGGTAAGGGCAGGCGTTAAGGGACCTGTGGGCTCACTTCCATGGTCTCAGACCATAGAAGCAGTCCAGAGGTGCCCTTCCCTGCCCCCAGGGACACCCCCTGCCACCCTAGCCCACCCCAGGAGGACACCCATGGATGGGGGACCCATCCCAGGTAAGTACAGGTAAGTTGAGGTAAGTATTATTTTTTTATTTTTTAAAGTGGCATGGGCCCCCCTACATGCCACTGTGCCTAATGGCTGTGCCCAGGGGACAGAGTTCCCTGGGCATGGCCTCTGGGCAAGGGGACATGACTCCTGTCTTTGCTAAGACATGAGTCATTTCAATGGGGGTTGTGCGTCAACAAATGGTGCAAGTCCGGTTTGAGCCATGATTTTTTACTCAAACCTGACTTGCACCATTTTTTTACGCACAACCTCATTTTCCCCTACGCCGGCTAACGTCAATCTTTAAATAAGGCACCCGCATGGCACGTAGGAATGGCATTAGCCGGCGGTAACTTTTTTGACGCAAGCCAGTGCTGGTTTGCATCAAAAAGTATAAATATGGGCCTGCTTTTTTTGTGTTATTGAAAGAACTGTTGATTTTACAAGGACAGTACCATTTCCATTTAATCTATCCCAAATTTCAGACCTTCACTTAATCAGCCCCCTTGGTTGTCAAAGGAGAGTAGAGCACACTTTGCACTCATAAGGTAGTCAGATATTTTATTGAAAATGTGAAATCATAATTAGAGGTTATTATTAAGAAAGGTATGAATGCAATAGTATGTATCATATATCTCCCATCTGCAGGTAATTAACATCAATCCTCAAGAAAGAAAAGACGAATTGGGTACAAAAGACCAGGGTGAAGTGATTCCAGCAAAGCAGTCTCTCTTTTCTTATCCACTTCCCCTTTCCCCCTCACTGTTATTTCATACGGGCAGATGTTATAGCTGTCAGTGTGGAAATCGGTGGTGGGGCATTGGATTCAGCTTGTGCTCCTGAGGAACCTAGCCACAGGGTCTCCAGTGCTTGACAGATCCAACAAAGACTGTACTTCATCAGCTCAGCCTCACGCCAACCCTGAACAACTTGATCAACACAGCCACTTTTCCAGATGCCTGGAAGCACGCATTCTCCCTCTCCTATAGAAGCCCTCAGGGAACCCTAAAACATTAGCCAACAATCAGCTTATTTCCCTGTTACTGTTCCCGGTAAAAGTGGTAGAAAAGATCATAAACAAACATCTAGCCACGCATCTCATGTCGATGGCCGGGCGTGGTGTAGACTTCGGATCCTGGAGACCTTGATGTTGAAGAAAGGGCGATCTCTTCTCGAAGCCACCGTGCCAACAGGGATACCCCACGCTAGCAGATGCCCAAGAAAAGAAAACACTTCTGAAGGAGGAAAAGCCAATGGCCCAAAAACCTCCAAAGGAATTCATAAGGGCAGGAACCTCTGATAAGACCAGCCTGGAGCAAGGCACAAGAAAAAACTGGTCAGAAATACAAAGAACTGACAAGGAGCATGAACAGCGAACAGAAGCGTTTGCAACACACGCTAAACAAAGTCTCACTGCCTTATATATCAAAAGGTGACCTGGAAGAGGAAGTCTCACAAAGGAAGTAATTTACCAGCATATTGGATTGGGAGATATGCCTCGGTACTAATGTCAAGGAACTATCTTTGATAGGTTATTGTATATATGTGGAAATGGCATCTGGGAGAAAAAACAATCTTCATGAAATGGTGCTACTTGCCCTCTTAACCCGAGCACCCTGTGCTGCCTGCAAACACCCAGCCTCCCAACCCACAGATAAGGGGCAACGCAGGTGAACCACAGTCTGTGTGCTGCCACTGCAGCGGGCTGTTAAGACCCATTGTGTTCGGTTTCGAAAACAAAACGTGGCGCGCCCAACACCTCAAAAATCACAACCTCCTGGACGCCACCAAATCTGGCTTCAGACCCAACTACAGCACTGCAACTGGTCTCATCAACACCATGGATGATATCCCACTGATCATAAATAGAGGAGATATCACTACACTCAGCCTTTGGGATCTATCTGCTTGCTTAGATACCATTTCCCACCCTATTTTCAGTCAATGCCTGTACGATGCCAGCATACTAAAAGGGTTCTCCCTAAAGATACATTTGCACAATGTTTAATCAACAATAATATAATCTTATTGGACATAACCATATGCTATGGTACCAAAAGTTTATGCTTGATTAATTCATGTTACACACATCCTAACTCACCCAATTTAACCATATACATGTAAATCTGGCATGTTACAAAATGTGTTGTTACAAATCATGAAATTCTCACAACAAATCAATGTTCCATGAAAATGAGACTTCCTTAGATTAACTTTTCCTATCCCCCAGTCCCCTGTGTGAAATGAGGATACATTGGGAGTAATAAATAACCTGCAAGAAAACTGAGTGTAACCTACCTTGAGAGTAAATAAGTAATGATGATTAGAAATCTCTGCAAAGTGTTGGACCTGCCAGAGTCGCATGTAAAACCAAATTTTACGAAAGGGCTTGATAAGCACTACAAGGCTTGTTTGCAGTTGGTCATCATGGCTGTGTTTTGTTTTTGAAGTACATATTTGGTGTATTGCTATTAAAAAACAGGCACCTCTAAGGTGTAGTCTCTCTTCAGTGTTTTTTTAATGATAGAAAAATTAGAAGTAGAAAAACAAGATGAGAGGTCGCACCTCATGTTTTAATTACCTGGGTCCAGATTTATCAATGTATTGCATTGCCCTTGCGTCACGCATGTGGTCACAAAGGCAATGCAATACTAAAGTCATATTTACCAAGGAGCGCAAGGCCACGCTGCGTGGCCCTGTGTTGCTTGGTAAATCTGGAGTAACACAAGGCAGAGCAAGTAGCCGCCTTGCTTACTCTGCCCTGGGAAAGCACTCCAGACTTTATTCGTGGAGCGTGGGTGTTCCCATCCACCCATGGATTTTGGTGCATTCCCAGATTCACTAGGGCTGGTAAACCTGGGTATGTGTTTTATTTCTCTTTGTGGTTTCCTCTTTCTAAGTGTGCAGCTTTCCGCCTCTAAGGATTGTTCTTGTGCTGAAAAGTGTCCCTTCCCATCTGATAGCATTGCTTTTGAAACAATTTTACTATGACCTGTTTTGGCTTATGCTAACTAGGCCTCAATGTCATCTTGTTAAATATGAACATCTCACCCTGCACATTCACGATTTATTATTTCTCCTACAGGTATTCATGCAAGTCATGTTTGTTTCTATGTTTATTTCCAAATGACATTGATTTCGAAGAAGTCTCTCTAACGTGGCCTCAGTAATGTTTTCGCCTTTTAGGTGTCTTCTGCCTACTTGCTCTATTGCATTCATTCACAATAGTTCATTGTTATTTTGTAACTAGTTTGTTCTGCCATCTCTGGATGACATTAGCATAGAGGAGGCTGAATCAATATTCATGTGAACGGAAAGTGCGTAGGTGTGAAGGCCGTGTGACACTGTATGACACTTCATTGTGATGTTTTGATTTGCTGAACTGTAAGTTAGATAGTGCTAGAGACAGAGAATGGTTGAGATGGCTAGGGAGGTGCAGTCAGAGATGTACAGAAAGATGTAAGGTTGAGAGAGTCGTAGCATAGAGAGATAGGCAAAGTGAGAATGGAAGCATAGAAAGAGAGGTCATACAAAGAGAATAGTGATTCAAAGAGAAAGAGTGAGCCAGAAGGATGAAGGATGCAGAGAAGAGTTGTAAAGCGAAAAGAGGTGTAGTAGAGAGACTGATGTGAGACACAGAGAAAGAAATGCGAAGTTGATTCAGGGGTAGCAAGAGGGTACGAGGAAGACAAATTGGTGAAGTTGAGACAGAGAGGTAAGATAGAGAGATGAATAAAGAGAGAGATGAAGTAGAGAGGTTGTACAGAGAGATCAGAGAGAGAGACATTGAGGTGGTAATCATAGAAAAATGAAGGCGAGAAGAAATGCATAAGGTAATGAGAGAAGTGCGGCCAAATGGCAAGGTAAACTGAGATGAGAATGAAAACAAGATGGGGTGAAAAAGATGGGGTACAAACATAAATAGACGTTTAATGTATGTACAGAGAGAAATAGTGTACAAAGAAGTGAGAGTGGTGAGGTACAGAGAGAGGTAAGATAAAGGCAGTGAACTCAGAGGTATGGAATGATGGAGAGACAGAGAGGTTGAAGTTGAGAGAGATTAAGGAAATGGGGGAGAGAAAAGATGTAGAGAGGTGGCCGAGGTAGCGTAGGTCAGGAAGAAATGTAATGGTAGGCATACAGAGAAGAGTAGTCGTAAGAGGTAGTTGAGGTTATGAAAGAGGCAGGAAGAGGTGCGTGAGACAGAGGTGTCTGAGTGAGGGAGGTGAGATAGATAGAAATGAGCTGGAGTGTTTAGATATAGAGGGTGTAGCTACATAGAGGATTAGAGATGGCTAAAGAAAGAAAGACGAGGTACAAAAGATAAGGTGAATTAAGAGATAGATATCAGACAGAAAGGTATGTGAAGCTGAGAAAGAGGATAGAGGGTGGAAGAAACTGGTGACATTGAGGTAATTTGAGAGAGGGATAGATAGAGAAGTGAAGGAAAAAGGGTAGTGATTTAGTGATTGATTAGGTAGATAAAGCTAAGAGCTAGAGGGCCAAAGGTGAGACAGATGAGAAAGCGTTTAACAGTGGGAGGTACGGTGAAAGGTAAGTTGGAGGTGGGCAGAGAAGCAGAGAGCGGTAAAGGGGTGAGATCTGGTTGGGAAAGAAAAATAATAGAGCCAGTGATAGTTGCGTCAAAAAAGATAGCAAGGTTGAAGTACAACGGAAATAGGGATAGGGAGAGAGAAACAGAGTGAAAAATAGAGGTTTACAGAGACAGGATGAAAGTTTGAGATAGAGAAAAATACATCGGGGAGATAGAAAAAATCACTCTACTAGGGGCCACTCTTGAAGGTGGTGTTGCGTTGGCTCTCATTATACCAATGAGTCTGCTAGAGATGGGGTGTACCACTTGTGCCGGCAATCCTATCTGGTCGCAGCCTTGAAGAAAGCACAGAGTGAAAGAATGTCATGCTAAGAAATGTAAATGCTTTCCTAGGCGAAAGGACAGCACGATAAAGGAAAATAAAACATCACCACAAATGTGATAGTTTTTAAAAGAATAAAATTAAATAACACAATATGTTACTAGGCTAAACGGCGCAGGCCTAGTAGATAAAATAGCATGCCCACAAACATCACTAAAATGGCTCAACAACAGTAGGCGATATCCTATTTTGCTTTACAACATCTGTGCCAGACAAAAACACACACCTGGGTATTGAAACAGGACCAGCCATAGGACTTGAGACTAGCTGCAACCGTAAGCAGGCACTGAAAAGTCTTACCTCAGGATGAAAACAGAAAAGCAGTCACCAGGCTTGACTCCAAGGGCAGCATCCCTACAATATCCATGCTGGAGTTCCAAAGGCGAATGAGAAAATAAGTTGTTGTGCGTTCAAAGGTAAAGTTAGTCTATGTCTTCTGACAAATTGCTGCTTATTCTTTTAACTTAACATTGGTGTTTGCTTTTCTTTTTTGACTGCAAAGTGAGAGAACTTTATAAAATGAACTATGTGACAATCTTGTGAGAGAAGGCTGCGAGATCCAAGATTTTTCGAACACACAACAAAATTTTATGACAAATATTCTCTGATCCCCACTTTCCACACATTACAGTTGCTCCTGTGTGCTATATAGTTTTATCAGTAAAACTGTATGTCTTTGCAAATGTAGTGGTCATTTCAATGGAGAATGTGCTATCTGTACATGTAACATTGATGGCAGCACCACCACTCTGCAAATTGTTCCAGCACCATCCCATACCTCATAGCAACAGATTGGGCCTTGCTGAGACGCAGACATGAGACTATGGCATGCAACAACGCCAGGGCCCGTATTTATACTTTTAGCGTCAAAATATTTTGCGCCGGCTAACGTCATTCTGAAGCGCCATGCGGGCGCCGTATTTATTGAATGGCGTTAGCCGGCGCAAGCAGACCGGCGCTGCCTGGTGTGCGTGGAAAAAAACCACGTACACCAGGCAGCGCCGGCGTTGGGAAAAATGGCGCTAGGGCGTCTTAAAAATGGTGCAAGTCAGGTTGACGCAAAAAATCGCCTCCACCCGATTTGCTCCAATTTTAACGACGCCCAGACGCCATTTACATGACTCCTGTCTTAGTAAAGACAGGAGTCATGCCCCCTTGCCCAATGGCCATGCCCAGGGGACTTATGTCCCCTGGGCATGGGCATTGTGGCATGTAGGGGGGCACAAATCAGGCCCCCCTATGCCAAAAAAAAAATATAAAAAAAAAAAAATTATACTTACCTGAACTTACCTGAATGTCCCTGGGGTGGGTCCCTCCATCCTTGGGTGTCCTCCTGGGGTGGGCAAGGGTGGCAGGGGGGGTCCCTGGGGGCATGGGAGGGCAGCTGTGGGCTCATTTTGAGCCCACAGGTCCCTTAACGCCTGCCCTGACCCAGGCGTTAAAAAGAGGCGCAAATGCGGGGTTTTTGCCCGGGAGTATAAATACGACGCATTTGCGTCGCAGACATTTTTTGGGACGGGAACGCCTACCTTGCATCTCATTAACGCAAGGAAGGCGTTCACGCAAAAAAATGACGCTCTTTACTCCTACTTTGGCGCTAGACGCGTCTAACACCAAAGTATAAATATGGAGTTAGTTTTGCGTCAGAATTGCGTCAAAAAAAACGACGCAATTCCGGCGCAAACGGAGTATAAATATGCCCCCAGGGCTTGTATTTATACTTTTTGACGCAAAACTGCGCTAACGCAGTTTAGCGGCAAAAATTTTTGCGCCGGCTAACGTCATTCTGAAGCGCCATGCGGGCGGCGTATTTATTGAATGGCGTTAGCCGGCGCAAGCAGACCGGCGCTGCCTGGTGTGCGTGGAAAAAAAACACGTACACCAGGCAGCGCCGGCGTTGGGAAAAATGGCGCTAGGGCGTCTTAAAAATGGTGCAAGTCAGGTTGACGCAAAAAATCGCCTCCACCCGATTTGCGCCATTTTTAACGACGCCCAGACGCCATTTACATGACTCCTGTCTTAGTAAAGACAGGAGTCATGCCCCCTTGCCCAATGGCCATGCCCAGGGGACTTATGTCCCCTGGGCATGGTCATTGGGCATTGTGGCATGTAGGGGGGCGCAAATCAGGCCCCCCATGCCAAAAAAAAATAAATAAAAAAAAAAATGTATACTTACCTGAACTTACCTGAATGTCCCTGGGGTGGGTCCCTCCATCCTTGGGTGTCCTCCTGGGGTGGGCAAGGGTGGCAGGGGGGTCCCTGGGGGCATGGGAGGGCAGCTGTGGGGTCATTTTGAGCCCACAGGTCCCTTAACGCCTGCCCTGACCCAGGCGTTAAAAAGTGGCGCAAATGCGGGGTTTTCTGCCCCGCCAACTCCCGGGCGTGATTTTTGCCCGGGAGTATAAATTCGACGCATTTGCGTCGCAGTCATTTTTTGGACGGGAACGCCTACCTTGCATCTCATTAACGCAAGGAAGGCGTTCACGCTAAAAAATGACGCTCTTTACTCATACTTTGGCGCTAGACGCGTCTAGCGCCAAAGTATAAATATGGCGTTAGTTTTGCGCTATCAGCTGACACAGAGAAGTAGACCGCAGCCAGCAATGGAAGAACCACTAAAGCCTAGAAGAAAGGACCAGAATAAAGGCAGACAGTCATGCCCAGGGAGAACAACAGATGTTTTGAGCTCAAGCTAGAAGCTTTCAGGTCTAGAGCAGATATAGGATGCAACCCAGCAAAGTCCCCCAAAAGGTGTCCAAAATGTGTACATATATCATAGTTCCATAACAAACATCTAAAAGGATAGCCAAGTATTACCCATTTCTCCTCAATGCCATTAAAAACATTCAGAGGTCTTGGTAAAGACAATACAATACATCTGTTCTTGGCAAGTTGTGCGATGGTTATTTTTTCTTAATTTTTGCAAGCATATGGTATAAAAACTAAAAAAACAGAAACGTTGTTACATATCTTTATTTTTTTAATTAAAAAAAATTCACTGATGTGGCCATTTTTCTAGGGAAGTTTTTAAATAAGAAGCCTTTCGGTTATGCAATGTAGTTTTGCAATTATTAAATTATTATTATCATTATTAGTATTATAATTACTGTTATTATTATTTTTTATTAGTATTATTATTATTAATACTATTACTATTTGTGAAGGAGCCAAAAATAAACTTTACATAACCAAGCAGTGGTGGCTGGTGACTGAAAGCAGTAGTGGGGCACAAATACAAGACGGAATTGCACCTTGTGAGAGAGCCTCACTACCCACGTATTTCCATTCACCTACTCACCCATTGCCTTTGGTCACCTACCCATTTACTCATCCACATTGTCATCCACTGTCATTCACACAACTCTTATACACTGACACCCACATTTTCTCAGCCACTCTGTCAAGCCCTGTTAACACATTCAAACAAACACACATTGCCTCACCCATCCAGTATCCAGCAGTTTCAGTGATAAAAGGTACACGTTTATTTGAGCTGCAGATTACATGTTTAATATGACATCTCACGTCATTAGTCTGCAGAAGAAATAAAACAATAACTAGCCATGATAAATTACTGGAACCATTATTGCCTTTGAGAGACGCAATCACCTACAGAGGCAGTGAAAGGAGAGGAGAGCTGAGAGAACAGATTATTTTCTTGTTGTCTGTAAAAAAGATAGAGCTCCAACTTACTTGTGTGCAGGGCTGTCTTTGGCATATTTATAACTTGAGGTCTTCAGGTCACACTCCTGTCTCCCAGAGAGCCCTGGATGGAGTTATTTATTGTATTTATTCCATTTCTCTGCCACAGACTGGGAATTTTCTTTGCGCAATGCCACATTCTTTTAATAAAATGTGACCTCTGGTATGTAGACCCTTCTAATCACACCCCACCATTTGAGTAAATAGGAAAGGGTGGAGAATAATATCGGAGTGATATGAAGTTTTCAGAAACCTGGGCTGAACAAAAAATGCTCCAGGCTGTTTACAATCAGGGCTTCTGGTGGAGGAGGAGATAAGCCAGGTACGTCACTGGGTTCTGAGAAAACGTAAGGGCTTTGCGTGGGCAAGCCCTGTCAGCCCTATTGTGTAGCTTTCAGCCACATATTTACACAGGCGCAGTGGGGCTTTTCAAAGTGCACAACTTTCACTCCGAAAAAGTTGTGCAGAAAATGTTTTACTTTCATCATGTAATTATATTTCTGTTTCACTAGAGAGGCCAGAAAAGGCTAGGGGCGCAGCCCCTTAGCCCTTGAACACCAGCCGCCCCTGTAACCAAGCACTCAAATTGGAACCAGCTAGAGTGTTACTTACACACATTACAACTTTAAACAGAAGACGTAAAACGAGACCACATCACTTGTCACATACAGTGCAGGCAAAATAAATAAATAAAATAAAACCGCAAGCAACTGTTTTAAGGAGGATGTGAACAATGTGCAGAGGATGCCTGCAGTCACTCAAACTGAACACAGCCAATGGAAACAGTGGGCTGATTCATTACCCCGGGCTGTGTGCTGTGGTGGGCGGAAGCAAAACGGGCAGCACGTGAAAGACAGTTTAACAGACCAATAGATAATGCCCTTTGACAAAAAGCTCCTCTCAGTATGTGTATTGTGTGTGGTTTGTTTTTGTGAAAAGTAATAGTCTGGCGCAAGGCAGGTGAAACACGTTTCAACAGAATCTGACTATCAAGCACAGTCCTGAAAATTAGAGAACTCATTAAGGCCTGTACACAAGTCTTGTAACACAATCTGTTGGCTTACGTTTTAACTAGCCCCTGTATCAAATTGTAGGGTGGCAAAAGTGCTTTTCATAGGTGTGTAACTGATAGGACCAAGCAGGTGAGATGAAAGAAGTTTATGCAACTTATGATTTTCATGGAAACAAAATTGTGCTTGCTCCCTATACAGGGTGTTTCAAACAACTCAAATAATCTTCACTTGAGTAGAGTCAGATAGTGGAATGCCCTCATAGAAGATGTAAGAAAGATCAAAGGCCTACCGTGCTTTGTTAAAAGGTTAAATACTCTCCTATTTTAAGAGCCTGTGGAGTACTGTCATGCGATGGAGGCTGTATACCCACTGGTTCTGGCAACTCATACATGTTACAGCCATGATTAGGAAGGAAGAAGGCGTCACGCCAGGATAAACAAGTGAAGAAGGACTTCACAGGACCAAGGGCCCTTGTGACCCAACCGCAGCTGAAAGAGTACCACAAAGATGCTCCAGTTTAAACCAACACAATGGCAACCTTGTGAGGGATTCCAGAATGAAGAAAGGCCAAGAGGACCCACAAGTATCCGTACCCTCAAACAGCAGAAGAAAACAGAACCTTGCAGCGGCCACGAGTCCAGGTACCAACCAGCCTCAGATGCTGAGAGCCAGACCCCTAAGTAGTAGAAGTCCTGGGATAACCCATATCCCAGTGTTGCCACCCACAGCACAGGTGGATAGACTGCAACCAGGAGAGATGAAGCAAAGGAATTTTCCAGGAAAGCACAAGGATGACTGAGCACGGACAAAGTTAGAAGACGCTGAAAGAACGAAGCACAAAGACCCAACACTCTAAATCGCCCAATCCAGGAGCCTTTCACCACATGGGCATTGGGAATCTGAACACCCCCAGGTCATGGGGAATCTGAATTCACCTGAAGATTTCCCAGATGAGACATAAACCACAGAGCACACAAAATTAAACACCACCAAGCAGCCAGAGCAAACAAGCCCCCACTAAAGTGAACAGCCAAACGTAGAGACTGCATCACAAATGGGCATGAGCTTGATGTAGTGGGAACAATAAGAATGAGTCCAAGCTCAGAGGCCTCAGAAAGACCCAAAGAAGAAACCCATGCATTATTCTTCCACAAACAGTTGAAACAAACAAAGGAACAAAAACCCTACTCCCAGAAACACATGCTGTCATTGGGGTCATGGCATGTGACTCAGGCCACAGTGAGCATAGAAGTAACCCATTCAGGTTTAAATCTGGTTCTTCACCACACCTAAGAGTGGTAAGGAAACAATAACAAGAATACCCTTACATAAAATACTACCCTCAATTAAAACAGCTGAAAAACCACCATGTTGAAACCAGAAAGGTTCCCTGCGTGACTCAGGATGCCAAATAAGTTCTGTAGGGTTTTTACTTTTTGGCTCAGCACACAAGACAATCATGAATGTGCACGAAAGGATACCTGCGATACAGAAAGCAACATCTAGTGTTTTGTTTTAGGCTCTTTCTATAGATAACTTTAAGTGTCTGTTGAAAAAGACCTAGGCCCGTATTTATACTTTTTTTGCGCCGCATTTGCGTCGTTTTTTGACGCAAAAACGGCGCAAACTTGCAAAATACCATTGTATTTTGTAGGTTTGCGCCGTTTTGCGTCAAAAAGCGGCGAAAATGCGGTGCTAAAAAAAGTATAAATACGGGCCCTATTGTCTTAGAGTATTTAGAGGAGGGCGTGGCTACTGCCCAAGAAGATGGCCGCTTAGAGCCGGACTTCCACCATACCCACTGCTAACTGTGCCTTTTTCCAGCAGTCACACCACATTCTATCTCGCTCCATGATGATTGCGGACATAGTGGCGATGGGGGGCCTTGGTGACTTTGCCTGCCTCCTCATTCCGGCCCCTAAGACAGCAGTACGCTCAAGGCTCGCCCAGGACCACATGGCAGCCCAAATGTGTTGTGAGGGCTTGCCTAACCCTAAAATGGACGCTGCTGGTACAAAAGCATCTGAGAACAATATGTGAGTCTTCTCTAAACTGTTTTTTTGCTAGCAACACAATTTTATCACAATAACTCTCCAGGGGTGGAGACCCATTACACTTTCAAGGCTTGTGTACATCTAAAATCGAAATAAATCCGCCAATTAACAAAGCCAATTGCCTCACCTCCTGATGGCTGCCATAATCACTAATCATTAATGGATTATCATGATTAAATCCATAGCGTTGTTACTGTTGCTGATTGTCATATCGAGCTGGGAAAAGAGATCCCATCACGCCCAAGCAGGTCCGCTCAACAATGCTTCACCCAAGTCTTTAAGCTTCGCCCACGAAGAAAGAGGTGCCCTCCCCACAGTCACCCACCATCATCCGAAATGTATCTTTTACGGGGGGTCCAGAACACTCATCCCAGCACTTAGGTTCCTCACGGCATTATTACTCTTGAATTAATCTCACCGTCCAAATCGGACCAGGGGTCTCACAAACCCAGGGATGGCAGGTGGGGCCAGAATGGCATTAAACCTGCAACAAAGAGATCCCAGCAAGACCTCCTTGCCCAGGAATTGCCAATTATACCCAAAACAGATGCTAACCCTACTCTGGATCTCATCATGCAAAAGCTCTACGCTCTACACATTCTGGAGCAATCAACTAAAACCAGCACAGACTCCATGTAAAATGACCTCCCAAGCATTAAACAGGACATACATGGATTGGGAGGGATAATGATGGAAGCTGAATCTCGTATAGGTCACCTAGAGGACCACAAACAAAATGCTTCAAAAGCCATGTCCCCCACCATTTCAAGATTAGTCAGGTTGAAGAGAAACCCTATGGACTGGGAGGACACAGGCCTCATCCTGTGCTGCCTTCATAGAAAAATGGTTCCCACAAACTCTGGGTTTGACCTTTACAAAAGACCTTGAAATATTTAGGGCTTGCAGAGTCCCCATCTTTAAACCAAACAACAGCCCAATGCCCAGAGCCCTGATCTTTCACCTTCTTCGCTACTCCCACTCAGACTAAATCCTATCCCGAACAACGAAAGTGCAAAGGATCACCTGGAACGGCTCCTCCATGGGCATATCTCACGGCTACTCAAAAGATACGGTAAAAAGGAGGAAAACATTCCTTGCCCAAAGAAAGACTTTGAAGAACCTGGAGGGACAATTCTCCTTCATTGCACCTGCTTGACTGAAAACTACGTACAGCAGTAAACCCTCCATCCTCAAGGATGCTGCGGACTTGGATTCCCACATTGTGAAGATTGAGGAATCAAATATGAACTATTAAGTTACCTTCTTTTTGGTCCACTAACTCGCACATAATCCACACCTAACACTTAACATCTAGTGACGAACCATTAAGGTACAAACCCATTCCTAAGCTCCTAAACACTTAAGCATTTAACAACACCCCAAGATGAACTAAAACACCTCTCTTTTTGACTAACCAACTAATTTACCTCTCCAACCAATTCTTATAGTGCTACCACACCTTTCTCTTATGGTCATGGTAACTGACCCAATCTAACCACTTCTAATTCCACCACCCTACCAAATGGGGCACCTTCTAACTATGTGCATTTAAATCGCTGATTCTGACACTATGTTGTTAAAGCATGATTATTGATCCAGAAGCATGCACCTAACCTCTAACCGAGAGCACTAAGTCAGTATCAAAGTTTCTAGTTCAATACACCGCTTACAACCGCTTATTTACACAATTCACAACCTACTTTATCTCCCCAGGATATGTCCCTTTCCGGTGGCATCTATGTTCATGGGTCTTTCATAAACAGTTGTTGACTTAAAACAGACCTGGCAATCCATAACAGTCACTTGTGTCATGTTCACCATCAGTTGTAATGACTTAAAGAGCTTTAAGGTTGCAATGACCACACAATGGGTTATAGGTTTCCACTTTGCCAAGCATGTAAGTAGCACCATATAATCATTGGATGTTCATTATACCTACCAGTTTTACCCTGATATATTGTGTCTCTAGATAGACCATCATTTTACCTCACTACAATGTGCTTAATATTACTGACCTAGGCCAACTGGATATTTTGTGAACTTGATGTGTATTAGGACAAAAGGAACCACCCTCAACAGTTAACATGATTCCCCTCAACCAAAGTTTGACATTTACCTCACAGTTACATTATTTTGAGAATGCGGCTTTATATGTATATTATGTTAAATATATGAGATATTTTAGTCATGCACAATGTCACACTAGACCACTTACCAGACCTCAGGTACTTCATGGATACTTCCCATCTCTTAACTAGTTTTCTGCCTTAATAGACAGTTATGATAAATAAGTTACTGTAGTAACACACTTGTGGTACTACAACCTCCTCATAATATGTATCCCCTCCCCATCCTATTTATCACTCCATTTTATGACAACAACCACTGGATAAGCCCAGTTCATCTACTCCTCAGCCTTTACCACTCCTGGGGTATGGCACTCCACCTTTGACTCAGAGCTCAACTCCGTGTGGCCTCCATCGCCTTATCTCTCGCTGAAATTGGCATTCCAACTGGGTGCCTACTGAGGCACATGGATTTCTGTTCTTATTCTCCACTTCTCCTTTAGTTCTCATGGTTGTTCCTTCTTCTTCTCTCCCATCTTCCCAGCCCCCCTCCCATTCTCCACACATCACCATGACCTCCATATTGCCTGACCCATATTCTTCTCCTCCTTTCCACACCCCACCTATCTGCTGAATCTCTCCCTCTCCTATCCCTTCCTCCTCCAGTCCCTCACCTACGTCGGCTGGCATCGAGACCTTCACTCTGTCCTAACTCGCCATTTCAAATCTATAGACAACCCGAACACACAATTCCAAAAATGCATATCCCTCAATGTGAAGGGACTAAACCACCCCACAAAACACCAGAAAAATCTAGACTACTTCCATAAACTCATGGGTAATCTAATTCTCCTAAAAGCCACAAAGGTTGCCTTGAAAGCAGCCACATCCTAATCTAAACTACCTATCCTGTACCCCTGCTACTAAAAAGAAAAATGGCCTCATTAACCTTAAATCTAAACTCCAACTTAAATCAACTGAAACAAGAAATACAATTATTACAGCATGACCTTTAAGTAAACCCAGATAAATCACGCCTAAATCAGCTAGTAAAGCTGAAATATGAATTCAATAAAACTTTAAGCAACAAGGCACACATCATTGTACAAAAAAACAAAGGCATCTCCTTTAGCAGGCATAATGAGGCAGGAAGAATTATAGCCCTGTATCTTAAACAAAACAACTGCCTACCCAAGATAACCTATATTATCCAAGAAGACAGCTCACCATCCACGAAAGAAGTGGATATACTTGCTACCTTCGAATCCTTCTACCGCAGTCAAGTCCAGTTTACTCTAAAAGTATTCACATCCCCCACAAAATGTACATCCAATACCTAAACATGATTTCCATTTAAAAAATAGACAAGAAGGCCAAATCCTAGACAGTGATCCCCATTACTCAGAATGAGATCATAAAAGCAATCAAGCTACTGAAACCTGGGAAAGCACCAGTCCCTGACATCTTCCCTGTCTCCTTCTACCAAACATGGGGTGAATCCCTTATTTCTCCTCTGGAAGACCTCTTCTTTTACTGCTCGAAAACAGGAATGGTCTCAGAGACCGCTGTGGAAGCAACAATATTTGTAATTCCCAAAGAAGAGAAGGATCCCACTACCCCAAGAATTACCTCCCAATCTCCGTAATAAACACTGACTGCAAAATATACACAAAAATCCTAGCCCTCAGACTAGAAACAACAATACACCTGCACAAACAGGTTTTATTAAGGGTAGATTTAGCGCAGCTAATATCAGAGTCTTAAGTCATGTCACTGAGAAAGCACACTGCCTCAACCAATCTGCACGTGCGATTGCATTAGATGCAGAAAAGGCCTTTGACAAGGTCTTGTGGTCTTTTCTAAGAGCCACCCTTAGAGCATTTAACCTAGGCCCCAATCTCTCTAAAATTACTTTGGCTCTATAAAAGGAACCTACAGCCAGAATTAACATCAATGAAAACCTGTCACAAAGCTTCGGTTTGCACCAAGGAACTAGACAAGGTTGCCCCCCCATACTCTTCCTACTTACTCTGGAGCCACTGCTCATAAAAATTATCAGGGGCGCAGACAACTCATTAAACTCTTCACTTAAGTCTACTTTCAAGAAAAAGCAAAACATCTGGCTAAAACTATACACATACATCTCCAAGAACACTCCATCATAGATGTCGCCCCCTCCACTTCCTCTTTCCCCTCCCTAATCATCTCTCAAATTGACCCTTCCCTCCCCCCCAACCTCATACCCCACTCCCTACTTTGCTCTCTGCTTTCCACTAATCTTCCTCCCTCCCTCTCTCTCCCTATTTACCTCTACTTCCCTCCTTTGTCCCCTTTTTCTTTTCTCTCCCCTCTTCTATGCCAGAACACTACCTAAGGATATCCTTTGCTACAATCATGCTAACCATTACCCTTACAGCTCCAAAGTTACCTCTAACCCCCAAATCAACACTGCTCCATAGACACCAGAATTTGCTGCAACTATATGCCTCTTTGCTACCATACCTCAGTTATTAACTGAGTATTTAACTACTGTCATTCACCTTTCCCCAATATGAGATATATTTATTTTTTCCCTTTGTACTGCACTTCTAATGGTGGTTGTATAACATCTCAATAAAAATAATTTGAACAGAAAATACAGTAGTTAGAGTGTGCTTTGTGGCCTCTCCTTGCTCCGGAATGGATTGCTTTCTTGTCTATGTCAGTTCTCTGATTGACTTTACTGCCTTGCCTTATGTTTGTCCCACCCCTAGAGCATAGCTTCTTTACATTATTTTTTACTAGATTAATTTTTATTGTTCCCCTGCCGATGTGAGTGGACTTTTTTTTACTTCTTCATGATAATGCATTGCTCTCCTTGCTTTTTTCTCTGTTCCCCCAACTGTTTTATTTATATATTTTGCAAGTGCCCTGTAGCTACACACTGGTACCAGGCTGCCCGTATTTGCCCATGTGTTTAATGTCAGCTCTGCACAGCGCCATTTTGGGGAGGGGGAAACAAGTGTTGGCTAAGACAATAGATATCACAGATAAGACCTATTGGCTTTATCAATGCTTGTTTAAATTACTCTGCCAATCACTTGCAATGGTTCTTTTGGTCCATCCATATGTAACTGGGATGCCACTTGTCTCGGAATGCCAAGTATGTGTAGAAGGAGTGTGTCTACTACAAGTGGCTTTACCCACACCGTAGTTGATTTATAAATTAAAAGAGTTGGCCTTAAACTAGATGGTTGTAGAAAGGCCCAAACATGCAATGTGATATTAAAGTGGTTCTCCCTATTACGTCTGAGATATTTATATACCAGACTTGAGGTTGTGACGGATAGGAAACAGGACGATTTGTAGTGTCTCTTCCTGCTTCATTCCCATATGTGTCACACATACCAGCTTAAGTTGTGGTTCAGTGGGTAAGCCCTCCTGCTTTTGTGCCTTTGCTTTATGCTTTGTTTTGAAGACTCGCACCTCCACCACATAATCCTGTTGACACAATGAACAGTAACCAAGGTGGTCATTCTGACTTTGGCGGTCTTTTACACAGACCGCCAAAGCCGTGGGCCCAAGAAGACCGCCATATTATGAGTACTGAAGGATTTCTGCCACAATTTGGGCGGAAATTCTTTAGCAGTCGTGCTTGCGGTTGGTGGCACAGAGGCGGTTGCACAGCCTTCAACACCACACCACAAGGAGTCCGCCCGCTGTATTACGAGCAGTAATATGGTGTGGCGGTGTCCTAATGGTGGGGCGCTGCCGGTGGTGGAAGGGCCTGTTCCCGTTCCCTGGTAGACGACCTCCCTGTCGGACAAGGTAAGTCAATCGTCAGGCAGGGGAGGGGGGTCGGAGAGTGGGGGGTGTTGTGTATGCGTGCGCGCATGAATGTAAGTGTGTATGTGTGAGTGAAAGTAAGCTTGTGTGATTGTTGAAGTGAGTGCGTGTTGGTATGTTTGTGTGAATGCATGTCTGTTGGTGCGAGTGAATGCGTGTATGTATGCATGTTGGTGAACGCATGTATGCGGGGTGTGTGGGTGTGTGTGTGCACATGTATGCACGGAAGGTGGGGTGGGGGAGAGTGTTGCTGTCTTGGAAGGGTGGGGTGGGGGGAGTCATCTGCTGGCAACAGGAAAATAATTTCTGGCAGGGTTTTCGTGGAGGTGCTACCGCAGCGGAAACCCTGGAGGACAGGTGACTCCTAATACCTGTGGCGGTCTTCAATGGACAGCCGGCCTGGAGGTGCTGCCCTCCGGCCCGGCTTTCCTACCGCCCTGGCGGTATGAGTGGGGATGTGGGGGTTTGACAGAGGCCAAACCGCCACACTCGTAATGTGGCGGTCTTCACCGCCAGCCCGTCTGCAGTGAGACCACCACCGTGGCCCTGGCGGTCTTCAGACCGACAGGTTCAAAATGACCACCCAAGTCTGGACCATTCTAGGAGGATTACCCTTGGCAGAATTACCCTAGGCAGTAATTGCCTGAAACCGAGCCAAGAAGTAGACTAATAATATATACACAAACTGTGTCTGCAATTCCAGTAGGAGTATAGGACAGAAACTACCAGCCAGAGCTCTAAGATATCTTTGCTAGAAGCAGTAGGCCCCAGCAGCAGTGGAGCTCGTGAAACTCTTTTGTGTTCCAGGGTTGGGGTTGCTGACTGGCAGCTTCCCTTCACCAGGCTGGGGAAAGTGAAGCTACTCAGTCTGCAACCTTCCAGGAGAAGGGCTGCCTGAGGCCTGCCTTGAGAGAATGATCTGACTGCTGGCTGTGGAAGGGTGCTGGAAAAATTCTTCCATGAAGAAGGCTCTGCCTTGAAAAGAAAGACTGCTAGTAACTGAGGCAAGAGGTGCAGAGCACAACCTTCTCCACCCTAGGAAAGGATCCTAATTGCCATTGTATATTGAGAGGCTTAGCAATCCACTAATCCCTGCACTGTGCAGTGAAGTTGAAGAGCCCGGAAAACTTTACCCTCAAGGAGATGACATGTTGGGGTCTGCCACTGTAACAATATTCAGTGTCTGTGATTGCGTGGCACCTGAACAACCACATCAACAGCAGTTACACTCACAGATAGAAAGTGGATAGAAAGTGGATAGTATCACAGGATTGCACTCCATGGTGGATCTCCTTGACATATGTTGGATCACATAGGTAGAGGAGGAAATAGTAAAATTGATCATATCCTTGCCTCAGTGAACCGTAGGAGTACACCTATTAATTTCCAGGTGGGGGGAAAATTGTATTAGTGATCACAATCTGATAACCTTAACCGAACAAATACGTTTACAACCAGCAGATCATCTAGGTAGAATATCAAAAATCAACCCAGTCGGGTAGAATGGTAGTGAAATAAAATAGACTGGGTTGATCCATCTAGCTTCACCTTACTGGAAATCTAGGTCATATTTTAACCTGCCTTGATCATGAAGCTGATTATAAACAGATTATGAAAGCACATGTTCTAATTTCTAAATCTATCAGCCAACCTGTGACTGGGTTAATCAAGGGTGAACTACATTGGGGTTAAAGGATGGTTTAATTATAAATGCAGTTGTGCTCATAGTCAACTTATCAAGTTGGTTAATTGCCATCCTGGGAATCCTGCTGCTATCCAGGCTAGTAGAATCAGACATAAAGGGGCAATAAATGATAGGAAAAAAGAGTTACAAGAGGAAGTCTGGAAAAAATTAATTCAGACTGCACAGACCAAGGATAATACATTATTCTGGAGGACAATAAATGCCCCTCTTTTTAGGAATAATTCTGCACCTAATCTTGATTGCTCGATTCTGGCGGCATCTTGGAAGGATCATTGTGCCTCAATTTTCTTGCCATCTTTAAAATCGGATGTAGAAGTTGTGGCTACCTTGGAATCATCTTCAACCCATATTGTCTTTAACTGAGAGGATGTAATTAGAGCATTAGACAAAAGCCAAGTGGGAAAAGTTCCTGGCCCAGACGGTGTCCCAGTGGACACCTATAAGTATCTTGTTGCCCTATGGACACCCTTGATAAGTAAAGCCCTAACTGGTGCTGGATTTAAACCATCGTCCTGGTCTTAATCATTAATCATCCCAATCTTCAAGAAGGACTCAAAAAGTGACCCAAAGAGTTACTGACCTATGTCCCTGCTTGATTCTTCAGCCACATTCCTAGAAAGACTACAACACTAGGCTAAAGATAATATTCTGACTAGTGCACAATATGGTTTTAGGAGAGGGGTGGGGACTGTGGAACAGTGTCTCAACCTGAGCCTTTTGGTGGGGAAGTACAGAAAGGCAAAGGAAGGTAGCTTAAATATGTGTTTCACAGGCTTTATTGTGGTTTACCAAATCAAAAGCACAACTAAGCTGCAGAAGTGTATGGATTCACTGAAGGCCCTGAAGGACATGATTTGGTGCTAGCCTATATGTCTAGTAATCTATCACCAGGAGTACCGTGTAGGCCACTGGGGGAACTGACACAACTATTTAGGATAGGAAGACGAGTGCGCCAAGGAACTGTTTTAGTGTCATTTCTTTTCTTTATATATCAATGTTATTGATGGAAAATTGCAATCTCTTGGTGCTGATACTCCTAGAGTTGGTCAACAGCCTGTACCGATCCTTTTCTATGCGGACAATGCAGTTCCACTATCCATAACTCCAATAAGTTTCCAAAGTCCTACTAAACCTTCACAGAGTTCATGGAAAAGATAGAACTAAGGATTAATCAGGGAAAATGTTCACCATTTGCTGTGGTAAAAATAGATGGAAGACCTGTAACTTTAATATAAATGGAAGTAAGATTTAAAGTACTAAATGTCAGTTATTTAGGCCCACAATTATCATCATGGTTGGAATCATCATTGAGAAATTAGCTCTCCCAATATGCTAAGAAATAATGAAGGGATTTTGAGAATTATGACAAAATTAGGTACCAAACCTATTAACAAATGCTGACCCTCTACAGTGCCAAAACAGTTGCTGCAGCAACATATGGTGCAGGTATATGGTGTGCGAGAGTCAATGTAATATAATAATTACAAAGGCAAGAGAATAGGTTTCTGAGATGACTGCAGTACCAAACACCCCAGAGCCAGTTATACACATGGAATTAGGGCTCCACTTTCTAGTACATTTAATAGAGGATAAACCACTGCTTTTATGGCATTCAGTCTCATCTAAAACTCAGACTAAGTTTACCAAAATAATTCTCAGAGACTGTTTAGCGTTGGACCAGGAAACGTAAAATCCCTTGGATAGCCTATATTAGAAATATTATAAAGGGACTCGATCATTCAGATGGGAAACTCTGGAAGACTCTGGAAAATAAGGTACAGGTCTGAAAAAAGGGACTTAAAAGATTACTCCTTCGGGTTGACTGCACAAAAAAGGCTTTTCAGAGACCAGACAAAAACTACTGTGATGAGTTATATGTCACTTCATAAACATTGAGGGTTTCAATCTTATATTAGTTTCCCTCCAATGTGCACTATAGATGTCTCCTAACTCAATTCCATTTCTCTATAATCATTCATCTTGTTGCATTCCCAAAAAGCAACAACTCTGCCTCTCAAGCTGAGATGCGAAAACAATTTCCTGCATTTCTAAAAACCTATCTCTTCCCATAATGTTGTGCTAGTGCTGGGAAGCCGGTTCCGGGTAGCCATGCACATTATAAATTCCGTTAATTGAATAGAAATGGGGCTATTAGGGCCCTAATAATTTAAAATGTCCATGTGACAACAGATCCACTCAGTCAACACTGCACTGAGAACTTTTTTGTAAGTTGTATCTTGTTTATAGGAAACAGTACTTAAAACCATTATTTTAAGAGAGAAGTTGTTTCGTTCTTGGGAGGCATTTCAGTATTTGATCGATTTAAAAGATGGCACTATCTGCTATGCTGCAGAAAAGTTCTTTATTAATGTTCTCCATGCAAGAAAAGCTCTGACACATTTGTAAATGGGAGGTGCTCAGCTTAGCTGTTTGTAATTTTATTTTTGTATATCATGTGGGGTATCTGTAGTTCGATGTCGTCTCAGTACAACCTATTGGTCTATATTTTTATAAGGGCCTGCTGGGGTTTTAAAAATGTGAAATGCCCATGTGTCAACAGATTTATACATCATCATTGGATATAACACTTTAATATGATCTTTTTTTTGGTTTTTAGGAATATTCTTTTAAATGTTTATTTTAATCGAGGAGTTATTTGATAATTGAAAGATATTTTAATAGTTGATCGCATAACAAGATGGTAATGTAATGCTGTAAAAAATCATCTTATCAATGTAATTTAGGTGAAAAGGTTTTGACATATAAGGTTTCGGGATATCAGCCGCTGCTATCTTGTATTTACACATGATGCGGTTTATCTGTACTTAGCTGCAGAGATTTTCATCCTGTTATTATGTATCCACGACATTGATATGTATTTTCTTGTGATGCAATACAGTTTTAATGAGCGTTGATTAATGTTGTTTTATGGTTTTATGGTTATATGATATGGTGCTTTTATGGTTTATTTGGTCATAAACCAAATAAAGATTAAAAGAAGAAGATAACCAAACTGGTGTCAGTGGGAAAGGTGTAAGACAACCTCTTCTTAAGAAGTGTCTTCAGGAGAGTTGAGTATGTTGGTGAGATCTGCAAAAGATGGGGCTTTGAAGGATGACCATTGCAGAATTCCACCAGAATTCTAACAGACTCTGTGTTGTTGATGTGCTGTCAGCTAATAAACAAACATAAATAAGACAAGAATTCCAGATTTTATGAGTTTATTCAAAAATATATTCATTATGGAAAGCAAAAAGTGATTAGTCATTTAGGAATTAGCATTACACAAAATAATTAAAGTATAACTCTGCAAGAGGACTAACATGAGGTTTGTTTCTGAAGAAAGCCTGAGGAAAAACTAAATACAAACTTGTAAACATAATAATACAGAGTCTGTCTTAAAAGAAATAGGCCAAAAGAAATATGTATGAGTCAAACAGATAGACTGACATAGAGTCTGCTCAGTTAGAAAAAGAAAGAAAGTTCTGGTTCATCTCACGACACCCAACTGATCCTCTCCCTCACCAAGGACTCCGCCAAGACCAACGTCCACGAAGGAATGAAGGCCATCGCCCAATGGATGAAGAACAGCTGCCTCAAACTCAATTCCGACAAGACGGAAGTCCTCATCTTCAGCTCCAACCCCTCCGCATGGGATGACTCCTGGTGGCCTGCCACTCTCGGAGCCGCTCCGACTCCCACCGACCAGGCACACAACCTAGGATTCATCCTGGATTCCTCATTATCCATGACTCAGCAAGTCAACACCATCTCCTTCTCCTGCTTAAACACCCTCCGCATGCTCAGAAAGATCTACAAATGGATCCCACTGAAACCAGAAGAACAGTCACCCAAGCCCTCGTAAGCAGCAAACTGGACTATGGCAATGCCCTCAACTCAGGAACCACGGCCAAACTCCAGAAGAGGCACCACTGCCACATCACAGGCCATCTGAGAGACCTGCACTGGCTCCGAGTAAACAAGAGAATCACCTTCAAACTCCTCACCCACACTCACAAAGCACTGCACCAGACCAAAATACCTCAACAGACGGCTCTCCTTCTACACCCCGACCCGGCATCTCCGCTCCGCCGACCTCGCCCTTGCAACCGTCCCACGTGTCCTCAGAACCACAACCGGCGGCAGATCATTCTCGCACCTCGCCGCCAAGACGTGGAACACCCTTCCCACCCACCTGCGTCAGACCAAAGACTTCCTTACCTTCAGGAAACTTCTCAAGACCTGGCTGTTCAAGCAGTGGTAGCACCTCGGCGCCTTGAGACCCTCACGGGTGAGTAGTGTGCTTTTTACAAATTCCTGATTGATTGATCTCCAAAATGACACAGTTTTTATAAGATTGTATGGTAAGGAAGCCACACATACTTTATACATACTACCAATGTTGCAAACATTTAAACTAATCAATATTTTGGTAAACAAGATACTTCTTGAGACACCTACTTTCTATGCATTCTATTGGTTAGGCTATGCATAATTAATTAAGGAAACAAAGTGACATTTTATGTAACACAGCATGGCCCCCTCCTTAAGCCTCGTTTGGGCCCCATTATAAGGGCAACAATAACGTGTGCTCTCGTCATACACAGCCATATTACATCACTCATGACATGTTCAATAACATCACTGAAACATTAGAAATGACATCATTGATAATAAATTTGTGCATGGCAGAAGCGTGAATTATAGTAACCTTAGGGCACAAGTTATAGTTACTAGAGATAACTATAACTGGTGATTTTCAGTTTTGTTTCAGTTTAAAACATTATGGCCCTGATTCTGACCCCGGCGGTCTGAGACCGCCGGGGCCAGGGTCGGCGGGAGCACCGCCGACAGGCCGGCGGTGCCCCGCAGGGCATTCTGACCGCGGCGCTTTGGCCACGGTCAGATGTGGAAAACCGGCGGTCTCCCGCAGGTTTTCCGCTGCCCCTGAGAATCCTCCTTGGCGGCGGAGCGCGCTCCGCCGCCATGGGGATTCTGACACCCCCTACCGCCATCCTGTTCCTGGCGGGTCTCCCGCCAGGAACAGGATGGCGGTAGGGGGTGCTGCGGGGCCCCTGGGGGCCCCTCTATGTATTTCAGTGTCTGCTTTGCAGACACTGAAATACGCGACGGGTGCCACTGCACCCGTCGCACCTTCCCACTCCGCCGGCTCAATTCTGAGCCGGCGTCCTCGTGGGAAGGTTGATTTTCCCTGGGCTGGCGGGCGGCCTTTTGGCGGTCTCCCGCCAGCCCAGGGCAAATCCCAAAATACCCTCAGCGGTCTTTCGACCGCGGAGCGGTATTTTGGTGGGGGAACTCTGGGGGGCGCCTCCGCCGCCCGTCAGGGTCAGAATGACCCCCTATGTTGTCACTCAATTTTTCACCTAGCTATAAAGTCACGTTAACCTTTCTTTTCTTCAGTGAATTGCAACAGGCAATCAGAGAGGAGGCACCTAGTGGTTTGAATTGATAAATGTATTTATGTATTGCCATATGTATAACTCTGATTGACTTGTTTGGGCAACCTTTGACTGAACCATAAAGATTTTGCTGTGCAAAACAATCTTTTTAAGAGCTTGTGCATAGTCCTTCCACAGTTTCTAAAACAGTTTAATCTCAGTGCTAAATGTGTTATAATCCATAATAAACTTATATCAGAAAGCTTCGATTTGTTCTTATATTTAATTTTCTGCATTGTAACTAAGAGATCATTTCTCCTCTTCAAGCGCACACAATCCACAAATTAAAGTTTTTGCCAAGACTATTTGTGGATAACTCTTTTGTTTGAAACTATAAATAATTTCTATAGTTAGAAACTGAGTTATGATTCTGGCTCAAATGGCTAAAAACACTAAAATTCGCCAGATATGGTTTGCACAGCAGACTATAATTTAGGCCACCTCTTTGAGCTGCAGATGACTGCATACTTGACATTATAAGTGATATAATGGATTGTATCACTTATGACATCATCAATGACATCACCAATAACATCATTGCTTGTTGTTACAATGCATTAAGTTCCCTAAATTGCATTGTTATATTTTTACTCAGAACGCTCTACTGTTTCTTGAAGGTAATTAAATTAATTTTAGAGATCTGGTCCTGGTTGGTGTGAGAACTATGGTTTATTTGATGTACCAATTGTTGCTAAAGGTTGGAGTTCTATGTTGTTATTAGAAACATGTTTGGACAGCTACAATATGGTTCTTAGTTTAAAATAAAGGAACATAAACAATTTAGGATGTTAGCATGTAGAGCACCATATTATTCAGAATGAGAGTGTGCTTCTCCTTGCTCGTTGTCATTGGCTGCTTATTTTATTTGTCTTTATTTTAATTTGTGGTTGTATTTTATGTGGTCTTGTTTAATAAAGGATTTCTTTTAAGTTAGTTTCTTATTTGTTTCAAGCTTTTTTTTATCTATGGTCTTACAATGGTCTATGAAGATTGCATTGGTGTGTATGTTATTGTATGTTATCAGTAGTTTAGCGTATTCATATTTCTTTTTTATTGAGGCACATAGAGAAATAGGGTATAGGAAACATATAGGTGGCTTCCCATTGTAAAAGCAATGCAGGTACATAAACATGTTCATCATGGTATTAGTATATTGACACAGCAAGTCACTAAGGTGCAGAGATATAGACAGAAGGACAGACAGAGACAAATGATTATATTGTGCCCATCCCTCAGTGCTTCAGTTTCTTACCTTTTCTGTACTTACTTATATTTAGAGATATTGATACTATCAAATTGTTAAACACTCCTGCTCTCTGCAAGACATATCTTTACATCTGACGTCGTGACATTGTGTGGTTCTTAGCATTAAATTTACATTTTGTGTATTTGACCACGTCTTAGAGATTTTAATAGTGTTTAATTGTGTGTCTTGGTGTACCTGTACGTTTGTTTGTGTATAGAAATCTGTGTCTATATATGTGTACACGTGGACTGGGTTGATCCATCTAGCTTCACCTTACTGGAAATCTAGGTCATATTTTAACCTGCCTTGATCATGAAGCTGATTAAAAACAGATTATGAAAGCACATGTTCTAATTTCTAAATCTATCAGCCAACCTCTGACTGGGTTAATCAAGGGTGAACTACATTGGGGTTAAAGGATGGTTTAATTATAAATGCAGTTGTGCTCATAGTCAACTTATCAAGTTGGTTAATTGCCATCCTGGGAATCCTGCTGCTATCCAGGCTAGTAGAATCAGACATAAAGGGGCAATAAATGATAGGAAAAAAGAGTTACAAGAGGAAGTCTGGAAAAAATTAATTCAGACTGCACAGACCAAGGATAATACATTATTCTGGAGGACAATAAATGCCCCTCTTTTTAGGAATAATTCTGCACCTAATCTTGATTGCTCGATTCTGGCGGCATCTTGGAAGGATCATTGTGCCTCAATTTTCTTGCCATCTTTAAAATCGGATGTAGAAGTTGTGGCTACCTTGGTATCATCTTCAACCCATATTGTCTTTAACTGAGAGGATGTAATTAGAGCATTAGACAAAAGCCAAGTGGGAAAAGTTCCTGGCCCAGACGGTGTCCCAGTGGACACCTATAAGTATCTTGTTGCCCTATGGACACCCTTGATAAGTAAAGCCCTAACTGGTGCTGGATTTAAACCATCGTCCTGGTCTTAATCATTAATCATCCCAATCTTCAAGAAGGACTCAAAAAGTGACCCAAAGAGTTACTGACCTATGTCCCTGCTTGATTCTTCAGCCACATACCTAGAAAGACTACAACACTAGGCTAAAGATAATATTCTGACTAGTGCACAATATGGTTTTAGGAGAGGGGTGGGGACTGTGGAACAGTGTCTCAACCTGAGCCTTTTGGTGGGGAAGTACAGAAAGGCAAAGGAAGGTAGCTTAAATATGTGTTTCACAGGCTTTATTGTGGTTTACCAAATCAAAAGCACAACTAAGCTGCAGAAGTGTATGGATTCACTGAAGGCCCTGAAGGACATGATTTGGTGCTAGCCTATATGTCTAGTAATCTATCACCAGGAGTACCGTGTAGGCCACTGGGGGAACTGACACAACTATTTAGGATAGGAAGACGAGTGCGCTAAGGAACTGTTTTAGTGTCATTTCTTTTCTTTATATATCAATGTTATTGATGGAAAATTGCAATTTCTTGGTGCTGATACTCCTAGAGTTGGTCAACAGCCTGTACCGATCCTTTTCTATGCGGACAATGCAGTTCCACTATCCATAACTCCAATAAGTTTTCAAAGTCCTACTAAACCTTCACAGAGTTCATGGAAAAGATAGAACTAAGGATTAATCAGGGAAAATGTTCACCATTTGCTGTGGTAAAAATAGATGGAAGACCTGTAACTTTAATATAAATGGAAGTAAGATTTAAAGTACTAAATGTCAGTTATTTAGGCCCACAATTATCATCATGGTTGGAATCATCATTGAGAAATTAGCTCTCCCAATATGCTAAGAAATAATGAAGGGATTTTGAGAATTATGACAAAATTAGGTACCAAACCTATTAACAAATGCTGACCCTCTACAGTGCCAAAACAGTTGCTGCAGCAACATATGGTGCAGGTATATGGTGTGCGAGAGTCAATGTAATATAATAATTACAAAGGCAAGAGAATATGTTTCTGAGATGACTGCAGTACCAAACACCCCAGAGCCAGTTATACACATGGAATTAGGGCTCCACTTTCTAGTACATTTAATAGAGGATAAACCACTGCTTTTATGGCATTCAGTCTCATCTAAAACTCAGACTAAGTTTACCAAAATAATTCTCAGAGACTGTTTAGCGTTGGACCAGGAAACGTAAAATCCCTTGGATAGCCTATATTAGAAATATTATAAAGGGACTCGATCATTCAGATGGGAAACTCTGGAAGACTCTGGAAAATAAGGTACAGGTCTGAAAAAAGGGACTTAAAAGATTACTCCTTCGGGTTGACTGCACAAAAAAGGCTTTTCAGAGACCAGACAAAAACTACTGTGATGAGTTATATGTCACTTCATAAACATTGAGGGTTTCAATCTTATATTAGTTTGCCCTCCAATGTGCACTATAGATGTCTCCTAACTCAATTCCATTTCTCTATAATCATTCATCTTGTTGCATTCCCAAAAAGCAACAACTCTGCCTCTCAAGCTGAGATGCGAAAACAATTTCCTGCATTTCTAAAAACCTATCTCTTCCCATAATGTTGTGCTAGTGCTGGGAAGCCGGTTCCGGGTAGCCATGCACATTATAAATTCCGTTAATTGAATAGAAATGGGGCTATTAGGGCCCTAATAATTTAAAATGTCCATGTGACAACAGATCCACTCAGTCAACACTGCACTGAGAACTTTTTTGTAAGTTGTATCTTGTTTATAGGAAACAGTACTTAAAACCATTATTTTAAGAGAGAAGTTGTTTCGTTCTTGGGAGGCATTTCAGTATTTGATCGATTTAAAAGATGGCACTATCTGCTATGCTGCAGAAAAGTTCTTTATTAATGTTCTCCATGCAAGAAAAGCTCTGACACATTTGTAAATGGGAGGTGCTCAGCTTAGCTGTTTGTAATTTTATTTTTGTATATCATGTGGGGTATCTGTAGTTCGATGTCGTCTCAGTACAACCTATTGGCCTATATTCTTATAAGGGCCTGCTGGGGTTTTAAAAATGTGAAATGCCCATGTGTCAACAGATTTATACATCATCATTGGATATAACACTTTAATATGATGACCTTTTTTTTGGTTTTTAGGAATATTCTTTTAAATGTTTATTTTAATCGAGGAGTTATTTGATAATTGAAAGATATTTTAATAGTTGATCGCATAACAAGATGGTAATGTAATGCTGTAAAAAATCATCTTATCAATGTAATTTGGGTGAAAAGGTTTTGACATATAAGGTTTCGGGATATCAGTTGCTGCTATCTTGTATTTACACATGATGCGGTTTATCTGTACTTAGCTGCAGAGATTTTCATCCTGTTATTATGTATCCACGACATTGATATGTATTTTCTTGTGATGCAATACAGTTTTAATGAGCGTTGATTAATGTTGTTTTATGGTTTTATGGTTATATGATATGGTGCTTTTATGGTTTATTTGGTCATAAACCAAATAAAGATTAAAAGAAGAAGATAACCAAACTGGTGTCAGTTGGAAAGGTGTAAGACAACCTCTTCTTAAGAAGTGTCTTCAGGAGAGTTGAGTATGTTGGTGAGATCTGCAAAAGATGGGGCTTTGAAGGATGACCATTGCAGAATTCCACCAGAATTCTAACAGACTCTGGCCCTCATTCTGACCTTGGCGGTCTTTTCGCCAGACCGCCGAGTTACCGCCGCGGTGAAGACCGCCGACCGCGGCGGTATGCCGCTGTGCGCATTCTGACCGCTGGGAGCGTACCGCCGGAAAACCGCCAGCAGCCACACTGGCGGTCGGCGTGAAAGTGGAGACTGGTCAACCTCCACGCCACGCCAGCAAAACACCGCCCACAGAATTACGACCCACATTTCTGTGTGGCGGTCTTCTGTTGGCGGTCTTCTGTTGGCGGTCACCTCCCCATGGCTCCTGTCACCTCCCGGAGGACCAACGCACAAGGTAAGTTGATCGTCCGTGAGGGGAGGGGGTGGGGGGGTGTTGTGTGATGTGTGCGTGCATGGGGGTGTGCGTGGGAGTGTGTAGAGGGGGTGTGTGAGTGCGTGCATGCGGGCGGGGAGTGCTGCTGTGCCTATGGGCAATGTGTGTAGTTCGGCGGGTGCGCATGTCGGCATGTATGTGTGCGGGTATGTGTCCCCGTTGTGTATGTGTGTGTGTAGGGGGTGTGTATATGTGCATGTAGGGGGTGTGTGCATGTCGGGGTGCGTGTATGTGCATGTCGGGGTGGGGGTGGGGAGGGGGTTCGTACCACCTCTGGGGGGTGGCAGGGGGGTGGAGGGTGTGGGGGGAGGACTCGGGGGGCAGTGGGGGGTGGGGGAGACCCCTATCAGTGCCAGGGAAGGAATTCCCTGGCCCCGATAGTGCCTACCGCCATGGTTCGCATGGCGGTTCCCGACTGCCAGAAACCACGGCGGTAAGCAGGGTCATGATACCGTTGGCGGTCTTGGGTCGACCGCCGGACCGGAGTGCGCAGACTCCAGCCCGTCGGTCATGACCGCCGTGGCTGTCGGAGTGGGGAAGTGGCGGTCGGTCGCGGCGGGGACCGCCGCGGTCAGAATGCCATTTTTAATACCGCCGGTCTGTTCGCGGTCCGACCGCCGTCTCTCCGCCGACCGCCAAGGTCAGAATGAGGGCCTCTGTGTTGTTGATGTGCTGTCAGCTAATAAACGAACATAAATAAGACAAGAATTCCAGATTTTATGAGTTTATTCAAAAATATATTCATTATGGAAAGCAAAAAGTGATTAGTCATTTAGGAATTAGCATTACACAAAATAATTAAAGTATAACTCTGCAAGAGGACTAACATGAGGTTTGTTTCTGAAGAAAGCCTGAGGAAAAACTAAATACAAACTTGTAAACATAATAATACAGAGTCTGTCTTAAAAGAAATAGGCCAAAAGAAATACGTATGAGTCAAACAGATAGACTGACATAGAGTCTGCTCAGTTAGAAAAAGAAAGAAAGTTCTGGTTCATCTCACGACACCCAACTGATCCTCTCCCTCACCAAGGACTCCGCCAAGACCAACGTCCACGAAGGAATGAAGGCCATCGCCCAATGGATGAAGAACAGCTGCCTCAAACTCAATTCCGACAAGACGGAAGTCCTCATCTTCAGCTCCAACCCCTCCGCATGGGATGACTCCTGGTGGCCTGCCATTCTCGGAGCCGCTCCGACTCCCACTGACCAGGCACACAACCTAGGATTCATCCTGGATTCCTCATTATCCATGACTCAGCAAGTCAACACCATCTCCTTCTCCTGCTTAAACACCCTCCGCATGCTCAGAAAGATCTACAAATGGATCCCCACTGAAACCAGAAGAACAGTCACCCAAGCCCTCGTAAGCAGCAAACTGGACTATGGCAATGCCCTCAACTCAGGAACCACGGCCAAACTCCAGAAGAGGCACCACTGCCACATCACAGGCCATCTGAGAGACCTGCACTGGCTCCGAGTAAACAAGAGAATCACCTTCAAACTCCTCACCCACACTCACAAAGCACTGCACCAGACCAAAATACCTCAACAGACGGCTCTCCTTCTACACCCCGACCCGGCATCTCCGCTCCGCCGACCTCGCCCTTGCAACCGTCCCACGTGTCCTCAGAACCACAACCGGCGGCAGATCATTCTCGCACCTCGCCGCCAAGACGTGGAACACTCTTCCCACCCACCTGCGTCAGACCAAAGACTTCCTTACCTTCAGGAAACTTCTCAAGACCTGGCTGTTCAAGCAGTAGTAGCACCTCAGCGCCTTGAGACCCTCACAGGTGAGTAGTGTGCTTTTTACAAATTCCTGATTGATTGATCTCCAAAATGACACAGTTTTTATAAGATTGTATGGTAAGGAAGCCACACATACTTTATACATACTACCAATGTTGCAAACATTTAAACTAATCAATATTTTGGTAAACAAGATACTTCTTGAGACACCTACTTTCTATCCATTCTATTGGTTAGGCTATGCATAATCAATTAAGGAAACAAAGTGACATTTTATGTAACACAGCATGGCCCCCTTCTTAAGCCTCGTTTGGGCCCCATTATAAGGGCAACAATAACGTGTGCTCTCGTCATACACAGCCATATTACATCACTCATGACATGTTCAATAACATCACTGAAACATTAGAAATGACATCATTGATAATAAATTTGTGCATGGCAGAAGCGTGAATTATAGTAACCTTAGGGCACAAGTTATAGTTACTAGAGATAACTATAACTGGTGATTTTCAGTTTTGTTTCAGTTTAAAACATTATGGCCCTGATTCTGACCCCGGCGGTCTGAGACCGCCGGGGCCAGGGTCGGCGGGAGCACCGCCAACAGGCCGGCGGTGCCCCGCAGGGCATTCTGACCGCGGCGCTTTGGCCACGGTCAGATGTGGAAAACCGGCGGTCTCCCGCCGGTTTTCCGCTGCCCCTGAGAATCCTCCATGGCGGCGGAGCGCGCTCCGCCGCCATGGGGATTCTGACACCCCCTACCGCCATCCTGTTCCTGGCGGGTCTCCCGCCAGGAACAGGATGGCGGTAGGGGGTGCCGCGGGGCCCCTGGGGGCCCCTGCAGTGCCCATGCCAATGGCATGGGCACTGCAGGGGCCCCCGTAAGAGGGCCCCACTCTGTATTTCAGTGTCTGCTTTGCAGACACTGAAATACGTGACGGGTGCCACTGCACCCGTCGCACCTTCCCACTCCGCCGGCTCAATTCTGAGCCGGCGTCCTCGTGGGAAGGTTGATTTGCCCTGGGCTGGCGGGCGGCCTTTTGGCGGTCGCCCGCCAGCCCAGGGCAAATCCCAAAATACCCTCAGCGGTCTTTCGACCGCGGAGCGGTATTTTGGTGGGGGAACTCTGGCGGGCGGCCTCCGCCGCCCGTCAGGGTCAGAATGACCCCCTATGTTGTCACTCAATTTTTCACCTAGCTATAAAGTCACGTTAACCTTTCTTTTCTTCAGTGAATTGCAACAGGCAATCAGAGAGGAGGCACCTAGTGGTTTGAATTGATAAATGTATTTATGTATTGCCATACGCCATATGTATAACTCTGATTGACTTGTTTGGGCAACCTTTGACTGAACCATAAAGATTTTGCTGTGCAAAACAATCTTTTTAAGAGCTTGTGCATAGTCCTTCCACAGTTTCTAAAACAGTTTAATTTCAGTGCTAAATGTGTTATAATCCATAATAAACTTATATCAGAAAGCTTCGATTTGTTCTTATATTTCATTTTCTGCATTGTAACTAAGAGATCATTTCTCCTCTTCAAGCGCACACAATCCACAAATTAAAGTTTTTGCCAAGACTATTTGTGGATAACTCTTTTGTTTGAAACTATAAATAATTTCTATAGTTAGAAACTGAGTTATGATTCTGGCTCAAATGGCTAAAAACACTAAAATTTGCCAGATATGGTTTGCACAGCAGACTATAATTTAGGCCACCTCTTTGAGCTGCAGATGACTGCATACTTGACATTATAAGTGATATAATGGATTGTATCACTTATGACATCATCAATGACATCACCAATAACATCATTGCTTGTTGTTACAATGCATTAAGTTCCCTAAATTGCATTGTTATATTTTTACTCAGAACGCTCTACTGTTTCTTGAAGGTAATTAAATTAATTTTAGAGATCTGGTCCTGGTTGGTGTGAGAACTATGGTTTATTTGATGTACCAATTGTTGCTAAAGGTTGGAGTTCTATGTTGTTATTAGAAACATGTTTGGACAGCTACAATATGGTTCTTAGTTTAAAATAAAGGAACATAAACAATTTAGGATGTTAGCATGTAGAGCACCATATTATTCAGAATGAGAGTGTGCTTCTCCTTGCTCGTTGTCATTGGCTGCTTATTTTATTTGTCTTTATTTTAATTTGTGGTTGTATTTTATGTGGTCTTGTTTAATAAAGGATTTCTTTTAAGTTAGTTTCTTATTTGTTTCAAGCTTTTTTTTATCTATGGTCTTACAATGGTCTATGAAGATTGCATTGGTGTGTATGTTATTGTATGTTATCAGTAGTTTAGCGTATTCATATTTCTTTTTTATTGAGGCACATAGAGAAATAGGGTATAGGAAACATATAGGTGGCTTCCCATTGTAAAAGCAATGCAGGTACATAAACATGTTCATCATGGTATTAGTATATTGTCACAGCAAGTCACTAAGGTGCAGAGATATAGACAGAAGGACAGACAGAGACAAATGATTATATTGTGCCCATCCCTCAGTGCTTCAGTTTCTTACCTTTTCTGTACTTACTTATATTTAGAGATATTGATACTATCAAATTGTTAAACACTACTGCTCTCTGCAAGACATATCTTTACATCTGACGTCGTGACATTGTGTGGTTCTTAGCATTAAATTTACATTTTGTGTATTTGACCACGTCTTAGAGATTTTAATAGTGTTTAATTGTGTGTATTGGTGTACCTGTACGTTTGTTTGTGTATAGAAATCTGTGTCTATATATGTGTCAGTAGATCAGTGGTGTGTAATGTCTATGGTGGTCATTACAACCCTGGCGGACGGTGTTAAAGCGGCGGTAAGACCGCCAACAGGCCAGCAGTAAAAAAATTGGAATTGCGACTGTGGCGGAAACCGCCAACAAAGACAGCCACTTTAACACTCCGACCGCCACAGCGGGACAGACAAACAGCTTGGCGGGCACCGCCAACAGACAGGCGGGAGACAATGTACCGCCCACACTATTATGACAGGCCAATCCGCCACCTTTTCCGGGTGGATTCACCGCGGATAAAAACACGGCGGAAACAGGAAATTCGAAGAGAAAACGCTCACCTCATCACACTCCACGAGGAAGGAGGGCACCATGGAGCCGGAACTCCATATTCTTCCTGCGTTAGTCTTCCTGCTCCTGTACCAGGAGCACCAACGCCAGCGGCGAAGACCACGGTGAGTACTGCACCTACGACATAGGGGTGGGCGGTGGCAAAAAACAGGGACACACACACGCAACACCCCCACCCCCACCCCCACCCTCACCCACTACAACACACACACTAATACAGCATGTCCAAACATTACAGTAACACCCCCCAACCCCCTCGGAAGAATGCAAAGACAAAAGGAAATGAGTGTAACCATTGTATAATATCTAAATAGAGTAGGCAAAAATATACATATATACACTATTAACAAAATAGACACCACGAATAGTAGTCCAAGTAATACACCATTCATAGTCCGTGGACCACTGGGCCCAAAATGCATGGGCGAGGCCCACACAAGATACCCGAACATGACGGAGAGAACACTGCAGGGGCATCAGACAGAAATACAACAGGCACCTCAGGGGGAAGGGAAGGGGGGCACCTCAGCCGGATGAGTGCACGACGCCAGATCCACGAGGGGGCTCCATGCCCATTGATGTATCCTGGGGAGTGCAAAGCCACAGTCTCTCAAGTCTCTCCAGTGGGTGGTTTGCCCACTGCCTTATCCTGGGAGTGCAAAGCCACAGTCTCTCAAGTCTCTCCAGTGGGTGGTTTCCCCACTGCCTTATCCTGGGGAGTGCAAAGCCACAGTCTCTCAAGTCTCTCCAGTGGGTGGTTTGCCCACTGCCTTATCCTGGGGAGTGCAAAGCCACAGTCTCTCAAGTCTCTCCAGTGGGTGGTTTGCCCACTGCCTTATCCTGGGGAGTGCAAAGCCACAGTCTCTCAAGTCTCTCCAGTGGGTGGGTTGCCCACTGCTTTATCCTGGGGAGTGCAAAGCCACAGTCTCTCAAGTCTCTCCAGTGGGTGGTTTGCCCACTGCTGCATCCTGGGGAGTGCAAAGCCACAGTCTCTCAAGTCTCTCCAGTGGGTGGTTTGCCCACTGCTGCATCCTGGGGAGTGCAAAGCCACAGTCTCTCAAGTCTCTCCAGTGGGTGGTTTGCCCACTGTTGCATCCTGGGGAATGCAAAGCCACAGTCTCTCAAGTCTCTCCAGTGGGTGGTTTGCCCACTGCTTTATCCTGGGGAGTGCAAAGCCACAGTCTCTCAAGTCTCTCCAGTGGGTGGTTTGCCCACTGCTGCATCCTGGGGAGTGCAAAGCCACAGTCTCTCAAGTCTCTCCAGTGGGTGGTTTGCCCACTGCTTTATCCTGAGGGGTGCAAAGCCACAGTCTCTCAAGTGGATAACAGTCTCCACTGGTTCTGGAGGGGGACTGGTGCCCAGAGTGCTTCATCCTGTGCAGGACAGACTGAGTGGATGCATGTCTCCACTGGTTCTGGAGGGGGACTGGTGCCCAGAGTGCTTCATCCTGTGCAGGACAGACGGAGTGGATGCATGTCTCCACTGATTCTGGGGGGGACTGGTGCCCAGAGTGCATCACTCACCCCGTGACGGTCCCTGTTGCATCACTGCCCCTGCCGATCATGGGCTAGCGGTGCTTGAGTTGGCGGTCCTTGCTCTGTTCAGCGGTGCTTGCCCTGTTCAGCGGTGCTTGAGTTGGCGGTCCTTGCCCTGTTCAGCGGTGCTTGAGTTGGCGGTCCATGCCCTGTTCAGCGGTGCTTGCCCTGTTCGGCGGTGCTTGAGTTGGCGGTCCATGCCCTGTTCAGCGGTGCTTGAGTTGGCGGTCCTTGCCCTGTTCAGCGGTGCTTGAGTTGGCGGTCCATGCCCTGTTCAGCGGTGCTTGCCCTGTTCAGCGGTGCTTGAGTTGGCGGTCAATGTCCTGTTCAGCGGTGCTTGCCCTGTTCAGCGGTGCTTGAGTTGGCGGTCCTTGCCCTGTTCAGCGGTGCTTGAGTTGGCGGTCCATGCCCCGTTCAGCGGTGCTTGCCCTGTTCAGCGGTGCTTGAGTTGGTGGTCCATGCCCTGTTCAGCGGTGCTTGCCCTGTTCAGCGGTGCTTGAGTTGGCGGTCCTTGCCCTGTTCAGCGGTGCTTGAGTTGGCGGTCCATGCCCTGTTCAGCGGTGCTTGCCCTGTTCAGCGGTGCTTGAGTTGGCGGTCCATGCCCTGTTCAGCGGTGCCTGCCCTGTTCAGCGGTGCTTGAGTTGGCGGTCCTTGCCCTGTTCAGCGGTGCTTGCCCTGTTCAGCGGTGTTTGCATTGGCGGTCATTCATTGCCCAGCTGGGCTGGGGCTGGCGGGCCTTCATTGCCCAGCTGGGCTGTGGCTGGCGGGGCCCTCCTGGGCAGCTGGGCTGCGGCTGGCGGGGTCCTCCTGGACAGCTGGGCTGTGGCTGGCAGGGCCCTCCTGGGCAGCTGGGCTGTGGCTGGCAGGGCCCTCCTGGGCAGCTGGGCTGTGGCTGGTGGGGTCCTCCTGGACAGCTGGGCTGTGGCTGGCGGGGCCCTCCTGGGCAGCTGGGCTGTGGCTGGCGGGGCCCTCCTGGGCAGCTGGGCTGTGGCTGGCGGGGTCCTCCTGTACAGAGACGAGGGGACTGGCGGTGGCCTCCTGTACAGCGATGAGGGGACTGGCGGGGGCCTCCTGGGCAGCGACGATGGGGCTGGCGGTGGCCTCCTGGTCAGCGGGGAAGATGGCGGTCTTCTCCACCGTGCTGCTCCTCCCAGACTTTGCGCCTTTCTTCTGCCCGTTCCCCACCTTGGGAGGAGTCACAGCTGAGTCCACACTCCCCCCGGGACCCCTGTGAGCAGCTTGGGTGGCTGGAGTCTTCCCCCTCTCTCGTCAGGCACTGGCCAACTTCTGGTGCTTGACAGGGGGGGGACTGGCTGTGCTCTGGCTCCGTGTTACACTGGCTGGCCTGGTGGCCGGTGCACTCCACATACCTGTCACAACAGGCACCACTGGTCCCGGTGATTTTGTGGCTGAGGTGCTAGTACGGGACCTATGAGTTGGACGGGGGTGGTGGGAAATAGGTTAAGGGTGGACATGAAAAGTTGTATGGAGACACTGGGACGGTAGCTGGAGGGGGTTTGGGAGTGGACGAAGAGGTGGTGGTTGTAGGAGGTGTAAGTTTTGTGGATTTGGGTGCAGGTGCATGCGCTGGAGGCTGTCGTGAGGTGGATGGCTGTTGGGTGGGTGTGTGGCTGCGTTTGTGTATCTTGGGAGGGGGCGTCACAGACACACTGGGAGAGGACACAGGGGACGTGTGAATGGTAGTGGGGGTGGTGAGTGCACGTGAGCGGGGTGTGGTGGTGGGTGTGCTGGTGCGGGACGTAGTGGCTGTAGTGGTAGTGCATGCAGGTGTGAGTGTAGACGAGACTGGGAGGGGGAGGGAGACGACGAGGAGGGGACACAATGGAGGCAGTGGATGTTGGTGTGTCTGTATGTGTGTGATGCTTGCATGAGTGCATGTGGGATGTGTGGTGCTTATGTTTGCCTGAGCTTCCCTGGTGTGGTGAGGTGTGTGCAGACTGGTCTGATGGTGTGCTTGTGATAGGCAGAGGTACAGGGGATTGGGTCTGGGTGGAGGAAGTTGGAGGGGGAAGGCTAGACACAGGGTCAATGGCTGCCATCAGTGCTGAGGCCAGAGTTTGAACCGTTCGATGAAGGGCAGCCTGACCAGAATGAATGCCCTCCAGGAATGCATTTGTGTGTTGCAAATCCCTTTCTACACCCTGGATGGCATTCAAAATGGTAGACTGCCCAACAGTGAGGGACCTGAGGGCAGCAGAGGTGACAGGGGCAGGGGCTGAGGTGCCTGTAGCGAAGGAGATGCCCACTCTCCTGGGTGAGCAGGCACAGTGCGAAGGCTGAGGGGCTGCTGGGAGGGCGGTGCTGGTAGGGGGGGTGGCGGCTGTACCTGTTGAAGTGGGGGGCACAGATGTTGCCGCCACCACAAGGGAGCTCCCATCGGAGGACGAGTCCGTGTCGCTGGTTGCTGATCCTGTGACCGCCGTGGTGCTTCCCTCGCCCTCCGTCCCACTGGTGTATTCCGAGTCCGTAGTGTGGGCCTCCATGGCCATGTGGGATGCAGCTCCCTCGTGCTCCGGTGCCACTGCTCCTCCGCCTGATGATGCTAATGCACACAAGAACAGGGAGACCGCAAAAAAAGGGGGGGGAAACAGAAGAAAGACAGGTTGAGTGCATGGCTTACCGCTACCGTTGGTGGACAAGACAGACACAGAAGCCCCCTGCATTACGCCGCGCACTTGGGCTCTACAGTGCACTTCCTGGGAAATGGCCTACAAGGCTATGGACGACATCTGCACACATAGATGAGACAGGGGCATGAATAGCCGTACTTGGCACTCTACAGAGGTGGGGTGGGGGGCCACAGGGCCATGCCTTACGAAGGGGCCTAGCCTACGGAACTCGCCCTGGCCTAGGGAAACCCACAGCCCTCCTCCCCCACCCAGACACCTCCACTGCACGTAAAGTCAGCAGAATGAGAGTGTACTCACCCCCTTGTGTCTGCTGTGATGCCCTCAAGCGCCCATCCAACTCAGGGTAGGCCACAGCCAGGATCCGGAACATCCGGGGGGTCATGGTTCGACGAGCACCCCTCCCACGTTGGGAGGCCACCCCCAGCTGAGCCTCCGCCGTCTTCTTGCTCCAGCGGCGAATGTCCTCCCATCTCTTCCGGCAGTGGGTGCTCCGTCTGTGGTGGACCCCCAGGGTCTGAACGTCCTTGGCGATGGCACGCCAAATATCCTTCTTCTGGTGGGCGCTGACCTACATGAAATTTACAGGGGAAGAAGAGAAGTCACTACCAACTGCACCGTCAAAGTGATTGGCCCCCATCCCTACCCTTGCCATGTGGCACATGCACCCACCGTCTTTCATGCACGCAGGACTCTCCCCCCTTCCTTCTTACAACCAGCCCTCTCCACACAGGCATAGCCCATACAACATGCTCCCTGTGTACTTACCTGTTGGTATGGAGGACCGTAGAGTAGCGTGTACTGGGGGAGGACCCCGTCGACTAGCTTCTCCAACTCCTCCGATGTGAAGGCAGGGGCCCTTTCCCCAGACGCACAAGCCATTGTCTCTTCCAGACCGAGGTCACAGCAGCACTTGCAGTGTAGGTCCTCTCCTGTCGAAGATCAGGTATCGAGTGATTCAACAGATAGAAAATGGCGGTCACGTCCACGGCGGTGCGTACCATCACCGCCGCCGTACATCGTCATTGGCTCCTGGGACCCATAGGGTCCAATGTTGACCAATGCAGCATTGCGCCGCGGTCTTCGACCGCCTACCGCGACGGTGTACAACGCCAGCGCAGCTACCTCACATACCATTGTCCCGCTTTAGAGGTCAGGAAGCCGCAATTTCAGGGGCCCACATGGCCTAATTACCAACTGTGTCACACATACCTAGGCCTACTCTCAATACACATACAGGACAGATTTTGTGTATGAATCGTGTTCTGTGTAGACTGTGGGTATATACCTCTGAGTTGTTTGACTCTGTGCTCGCTACTGTCCTTCATAGGCACCGTCCGCTGGGACATGTGAGGAGATGGCGGAATCCTCCGGTGTACCGACCGCTGGTGGACCTGTCGACAATGGAGGAAAGAAATTTGATAATCACCTACAGGTTTGACCGTGCCACAATCCAGGAACTGTGTACCCAGTTGGAGCCAGACCTGATGTCAGCAATCTGCCATCCCACAGGAATCCCCCCTCAAGTGCAGGTGCTGTCAGTGCTCCATTTCCTTGCAAGTGGGTCATTACAAACAACTGTGGCCATTGCATCAGGGATGTCCCAGCCTATGTTTTCCAACGTATTGTCCAGAGTGTTACACAGCTACATCGTGTTCCCTCAGGTGGAGGACTTGCCTACAGTGAAAGGTGATTTCTGCCCTTGGACATATCCCCAACATCATAGGTGCCATTGATGGGACCCATGTGGCTTTGGTCCCCCCCACAGGAGTGAACAGGTGTACAGGAACCGGAAGAGTTATAATTCGATGAATGTACAGATGGTATGTTTGCCCAACCAGTACATCTCCCATGTGAATGCCATGTTCCCTGGCTCAGTGCATGACGCCTACATCATGCGGAATAGCAGCATCCCTTATGTGATGGGTTAACTACAGAGGCACCGGGTGTGGTTATTAGGTGACTCTGGTTACCCCAACCTGTCATGGCTACTGACCCCAGTGAGGAATCCCAGGACCAGGGCAGAGGAACGCTACAATGAGGCCCATGGGCAGACTAGGAGGGTGATCTAACGCACCTTCGGCCTCCTGAAGGCCAGGTTTAGGTGCTTCCATATGACAGGTGGATCCCTATTCTACTCCCCAAAGAAGGTGTGCCAGATCATCGTGGCCTGCTGTATGCTTCATAACTTGGCTTTGCGACGACAGGTGCCTTTTCTGCAGGAGGATGGTCCAGATGGCGGTGTTGTGGCAGCTGTGGAGCCTGTGGACAGTGATGAGGAGGAAGCAGAGGAAGAAGACATTGACAACAGGGAATCAGTCATCCAGCAATATTTCCAGTGAAACACAGTTGAGAATACATTCCTGCCTACTACATGTACTTTTACACTTCTACCTCTATCCTGTCTGTCGTTTTCACCCAGTGTATGGTTACTGAGTTGTCACTTTCCCTTACGGTTTCACAGATGTGGGTCCCAACCTGTGTCATCTGCTTAGATTCCTCATGGGCTAGAGCTGTGTGACATAGGTATGTTGACATTACTAATTCCTGGAAATGTTGTCACTTTCATTGCAAATACACTATTTCAAAATCACAGACAGACTCCAGATCTTTTGGTGCTTTAGGTGTGTTTATTTAAATACAAAAAATTGGAGGGTGAAGTTAAATGGTATGGGGTGATGGCGGAGGAGTGTCCATGGCAGAGTCCAGTCTATTTGTCTCATAGGTGCATTGCCCATATGGGCATGGGAAGTGGAGCTGGGGCAGTTCCAATATGGACAGGGTGACAAAGTGGGACAGTAGGATGACAATCAGGGTGGTCTCATTTCTTGGCGGGGGTCTTGGCATCGTGCTCTGTCTTGTTCCTGGATCTCAGGGACCGCTTGCGGGGTGGTTCTCCATCTGCAGGGGGTGGGGTGCTGGTGTGGCGGTCCTGTGGCGGTGCCTCCTGTCCACTAGCGCTGGCGGAGGTGGTGGGCAGTTCATCGTCCATGCTAGAGTCAGGGGCCCCTTGGAGTGCCACAGTGTCCCTCCTGGTGTTGAGTATTTCCTTTGCACCCCTACGATGGTGCCCAGGGCGGAGCTGATGGTTCTGAGTTCCTCCCTGAAGCCCAAATACTGTTCCTCCTGCATGCGCTGGGTCTCCTAAAACTTGGCCAGGACCGTTGCCATCGTCTCCTGGGAGTGGTGGTATGCTCCTATGATGGAGGAGAGGGCCTCGTGGAGAGTGGGTTCCCTTGGCCTGTCCGACCCCTGTCGCACAGCAGCCCTCCCAGTTCCCCTGTGTTCCTGGGCCTCCGTCCCTTGGACCGTGTGCCCACTACCACTGCCCCAGGTCCCTGTTGTTGTTGGGGTGGTGAGTTGTCCTGGGTTCCCTGTAGTGGTGGACACACAGCTGATTGACGTGTCCTGGGGACGGAGTTATGGGCCCGCAGGGTGGATGCTGTGCTGGTGTTACCAGAGGGGGGTAGGTCTGTGGTGGCCTGTGCCTGTGTGAGGGGAACCAACTGTCCCGAGGCCCACGATGGTCCGGGCTGGTCATCTAGATCCAGTTGGACAGAGCTGCTGTCATCACTGTGGGCCTCTTCTGTGGGTGGGGTGGAGATGTCTGGACCCTCCTGTCTGGTGACGTTGGGTAGTGGTCCTGCAGGGGTGTAAAAGCATGATTATTGCATCTGTGTGTGTCATGGTGTGCAATGGGTGGGTGACCGTGTACCCCAGTGCTTGCATTCCTGTGTGGGGGCTTGTGTGATGCTGGTTTAGGGGGGTGTTTGGGTATGTGCAGTGGGCATGCTTCAGTGATGGGTGTCCATGGGTTGGTGTTGCATGCAGGGCTTGGTGTTGGGATGTGTGGTTTGTGATATTGGTACATTTGTGAGGAGTTGGAGTGATAGGGGTGGGGGTATGTGATATCATGCAGGTAGGGTGGGGGATATGGTAGTTAAAGTTTTGACTTACCGGAGTCCATTCCTCCACCGACTCCTGCGAGGCCCTCAGGATGCAGAATCGCCTCCTACGCCGACGACACCCAACTTGTACTCTCCCTCACCAAGGACCCCGCCAGCGCCAAGACCAACCTACAAGAGGGTATGAAGGACGTCGCAGATTGGATGAGGCTCAGCCGCCTAAAGCTGAACTCTGAAAAAACGGAAGTCCTCATCCTCGGCAACACCCCGTCCGCCTGGGACGACTCCTGGTGGCCCACGGCCCTCGGCACCGCACCGACCCCCGCAGACCACGCCCGCAACCTCGGCTTCATCTTGGACCCTCTTCTCACCATGACCAAGCAAGTCAACGCCGTGTCCTCCGCCTGCTTCTTCACTCTCCGCATGCTCCGCAAGATCTTCCGCTGGATCCCCGCCGACACCAGAAAAACCGTGACCCACGCCCTTGTCACGAGTCGCCTGGACTACGGCAACACCCTCTACGCCGGGACCACCGCCAAACTCCAAAACCGCCTGCAACGCATCCAAAACGCCTCGGCCCGCCTCATCCTCGACGTACCCCGCAACAGCCACATCTCCGCACACCTGAGACACCTGCATTGGCTCCCAGTCAGCAAAAGGATCACCTTCCGTCTTCTCACCCACGCACACAAAGCCCTCCACAACAAGGGACCGGAATACCTCAACAGACGCCTCAGCTTCTACGTCCCCACCCGCCCCCTCCGCTCCGCTGGCCTCGCACTTGCTGCCGTCCCTCGCACCCGCCGCTCCACGGCGGGTGGGAGATCTTTCTCCTTCCTGGCAGCCAAGACCTGGAACTCCCTCCCCACCAGCCTCAGGACCACCCAGGACCACTCCGCTTTCCGGAGACTCCTAAAGACTTGGCTGTTCGAGCAGCGATAACCCCCCCTTTCCCCCCTAGCGCCTTGAGACCCGCACGGGTGAGTAGCGCGCTTTATAAATGTTAATGATTTGATTTGATTTGATCGCTAAGACCTGCTCCTCCCATGTTGTTAGTTGTGGGTGAGGAGGTGGGGGTCCGCCGCCAGTCCGCTGAACCGCCTGGTGGTGTCTTGAGACCACGGAACGCACCTTCCCCGTAGGTCGTTCCACCTCTTCCTGATGTCGTCCCGATTTCTTGGGTGTTGCCCACTGCGTTGACCCTGTCGACTGTTCTTCTCCATAGCTCCATCTTCCTTGCAATTGAGGTGTGCTGCACCTGTGCTCCAAATAGCTGTCGCTCTACCCGGACCATTTCCACCACCATGACCCTGAGCTCCTCCTCCGAGAACCTGGGGTGTCTTTGCCGTGCCATGGGGTGGTGTAGGTGATGTGTGGGGTGGTGTGTGTGGTGATAAGTGTGGTGATATGTAGTGGTGTGTGGTGTTTTGTGCGTGGAAGTTGTGTGGGTGATGGTGTTGAGTGCCTGTGGCTACTAGTTTGTGGATGGTGGTGTCTCTCTCTGGCCTTCTCTCTGTAATAGTGGTTGTAGGGGTTTGTGGGTGATATGGGTGTGTGTTTTATATTGTATTGGGTGTGTGGGAGTGGTGTGTTTATGTGTATCAGGTGTGTGTATTTCGAACTGTCCAATGTGGCTGTGTTTTGTATATGTGTGTGTATTTTGAGCGCGGCGGTGTGTACCGCCTATGGAATACCGCGGTTGAAAGACCGCCGTGTGGATTCGTGTGTCGTGATAGTGTGGGCGTATTTCTGTTGGCGTGACGGTGGAGGTTTTGTTTTCGCCAGTTTATCACTGACCTTTGGTGTGGCGGACTTGTGTGGGTGTCTGAATTTTGTCGGATTTCGAGATGTGGGTCATAATAGCTGTGGCGGAATTCCGCAGCCGCAGCGGTGTGTTGGAGGTCTTCTGCACGGCGGTAAGCGGCTTTTACCACCAATGTTGTAATGACCCCCTATGTGTCCCTGTATGTATGGCTATCAGTATTATTTGTAATGGATGATCTATTCATTGTATATTACTTCATCTTTTTGTAAATGTGAGTTTCTAAATATGAGAGTTAGAGTGTTTGTCTCATGGTTTTATTTATTCCCCTATGGTGTGTGTGTGTTGATTTTTTTATTTTTATTCTTCTTTGTATTTGTTTTAATATTGAATGAGTAGAGTTGTGCAAATATGTATCTGCAAGTCTGCCACACTGTCTCACCATGCATGTTAATCTTTATCTGAGTCTCTGTTGTCCTCCTAAAAGTGTGCTCAAGTGTACCTTTGATTATGCTGCTATACCTCCTAATTTGAGAGTTTGTGTGGGTGTGAAAGACAGCAGCATTGTGTAAATGTGTATTCCTAAGCGTGCCTCTGAGTGTGTCTCTATGCCTTTGTGATTCTGACCCGGAGTCTGTGGTGCCCTGCAAATGGTGTCCCTACGTGATACTCATTGTGAAGGTGTGTCTCATGAGTTGTGTGCTGCAAATGTATGTCGCTGAGTCTGTTGTCTCTTTAGTTACCCCAGTCTATATCTGAGACAATGGTGCAGTGCAAGTGGTATTTTGGTTTTAGTTTGAGAGTCCATTGTTACTTTTTCCATTATATATGTGTCTATGCTTTTGTTTGTTTATAGATGCAACAATGTCAATATCCTTGGTGGTGTCATAAATGATGTCATTAATAATGCCACTATTGACGTTATGCATGAAGTAATAGCTCTGAACAAGATCCCGGGCCTCAATGGCCTACCGCTAGAATACTACAGTACATTCTTGCCCTGCATCCGCCCAACCTTGTCACGCTAACACGATGCTCCGGGGTGAACTCTCTGCTGGTCTCCATCCCAAATCCAGACAGGAATTCTATAGATCTGACCTCGTATAGGCCAATAGCAATACTTGGTTCGGACTATAAAATACTAGGGAAGCTGCTGGTGGATAGATATTCTCAAATCCTCCCAAACCTTATACATATTGATCAAACTAGCTTCATGCTGAGATGAAGCACATCCCACAACATCCGCCGCCTGTTCCACTTACAGGATCAGTTCCGGGCCGCTACCCCCTTTAGGCCTGCCTGGTCTTGGATCTGGAAAAGGCCTTTGACACCTTGACCTGGTCCTACCTCTTTGAGGTGTTACACTGGGTGGGTATTGGACCTCAGCTGTTGGCTTACACTAAACTCTTCTACAACAATCCCTCTGCCCGAGTCTGCTTGGGGCATTACATTTCAGCGCTGTTCCCCTTCAAACGGGGGTACCCAGCAGGGATGTCCCCTTTCGCCCCTGCTGTTTTCTCTGGCAGTGGAGCCGTTAGCCCTGCGGCTCCGGGACAGTGGTGAGGATTGAGGCATACCATTGGCGGACAGGATCCATGCGGTATCCTTATATGCCGATTATCTCCTCTTATATATCTGAGACATTAACATGGACCTTGCTCCGATCCAAAGTTTATTGCAGGAGTTTGCCTCAGCTGCTGGTCTTCGAGTTAACTGGGCTAAATCAATGGTCTACCCGCTGTGCCCATGGCAACCACCCCAGGATGTAGTGCTCGGAGGCATTCCCCTCCTGGGGTACCCACAAGCAGTCCGATACTTTGGTGTCCATCTTTACCATACACCCCCTGATTTGTTCGACAGCAATTACTGTCAATTCTTTAACAGGATTCGCTCCCAAATGCATTTCTGCTAGGCTCTTCCCTTGGCCCTGTATAGGGGCGTGGGCGTTGGGTTCAATAGTACAGAGGCTCAGAGTCAGTTGATAAGGGTTTATACGGCTGAAGCCAAGGTTTATTGGTTCACCAGGGAAAATAAAAAAATAATGAAGGAAGGTGAATAACCCCAAAAAAAAGGTATTAATTAATCTTCTTCCATAGTCTTTTCACTGGCCCGGAAGTCTTGGGTTTAGGGGTGGGGTGGATGGTATAGATTCTCAAGGTTTCCTCCTGTTCTTCTCATAGGTGGTGTTCTGCTGACGGCTTCTTCCCTGGACGCCCGTGGACTCTCGACAGAACAACAGAACAGGTCTCGGTGAGTAGAATGGTAAGTTTACTATCTTTCTTATTTATTAGTCTAGGGGAGGGGTGTGAGGAAAAAGAAACGATGGGGGTGGTGTTGTTATGGGGTTTTGGTTATAAAATAGAGAGTGAACAAAGACCTGGGTGATTACGGGGCTGTGTCAGAGTAGAGGAGGGGTTTTGATATGCTCTGTGGCCCCCAAGCTCCCAGTTCCCCAACCCAGGCTGCTCTGTTCCCCTTTTACCGTCCCCAGTTCCTTTACCCCACCATTCCCCTCCCTCCGACCCCCTTATTGCGAGTATCCCTGAACAGGCTCCGTACCTTGTATAGCCACGACCCTCCTGGGTCGTGGCGGGATCCTTCGCGTTCTCGGGAGTTTTCCCTCTCTCCAGCGCGAGGACAGGTCTCCTGCTTCTTCCCTTGTTCCCCGTTCTCCACTGGCTCCACGCTCTTTACTCCTTTAAGTCTCTCCGCTCCTACTCCTGTCGGCTGGGTCCCCGTCAGGTCCGGCATTCCTCGTTATGGCGTCTTCCTTCCTTTTTGTGACGGCAACCCGGAAGTCCGGTTGCGCGTCTCCGTTCACTCCCCACGCGTCTCCATGACGACGCATAGTGGAGAGTGAGGAGAGACTTCGGCGTCGCCAGGGCTGCATCTCTGTAGGCGAGGTGTACGACACCCGCCTACAGGCCCCAATAGGCAAGGTAGCTCTGGCCAAAATGATTATCCTGCCGGGTTTATTATACTACTTCACCAACCTTTCACTTGTACCCCCGCTCCCTCTTTCGCGGAACTGAACACCCTCCTCATCGCCCTAATCTGGGGCACTAGCCATAGGCGGGTCTCACTTGCTAAATTGCAATTGCCGACTAACCAGGGAGACATGGGAGCCCCCTCTTTTGAGGCCTACTTTCTCACAGCACAGCTTCAACGGCTATCCAGATGCATGGTGGGCCATAACCTGGGGGAAACCATGGGTACCCTGGGGCAGATACCACTCCTGCTGCTGAGAGGACTCCTCCTGAGGAAGACGAACCCCACTGCGCGCATGGCCACTACAAGTAACAATAGCTTCCTGGTGCTTGACCTGGATACAGAGTCTATCTCACAACGTCCCGTTATACACCCCGTTGTTCCCACTCATCGGGTTACCTCATCAACACGGTCACCACACTGCTGGCGAACTACATGTGTGGTCCAACAAGGCTCTCAACACAGTGGGAAGTCTTTTCCAGAGTGGTCAACTGCTACCATTCGCACAACTGGCAGAGGAGAATGATCTCCCCGGTGGACAATTTCTTCTGCATACCAGGATGGTCCACGCATGCAGAGCACTCTGGGACCTATCGGAGGGAGAACCTCCCATCCATCTGGTACAGCATTCCATCCTCTTGATGGGGGAGGGTAGGGACCTAATCACATGGCTCCACACAGCAATTAGGGAAAACATGCATGTTCCACTAACCGTGCTCTGGCGGCAGTGGGAGGGGGATTTCGGAAGGGCACTTCAGGATGAGGAATGGTGCGTACCGATTTGGTCCCCCAAGTCAATTTCACATAACTCCTGCTTCAGGAACATACAGCTCTTTATACTACACAGGGCGTACCTCACCCCAGCGCGCATAAACCACTTATTCCCTAATGCATCGCCGACTTGCTTGCGTGGCCCAAACCAAAGGGTAGATTTCCTCCACATGTTCTGGTCCTGTCCGTCCCTCCAAAACTATTGGCACTCCGTGCACTCCACACTGCAAACCGTCACGGGACTCACAGATCTGCATACATGGGAGGCTAGCTCCCTAGGCATATTTCGACATACCATGTGGCAGCAGGTGCGACCCTGCTTTGTGTCACTAGCACTTCTTCTTGTGAAGTGTACCCTACCGATACACTGGCGCTCACTCTCAGCTCCCCCTGTGGCCACATGGCATGGTACTGTGTGCAAATGGCAAGTTGACGAAGAGGACAGCCTCCAATGTGAGGAGGTACGCCATCTCCGTAAATGTCTGATCTCCCCCCAATGGGCCACCCTGCTGGCACATTTCCATCAGATGACATCGCCCCTACCACGATTCCCACCGTGTAAAATTACCACCATAATCCACACCATCCACAAACCCGATGGGAGGCACGATACACAATACTTTCCTGCGCATCAATACAATCCCCCTTACTGACCGCACACCACCTAAGCTGCATCCCCCATTCTCTTCCTGAGTCACACGGCTGCTCCGCCCTTACTATCCCCTAAAACCTCAGTTCCCCTTAGTTTCTCTCCCCCCATTTGTTGATCCTATATGTTATTCACCCCTACCGTTCACCACAGTGGACCACAAGGATCCTGACCATTGCTCTACAGTCCACTGTACGCCACGCTTGCAGATCAAGGACAAGTTTGTATCCTACCTGAATCACAGTGTCATACTCGTAATCTGTAACATATTTTTGATCACCCTGTTTGTATTCTCTACCAGAAAAATTCATTAAAATGATTTTTTTTAAATGGATGAAGTCATAATTAGTGCAAAAGAGATTGGGGTTATAGTTTGCGCCATGAACCACAGCTGGTGAATTTCAATGGTTTTAGCCATTTGAGCCAGCACTGTTTTTTTTCAGTATTTTCATATTTAAAAAAAAAAAAGAATTGGAAGGTTAGATAAAAATGTTACATGTAGTATGATGCTGCATTTCATACATTAAACAATTGTCACTTATTACTCACTTACTACTTCTTTTTTCATAGTTTTACCCTAATTCTTTGAGAAAGCGTATTCCTTTAATCTTCAAAAACTGTTATTTTGAAATATATAAAACATATTCAGTAACTGTGGGCTTGACGTCATTGGTATATCACTAAGTCAATGACAGTGAGTATGTTTAAGTCTATACATGTACCACTACAGTGTGTGATTGAGTGACTGGTGGTGGGCGAACACATGCCCTTTTTTGTGACTCTGACTACGTCACTGTGCCATTGCCTCCATTGGTGTGTCACCAAGTTAGTGATGGTGAGCATGTTAAGGTTCCACAGTATTCCCCTCAGTGTGCACCTGAGTAAATAACAGAAGCATACACATGTCCCTGTGTGTGACTATGTGACTGTGACATTGCCTAAGTTAGTGTTTCACATGTCAACGACAGTGAGTATTACTCAGGTCCCTCAATGTACTCATCATTGTGTGCCTGAATGTATAATTGCCAGTGTTTCATAAAATGGAGGAGGGTTCTATAACATGATGTTTTTTCGAGCCAATAAGGCTGATAAAAAAAAATCAAATGTACTCATAATGTAATAATAATGTAATAATAATGTACTCATAATATACGTTGTTGTGACAAAATCTTTTACAAAGATCCCAAGAATTGATAGACTTGATCTGGCTCACCAACTCTTTACGTGGATAGATGCAATCACATGAAATTTTGTAATCCAGGTAGTTGACCTCATGCAACCCAAAAACCCACTTCCCTGCTTTCAAAATTAGTCAAGCCTCTTGTAATCTGCTCAGTACTTCTCTGACTCTCTGGTCGTGTTTTTTAACTTTGGAGGCAAAAATCAAAAAGTCATCCTGGTAACATTTTACTGCAGAAATACCCTTCAAAACCATCATCATTGCCCGTTAGAAAATGGCTGCAGCTGATATCAGCCCAAAGGGCATTCTCTTAAAATGATATACTCCCATGGGTGTCACGAAGGCTGTCCGATTCTGTGATGCTCATCAAGTTCTGTTTGATGGCATGCTGACACAAGATCTAGTGCAGTCAATACTTCAGCTTCAGAAAATATTGCAATCATTTTCCCAGTGTTCGGTAACAGGAATTTGTCTACTATTACCTCCTTATTAGGAGAGAGCAGATCCACACACAGGCAAATGTCCCCATTCGTTTTGTGTGCCACAACAATGGGAGCCACCTACTCTGTTGCTTTCACCTGCTCAATCACCCCCATCTCATATAACTTCTCCAATTCACTTGTTACTGCATGTATGCTCAAAGGAACACCCCTCACTTTCACCATCACAGGAATTGCAGTATCCCTCACCTTGATCTTGTGTTTGAACCCTGCTAGTTTGCCTAGTCTGTCCTGAAACAATCCTTGAAATTCCCTGATGAATCTGTCATCTTCCGTTATAACCTCCTCCACCTGAACCCATGAGACTTTGTTAGGATTTAAGCTTTGGCCCAATCTTCCTTGGTGAACCCACTCTAACAAATCATCACACTCATGTGACACATACATCTTGCCATGTGTATGCTTGTTTTTCATCTTGATGCAAGCCTCAAAATATCCCAGTATTCTGATAAAGGTTCCACCATACCCATCATCCATTTCCATTAACTCTCTCCTTTCAGGAAAACAATTCTCCAATGTATTTTGGGAGATTATGATGATTTGTGAGCGTGAGTCAAATTTCATTGGTAATTGTGGTCTATCAACTACCACTACCTCTGTGAGATAGCCCTTAGTCACCAATTTTATTTGCAACACTACTTCTTGACACACTTCTGAAATCTTATTCTTGGACCATTTCTTCATATTACTTTTGCAACATTTTCTAAAGTGACCTTTGCCCCCACAAGCATTAAAAGTCCGAAACCATGCCGGGCATGACTTACCATTGCTCTTCCAAACCAAAGCTAAAACATGTTCCATTAAATTCAGTTTCACTTTTCTTCTGTGAAACTTTGGATTATACTACACACACATCTGTTGCATTGTCTGTAGTTGCTCTGTTTTTTCCTTCTTTTCCTGCACTGAGTTCCTCTACACATTTCAACATGTGTTCCACTTGTTTGGCACTATAAGCACTTCCTCTAACGGTGGTTTGTCTTTCATCCATAGTTCCTCTCAGATTTTGTTGCTATTATACCTTAATACAAACTGGTCTCCAATCCTCTCCTCTATTGTCTCTCCAAATTTGCAGCGCGAGGCCACCTTCCTCAGACTAGTGACAAATTCCTCTACAGATTCATTTTGACCTTGACTCCATAAACTAGAATGATAGCTTTCTAATATTGTGCTCACTCTTGGTAAATAATGTCGGTTTAACTTAGAAATAGAAATTTCATATTCATTTAAATTTTGCATCTCATTTGGAGTTAGTTCTGGTAAATTTTCAAGGACTTCTTACCACTCTACTCCGAAGCAATGTAACAAAAGAGCATGTTTACTTTCAGCACTGAGATTTGTACCACAAACTTGTGCATACTTCCCAAAAACTTGTTTCCACTTGCTCCATTTAAAAATGTTTTTTCCCCAGGGGGAGGTGGGGAAGTAAAAAAAAAACAAAATGGTACAGTGACATTTTGCATTTTGCCATCTCTCAATGGTACACTGTCACTCACACGGTAAACAACACACACTGACTATTCTTCATTGAGGAGCTCTCACAGGCCTGATGCATCTATGTCCTGCCACTACCAGGGACATGCCTGACACCACGCATGTGACACTACTTCTTCACCACTACTGGACTTGCGCATATACTCATATCCCCGGTCCAGCCCGAATTAGGCACTCTGAGACTCTTGGCCCTCCTAAACAATTTCTGCTGCCACGCCTCACTCGATGTCAGGCTCCACTAGGCCCTTCAGGCAGTATCTTCCAAATGATCCTACACACCCCTCGATGCTCACCCGCAGGTGTAAGCGCTCACCGGCTGGAGCCTTGTGTAGCCATGGTGCCAGACATTGTTCTCCACTTCTTTGTTGCCAAAATTGTGATGTTCCTCCTCGAAGACGACAGGAGAAAGGTTGAGTTAAGAGAAGTCTTTATTCAGAATGTACCTCAGCCACCTCCACCAACAGCTCCCTTCCAACTGTGACCTCCAGTTCCCCCACTTTCTCATTCCATTACCTCTGCACATTATATTAGACCCTATCCCATGGACAATGTACTCATGGCCTATGATGGACTATAATTACAACACATTATACATGCCATATTTGTCAGGCTCTTACCTTTTTGCAGGAGTGAAATGAACACAAGCGGTCCCCTACTTCCCTGCAAGTCAAGCGGACCACCAAAATGATGATCAAGTCTGACCCACCTGGACGAAGGGACGAAAGCTGATAGATGCAGACACCAGACCTCCACATATGACCTCTGAGTTTGCCGGCCTTGTTTAGCTTCTACAAGATAAACAACAAGATTCAGAACACAATAATCATCAATGTAAGTCACCAATATACTGTGAACCAATGCTTAGTTTACCTAATGTCCCTTCCTCCTTTGTTGATCATACTGTTTTCACCAGGTAAGTATTCAGTACATTTGCAAGACAGAGCTACACATGTCAATTCTTAATATCCCAACATATGATATCATATGTAGAACACTCTAATCCTATGTATCCTAATCTTTCTAACACCTACCTACGCTTTCTATAAATAGTGACTTCCACTAATACTGATTTTCATTTCTTATACATATATAACAACTCCTTCTGGAGTACACATGTTTTAACCAAAATACAGTTTGAAAACAAATCACACTGATATTTACTCAGCTCGTTTGTCAGTGTTTTTTGGCTTTATCCTGCATGAACTTAAATACTTACACACATTTGTCTGTCTGTTTGTTCTTAGGATCCACTGAAGTCAACATACACCAACAGTTTCATGCTGCAGTTCAACAATATATATCCACGAGTTACTAACTTTCATCCAGAAGCGCCTTAGATGAGTTTAAATAATTATACAAATGCACAGCGTATTATCACTAATAAAGGGATTGCCGCTTGATACTGTACGTTGTCTATCAGGTATCTTGGTTTTTACGAAAATTCCACTGCAAGTTGCAAGCCCGATGGACCCGATGCCAAGAGATGAACCGCTGCGAAAAAACAGAAGAGCAGGAACTCTGAACGCCAGCAACACGGGACGCCACGGAAGGATGCCGAGAAGGAGGTGCAGGGCAGGAGTCAAGCACCACTGGAGCTGATTGCTTGGGCAGGACGTCAACAGCACAGGTGAGTAAGAGGGAACACTCTCAGAATGATGAGCAGCCGTTTATGGTGCAGTGCACAGCCTTAACGGCTATGCACCCCACTCATTAAAGGAACCGCTCCAGTCAAGACGCTGCACATGCAGTTCACCTAACAACATTGGGCTTACCTCCAGACTTTGGCCAGTCAATGCAGATGATCTTACTGCTTCCTAAAAAGACAAAAGCTCTGGGCAGGTGGCAAACATAAGCACAATGGTGTTAGCGGGGACACTGCATTTCTTAGAGCACAGCTCATAGCCCTTTGCCCATTTCACCATCCTTTTAAGAGTCCAATAAGTTCTATGGAGGGTACAAGGATAATTCCTTTTAAAAGTAGCCGGGCTGACAATAGCATAGAGAGTATTCAAAGATACTTGGCATAAAACTTCAGCTTCTCATCTGGCAAGTATCCATTTCACACTCAATACATGGTCTATCTCTCCATATCTTCCACAGTATACAGGAATCCGTACCATCTTGCCACCTCCTTCTTAAGTTTCGCATCTGAGTAAAGCTCTTCCGAAAAGCCCCCACTATCGTACCTTATCTCAATTTGTGTCAAATACCACAAAGAAATTTGGTTATATTTGAACCTTGAGAGTTTCCCGCTGGTCACAGTATTTAAAAGATCCCAGGATATTAAGCCATTAACCTTCATAACTTCATCCAGGTTATCCTCAGATCCTTGAAGGCCCAGACACAATTGTTGATACAAGTTTGCAACTTCTGAAGGGCTTTGGGGTCAAAGCGTATTGGGATATTATAAAAAACAAAATAGATATTAGGCATAATTCACATCTTAATTAAATTAACCATAAACTGACAAAGGGATATTATGCCATTTTGCCAGAGGTTTCTTACCTTCTATCATGGTAGATGTTCATCCCTATATATCTCATTCATTCAGTGGCCCTAATGGACCCTTTCGTGCCCCTCCCAGATCCCATGATATTACATTTGTTTTAATCCTGTAGAATACTCAAAGAGGGGTCCAAAACTACCCATGATTTTTTCATGTTTATGTACTGCGATCTCTGTGCACTTGGTAAATAAGAGCAAATCATCTGCATATAATGCAACTTTCCTCCTTATCCCTGACACTTTGGAAGGAGCTATGGCATCTTCTGCTAACCTCTAAGCTGGGGGTTCAATAAACAAATCAAAAGGAATCATCTGGTAATAATATCTTACTTTATGTTACTTTATCTTACCTTATATTTAAAAAAAAAACGTAGAAATTCACTTAAAAAATCGAAGGGTAAAGTGGCGTTATAGTTAGGTGAACATATCAGTTAAAATACAATTTTATACTCAAAAACACTACAATTCACTAATTATAGCTTACTGAGCTAATTATAACTCGTGCCCTCACCATGCACTGAGAGGACATCCCTGCCCCGTACCTCAGCCTATTAGAATCTTTTGGGTCAAACAATTCTTTACACAGATCTTTTCTGAGGACGTATAGTTTTAGTCATAAAACTATAGCACTTAAGTAATAATGTGCATAAATTGGATTTTTGTGAATATTTGTTGTTTGTATATCACCACGTAAGGTGTCTTGATGTGTTTTGATTTTATTAAAATCTTTATTTCCAGCACGCTTAAGAATTACCAAAAATGGGCTTCATGTGCGCTTTCCTAACTGCTAACTGCATCATTTACAGGTATTTACATTTTGTTGTGTGTTGAAATAAATTACATCATACAGCCTTTTCTTTCACACTCCCTGTATTCCAGCAAGAATATTGTTGGACCTGGCCTTTTTTGCAGGGTTATCCCCAAACCTTTTGCCTTCTTCCTCCTTTTTTTTCTGACCTGTTTGTGTTGGCTTTTAGGACTCTGAGCCCTTTACCACTGATAACCAGTGCTAAAGTGCATATGCTCTCTGTCTAAATTGTATTTGTGATTGGTTTCTCCATGATTGACAAATTTGATTTATTAGTCAGTCCCTAGTAAAGTGCTCTATGGGCCCCCAGGGCCTGTAAATCAAATGCTACTAGTGGTCCTGCAGTACTGATTGTGCCACTTACATGAGTAGGCCTTCAAACGTCTCAGGCTTGCCACTGCAGTGTCTCTGTGTGCAGTTCTAAACTGCGATTTCTACCTGCCAAGTTCACCCACTTGCCAGACCTAAATCTTCCTTTCTACTAGAGGAAAGTCACCCCTAAAGTAGGCCCAAAGCAGCCCCATGTGTAGGGTGGAGTGTATTTAAAAGGTAAAACATGTACTGGTGTGCTTTACATGTCCTGATAGTGAAATACTGCTAAGTAGTTAGAATCTTTCTGGACTGAGGACATTCCGCCAGCAAGAAGGGCAGGATGCTGTTGGATTGCCACTCTGCATGTTGCTTTGTTGTGCTGGCCTGCTGTATGCTGCTTCTGTCCTGGGATTGAAAAGACTGGACTTGGATTTCTACATCCTGCTTCAAAAGGGTCTCCAAGGGCTTGGACTGAGCTTGCCCCTGTTAAGAAGTCTCAGAGACATCAAAGACTTCATCTGTCAGTGACTGGACTCTTCTGCTGAGAGTCCTGACTTACCAAGTGGTGCCAGCTCTATTCCCTGGGCCCTTGAAAGTGCAAGCTGGTGATCTGATGGAGAAAATACACACATCAATGCGCCACGCCGGAAGAATCAACGCAGCGCCAGTGTTGTGGCTGAAAAATCAATGTATCGCCTGTCCCACAACTGCAGAGTTGATGCATCGCCTGACTTCCGGCTGAAACATTGACGCTGCACCTGTCCCGCAGCTGCAGAATCGATGCAGAGCTTGTTTCAATGCGGTCCCATCAACACAGCGCCTCTGGATTTTCCACACATTGTCCCTGGATGCCAATTTCTCATCGACCCTGCACCTCAGTAAGGAAACGAGGCCGTGTGCCTGGAAATCAACAAATCACCTTTCCTGCGAGGAAAGAATTGAGGCATCACCTCCCCTGCCAGTATGAAACCAAAGCATTGCTTTGCTTTTCCGGCACCTCACCTCCCCTGTGGCTTACATCATCTTTGTTTTTGACGCATACCAGGTACTTTGTGCTAAAGAGATACATCCATTGATTGCCATGGAAGTATGGCTTGCTCAAACTTTTAAAAAGTGAAATCTTGACTTGTGTATGTTGGATTTTTGTCTTTTTCGTCTTGTTTTAGTCTGATAAATATTGGCTATTTTTCTAAACTGGAGTGGATTCCTTTTGAAGTGTTTTAACTGTGTTAGTGTGTGTGTGTGTGTGTGTGTGTGTGTCTGAGTGCGTGTGTGTGTGTGTGTGTGTTTGTGTGTGTGTGTGTACACAAATGCTTTATACATTGAGATGAGGCTGACTGCTTGAGCCAAGCTACCAAGGGGTGAGCAGGGGTTATCTTAGCTGCTTAGTTCCGTTACCCTGACTAGAGTGAGAGCCATACCTGGACACGCTGCAAGCCACTGCCAACTAGAGACCCCATTTCTAACAATTATCACATCATTCACATTAAAAACCTGTCTCATTTTGCAGTGATGGGGGCTACACATGTCCATGTGTGTGACATTGCCTCAATTGGTGTGTCAGTGACAGTGAGTATATTCAGAGACATCAGTAAACTTAAGACTGTGTGCCTGAGTGTAATATGGCCAGTTACCTCTGAATCGAGGCTCTTCAGAAAATAGAGGGGGGTTCTGCAACATGATTTTTTCCGGTGAATCAGGCTAATGAAAAACTCACATATGAATGACATTTATCTGGGCAGCAGTTAAATACAAAAGTGATAACCCTTACAAGCCCACCTGACAACATTTTAAAATGTTAATTTATTTTAACGTAGTAGACCGATATACACCAAACTAACAAAAATATGCTTTTTGAGTAAAGTACTGCTATCATGTCAAGTTTGGTGTAAATCTGTTCAGTGATTTGGGCTGAACAAAATTGTCAAATTACTGAGAATAGGTCAACAGAAAAGACCATAGACAGTTCATACATGGAGAAGATGGAAGACAGGTTAGTAGAAACTACACTTTTGCAGGATGGGCACATCCAGCACTTTGCTATCTGCATACTGCCGCAACCACTAGAGGGTCGGTAGACTATGCCGACAGTGTCTAATTAGGTAGAGCCCTATAAAGACTACAGAACAGGTGTCTCCCAACAGCAGTTGTTACAACTATCTTGCTTTTGTATCAGTTTCTCACCGGACCTCATTTCCTCACTTTTATTGTTTCGTTCCACCCGTTGACTCTGATGGTACTTTCCTCCAGTCCTGCTTTGATTTGTGCCTGACTGTGAGTCCTCTTCAGCAGTCCTGTTTGACATCTTAGCACCACCCAGCCTTTCTCCAAAGTGGTGGAGTTTGATTATTTTCACTTCTATGGCAAATTTCCAGGTTTGCCTGGAGGGTAGTTAAACTGAAACTCCTCAGCTCACAGAGTAAACATTTATGTCCTCTCTCCTGGTGTTTATGTACATTGATTTTACATCCGGGGCTATACTTAGATTATTCCTGCCTGTCTGTGTTCCTCCAGTCGTGGTGATCCAAATAAGTGAATATGTGCAAACGGTAATCTGTGAGTCCAGTCTAGATCTTTCACCATTGTAGTTTGATGAAAATGTTAGTTAAAAAATACCATCTTATACTCAAAAACCCTGAAATTCACCAGTTTACTGAGCTAACTATAACTTTTGCTCCCACCATGCCGAGAGGACATCTCTATTGTGTACCTCGGCCTATTAGAACCATTTGGGTCAAACAATTCCTTACACAGCTCTTTGCCGAGGTCAGTGTCAGTGATAAAACTATATAGCACACAAATGATAATGTGTGGAAATCGGATTTTTGTAAATATTTATCATTTGTGCATCACCAAGCTAAGTGTCTTGATTTGTTTTGATTCCGTGAAAATCTCTGTTTCCAGCACACTTTAGAATTACAAAAAAAATAGTTTTTTTGGTTTTCTAGCTGTTGAATGCATCACTTACAGGTATCTATATTTTGTTGTGTTTTGCAAAAAAAGGACATTTTACAGTCTTTCCTTTCACACTCCCTGTACGCCAGCAAGATTATCACATATTTTACTTTAAAAACTCCTCTCACTTTGCAGTGATTGGGCAGACACATGTCCCTATGTGTGACTCTGACTATGTGACTGTAACATTGCTTAAATTGGTTTGTCACTGTGTCAATAGATGATGTCATCAATTATGTCATTTATAATGCCATCAATGATGTCATTGAACATGTCATGAGTAGTGGAATATATGAGATCATAAGTAGTGCCAGGCAGGGGCTCACGTTATAGTTAGCTCGGTAAATTTTAACTTATGGAGTTCAATGAGGTTTTGAGTTTAAATTGGTATTTCCTATCTGCCATTTTCACCTAATTATAAAATTTCTTTAGCCTTTATTTTTTCAGTGAATTTCTAAGGGCTTTTGATGTAAAGTAAGATATTATTACCAGAATTAACTATAACATCACTTTAACCTTTGTTTTTATGAGTTTAAACTGGTATTTTCCAATAGCCATTTTCACCTAATTATGACATCCCCTTAACCTATTATTTTCAGCAAATTTCTAAGGGTTTTTTCATTGTAAAGTAAGATATTATTACCTGAACTAACTATTGTCACTTTAACCTTTGATTATTTCAGAAAAATTCTGTTTTTTTAAACATGAAGTAAGATTGATTTAGCTTACTTCATTATAATGTCACTTTAACCTTTGTTTTTTTCAGTGAAGTTTTTACATCTTTACTGTTTTATAAAACAAAGTGATATATAACACTGGTGTTACATAAATGAAATCCTCTTAGTTATCTGAGCATCACAATTTTCCACAAAGAGAAATAAGAGAAAGGGCAGAAAAAACAATAAAGAAAAATTACAACAGTAAATTCATTGTACATTGTATATGTCCACTATGTTCAGTAAAGTAAAGTACAACTGAGAGAGTCAAGGGAGAACAAGAAAGATCTGATAACTGTATGACAGAATGCCAGAAAATAAAGTGATTATTCAGAGTGGCTTAATTTTAGTGAGATAAACGTCTAGCTTGTCCCAAGTCGGAGGAGTTGTGTCTTTACATGGAGATTGTAGAAGGGTTATATTATCAGCTCCAGTAATAAAGAAGAACCATTTTTTCAGTTTTTGAACCAAGGCCTTTCACAAGTCTTTCCTGTTATATAAAATAATCTTACATGCTAATGTGAGAAAACAAGATCTGAGAAATAAGCATCATCATTACTGACAGAATCGGAGTCTGTGGGGAAAGTCAGCAGATGAAGGAAGATTCTGGTAGGGATAATCTCTAAGACTACCTTAATAAAGTGAAAGCTCTGCAATCAAAATTCCTGTAATTTCGAGCAGATAAATAACATGTAAGCTAGATCTCCATTTGTCGTATTACAATTCCAGCATAAGGGATTCTCTCTTTGTTTAAGCTTATGTAACATTTGTGGTGTCTACTATGCCCTGTGAAGAAGACAGTATTTTGTTTATATCAGGGAAGAAGCAATTTTATTTTTCAAATTCTAAGCCAATTGAGGGTGTCCTGATTTGATTCAAATTCCCATTTGGATTGGGTCGCATGGACCAATTTTGCAAATTTCAGCAGGAATATGGAGTATGTTCTAGAGACAGCATGAATCTTACTCAGATTAGTGATGAATGGAACTATCAAGGGATCCAAACCACTTTTGTTTGCTTTACTTATAGAGGCTTTTAGCTTTGAAAAACAATAGAATTTAATAGTCTCCTAATCGAATATGTCTGTATGTTAGCAAATGTTAATTGCTGCGAGATGGCATCAAATTATCCCATTGTGATTATGCCCCTGGACAGCCATTAATGCCTTTCCAATTCTACCCATAGATTTTAATATCCTTATGGTGGCAAAGAGAGGCTAACTTTGAGGTTTTGAGCTGTATATCCATAGTAGAATCAATCTGTGATATAGCTTTTTTAGTGTCTTTAGAGAACGGTGTTAGAGTGGGGACATGCAAGTTTTGTAAATGTAAAATATGGGATGAGAGAAGCATTTAACAGGATTGTATTCTCTACATCTAACCATATGGGATGGTAGGAGTCAGGACTGGTTACCCACTCTAACCTTGTTTGAAGAGAAAAGCTGACTAATTTTAACCTTGCTGTTCCTTGGGGAGTCTGAGCTTTTTCGGAGAGATCCTTGAAAGTTTGTCGTTCCAGAGGAAGGAATTCAATATATTATCTAGTTTGGAGAAGAAATCATCTGATAGCATTTCTGGGATCATACTCAATATTCAGTTAACCTTTATAATGAACATAATGTTAATGGTCTTAATTCTTCTCCACCACAAGAATGTGGGAGACCAGCTCTCTACAGGAGTTAGTTTGTGTAAAACAACATTTTCACTATGTGTTATTGTCTCCAAGAGATCATCATTAAACTCAAAACCAAGATATTTTATATACTTGGATTGGCAGGCATGTCCCTAAGTGCTTAAAAGTTCTCTCCCTCCCAATTTATCTAACACCATAACCTCCAATTTGTCTCTATTCAGGGTGTTGCAGAGTACTACAAGTAGGTTTCTATAGTTTGAGACAGAACTGCAATAAGATTGTTCTGCGTTTTCGGTAAAGACCAGGAAATTTTATGCAACCTCATCAAACGCCTTTTCAGCACAAGGAGAAATCTGCACAGCCAGTGTGGCAGCTAACTTAGCCTTTTCTATAACATAATCTAGTAATATTATGAGAGAGTCGATGTTTAACAAATCTCACCTGAGTGGGGCGAATTAGGTCAGGTAGGAACTAGCCAATCTTATTACAAGGATTTTCACATATATTTTGCAATCTATATTAATCAATAAGATCAGTATATAGGTTTACGGTTGGGTAAGATCTCTGCCTTCTTTAGGTATAACCACTATGACAACTTTTGCCGGGGTTCCCTGATCTACTCCAGTGCTTGTGAAGATTTACTAGCGGGAATTGTAATCTGGACCAAAAGGATTTATAGAATGTATCTATGTAGCCATCCGTTCCTGGAGCTTTGTTTTTAATGTATTAATAACTTTAATTCTTTCATCAATAGTAGTTGAAAAATTAATACTGGTTCCATCCGCATCGGAAATTGAGGGAAGATCATGGTTGTCTAGATATTTTGAATATATTTGCGGGTCCGATGGATAAGTGTTTCGATATAACTTTGTGTAGAATGCTTTGACTGATTCCAGTATATGGTCAGTGTACGAGGGGTGAGTGTAGCGTGACGCGAACAGAATGGAAACAAGTTGGAATATATGGGGTTTTAGTTTAAACTTGTGCTATGCAGGGGAGACCCCTTAAGTTTCGTTTTCCTATCGTTTTTCAGTCTCAGGGTGCCTTTCACACAGTGTGTCTCATCACCAGGGAGATTGTCTTTTGTGAATCTTTTAGGGGCACACAGGGTTTGTTAGAGCTGTCACTATGCAAGATATAGATAATCTCACCAAAGCTATTGCAGAACTCCTGTCGGAACAAGCACTCTAAGCCTAGCATAACAGTAATGTGATTGAGCTAACTGGACAGAACATGAATATGAAATAACTGATAACAGTAGAGTATAACAGAATAACCTGAATATTGATTGTGCAATTTTGAAAAAAAAAACTCTTTTAAAACATCAGACATCACGAATTTAAATGATTGGTTAAATATGAACCTAAGGCGGCCCTGGAATAAACAGCAACTCATATTGAGTATCTGACCACATTACAACCAAGGAAGGACAAAAATTCATTTTTAGTGGATTAATTTATTGAAAAATAAATAAGTCGCCACTTAGCTACAGAACAGGAATAAGTGTTCTGTGTCCGTAGTGTGATTACAATATTTGTAGAAAATACATCTTCTCCACTCAGTCTGAGAGTCGTAATATGCAAATTGTTAGTATTAAATGTAAAAATTAGTCTCTCACCCAGGGTGGGATGCTCCCAAATGCCCTTTCTTCTGTTCATACCCTAGTTATTTATCCTTACAGGATGCGTGAGGTGTTATCAAAGTTATGCTGGTGGGTATTTTGTGAACTGCAGCTAGTTCACAGGCCCCTGAGACATATAATTCAGTTTTGCTCAAAGTAGGTGCAATCACTGTGTTTGTTTGGACCTGTTCCTTCCTGTCCCCGCGCCCTTAGAGCTCTACAGAAGCCTTCTAAATACCACACTCGGCGCAGCCAAGGAACGTTTCTGATTATAATGCTTCGTTTTTGAAACTGTATGTAATTAAATTATGTAGTGTGCAATGTCAGCGAAAATAAATAATGATTCCATATCTGCACCAAACTATATCGCTAGAAAGAGAGCACTGGAGACCTGTGCATGTATTCCAGACAAAGTACTGGATTCTATAAATCAGATGCACTGGGAGGCAACACCACACTTGAAGCCTCGGGTATATGTGTGTGTGTGTGTATACATGTCTCTGTGTGTGTGTGTGCGTATATACATACCTGTGTGTGTGTGTGTGTGTATATCTATATTGATAGATAGATAGATGTGTGTGTGCGTGTATACCTCTGTGTGTATGTGTGTGTGTGTGTGTGTGTGTGTATATATATATATATATATATATATATTGATAGATAGATAGATAGATAGATATATATGTGTGTGTGTGTGTATACATGCCTCTGTGTGTGTGTGTGCGTATATACATACCTGTGTGTGTGTGTGTGTGTGTATATCTATATTGATAGATAGATAGATGTGTGTGTGCGTGTATACCTCTGTGTGTATGTGTGTGTGTGTGTGTATATATATATATATATATATATATTGATAGATAGATAGATAGATAGATAGATAGATAGATAGATAGATAGATAGATATATGTGTGTGTGCGTGTATACCTCTGTGTGTATGTGTGTGTGTGTGCATATATATATATTTATATTTATAGATAGATAGATAGATGTGTGTGTGCGTATATACCTCTGTGTGTGTGTGTGTGTGTGTGTATATATATATATATATATATATATTTGTAGATAGATAGATAGAGATAGATATATGTGTGTGTGCGTGTATACCTCTGTGTGTATGTGTGTTTGTGTATATATATATAAATATATTTATAGATAGATAGATAGATACATGTGTGTGTGCGTATATACCTCTGTGTGTATGTGTGTGTGTATATACATATATAGATAGATAGATAGATAGATAGATAGATAGATAGATAGATAGATAGATAGATAGATAGATAGATAGATAGATAGATAGATAGATAGACTGCTGATCGTCGTGTTAAAACTCCGAAATAAAACTAAAATACAGTGCTTAATCGTTTCTTGTGTCCTTATGACGGTTGCGGCTTTACATTTTCAGAAAGGACACTCGACAAAAGTCTCGTTCATATTAACAAAATCCGCTGTCCTGGCTGCTTCCCTTCCACTCTCATGGCACATTTTTAAAAATGACTAAAACAGACAGAACAATTTGAGAAGACCTCTTTCTCTTTTGACATAAATACCTTTTATGTTTAGGTCAAAATATCAACCATTAGAAAGTCACATTTAATAGAAACCGTGGTTTCCTTCTAAGACTAACCAGGGAGGCCACAGTGCTCCACCTCCACCAGCACTGAGACAGCAACACAACACCCACGCAGGGAGCGTCACGAGACACAGTGACCAGAACCACGAGCTCCACATTCAAGAGGAAGGAAGGTCATACCACCAGGAGACCAAGAGGCCCAAGGAACCCAAGCAAAGGACTACAGGTGCTCCAGCCTGGGGTTAAAATACACACCCTTCTCAGAAACTGCAACTCCTACTACTGTCTTACTGCAGTTTTTGAGTAACACAGCACAATTCTATTTTAGGACCGGAGGCTCGGATTAGGCATTCTCTTTCTTTTACTGAAATTCACAGCAGCCAATCAAATTACAATAAACTAAAAACTACATTTCCCATGGTGCTAAAGTCCAGTATCACATGCACCAATCACTGCTCGTGACCTATTCCACAACCTGAATGAACTCACACTTCACTTCCTCTTTCTTTGCTGCTTCGCAGCAGATAAGTAGTGTTTTCATTTTCTCTCATGTGATTGTACTTATTTTATATTTATTTGTATGCATTTGTATGTGCTTTTATTGCGACACGATTTCGCTCTCGCTTTATTTGTTTATATTCTTCTTTGATCGGACTCCTCCGATTTGTTGTGCCCGTTTATTTAAAAAAATCATTGGTGGAGTTGGAGCGGATGCGTCTACGTGCGAGGCGCATAGTCTGTTTTTCCTTTCAAGGAAAACACGTGCGCATGCGCGACTTGTTTCACAAGCCGCTCTCTGTGAATTCTGAATCCTGGAGAACGGCTCGTATTCTCGCAGCGCGCGCTTCAGAAAAGGCTATTTTTAGCCTCTGTTGTGCCTCCTTCGACAGCGTGTTTATAGAAGAGCTTCATAGCTCTGTATGCTCCCAGACGCCCAGAGTGCCTGACACCTGGGTTGTAAAATTCATTAGGCTCTGCCTAGAGTGGTTGCAGGCAGCTCCCTCCACATCCTATTGGGCCCTTGAACAGTGCCTGCGAGGGTTTTTTTCCACTCCCCCTAATTATTATATATTTTGAAAAACAGAATTCAGAGCAATATGGCTCAATGGGAAGATCCAGAGACAGAATACTTCCCTGATGATTCTAGCAATCAGCTAGAGGTTAATTTGGTAGAGGCTTTAGATAACAGAGTACAGCAATCTGTAAACAATGCCCTAGTTAGAACCTTGGGACCCTTTTCAGGGCAACTTTGCCCAGTCGCAGGGCTGGTTGTCTAACCAAAATACTTCCCTTTTGGGAGAAGATTCAAATAAACAGAAAGCAAGATCTAAGACTACTGAAGATGTAAGATCCCCTTCTCTAGATTCTCATGCGGATGCCTTTGAAAAGATTTGCAAGAAAAGAGTGACAGAACATAATTATAGTTCTAGGAAAGACACCCAGCTAGTGTCTTCCTCCGATAAAGACTCTTCCAGTGATTCTGAGACTCTGATGTCCCTGGACCCAGGAAAAAAATCAGGAAACAGTCTCCTGCTTCACAGGTCTTAGACTTTGATCCAACTGAATTGATTCACCCCAGATCCTCCAATTGGATCCCTTCGGCTGAGGTGGCGCAATATGTACATTCTAATCTCAGGAAGGACTTTGATAAGTAAGTCTGCGTTTGTCTTCGAGCAGAATGTCCCAGACCTGACTTAGACAATAAGGTTTCAGACACTCCTGAAATAGACCCTACTATGGTCACTTTTATGAAAAAGTTCGGTAAAGACCCTAAAAAAGGCTTGGATAGGTCTTGGAGACTTTGTCAAGACAAGCTCCTTGACTTATCGGGACCTCTTACAAAAATCCTGGATATGGCCGTTAATGCAAAAGAGTCAGGGACTCCTGTTCACACAGATACCTTAATGGGTTGGACGCAGCGAGCCATTTGCCAATTAGGTAACACCAATTGTGCCATATCCTCAGAGCGCAGGAAGTCTATTTTTATGCGCATTGACCCTAAATTAGTGGACCAAGCGACTTCGGAAGCTGGTCCTGCGGCTGACAGAATGCTATTCGGCTCGTCATTCATTAAAGAATTGGCAAAATTCTGCTCTACTTTTTCTTCCCTTAACAAAGCCCAGATGTCTATCAAAAAAGTGTTCAGAAGGGGCCTTTTTGTCAGGGCCGGTCGTTTTGGTGGACGAATGCCTGGCTGAGGGTCCTATTCTAGTCCCCAAAACTATTACCCCAGAGGTAGAGGGGGATGGTATTGAGAACAATCGGAGCCTACCTTTTATCCCACCCGCACAAGAAGCAACCGGCCCAGATTCCGCAGAGGACAACGCAGAGGTCAACAGGGAGCCATCCAAGATGCTAGCTACTCAGGTAAACATTATTCATCACACTCAAGTTCTTCTTGGGGGCAGAGTGGGTCTATTCTTAGATAATTGGAAGAAGATCTCTGGAGACCCTTGGATTCTTCAGACGGTCGCTGGATTCCATTTAGAGTTTATCAGAACTCCAACCCAATTCGTTCCCCCTATACAAATGAATTTTTCCCACGACGTTTAGACTTTTATAGATACAGAGGTTCAGTCCTTGATAGACAAAGGAGCGGTAGAGTATTCTGTTCCTCACCCCTCTGGATTTTGCAGTCCTATCTTTGTAGTAGACAAAAAAGGAGGAGGTCATCGTCTAGTCCTCAATCTGAAAGAGTTGAATTCTTGGATTGTTTACAGACATTTCAAGATGGAAGGGATCCACATGTTGAGAGACATTCTATCAGAAGGAGATTGGTTGGTCCGTCTCGACCTGAAAGATGCTTATCTATCAATCCCAATCTCTCCCCCCCACACACGATTTCTTCAGTTTCGGTGGAAAGGCCATTGTTTGGAATTCAAAGCTCTACCCTTTGGCCTGTCATCAGCCCCTTGGTGTTTCACGAAACTGTTGAGACCAGTTGTGGAATCTTTGAGAACCAAGGGGGTCAGACTGATCATATATCTGGACGACATTTTACTGTTGTCTCAGGATCCTTGTTCTCTCCCGGTTCATCTGAAATGGACCATCACCTTATTACAAGATTTGGGTTTCCTGATCAATGCGCAGAAGTCGTCATTGATTCCATCTCAAGTGATGGAGTTTCTGGGATTCAAGATAGACTCAGTACGAGCCCTTCTGGTTCTGCCATCAGCAAAAATTTGCAATATCAAGAGGGAGTTGAGAGCAGCGTTAGCAAACACAGTTATCTGTCTAAGTACCACTGCCAGATTAGTGGGTCTGTTGACCTCCTCTATTCAGGCAATTTTCCCAGCCCCCTTACACTATCAAGCTCTTCAGAGATTAAAGATAAGACACCTACAGCAGGGTCTGAGCTATTCCAAGTTGGTTCCCTTGACGACAGAGGTCAGAGAGGAAATTCATTGGCGGTTACAACACATGGAGGCTTGGAATGGAAGAGCCATTTTTGGGACGCATCCAGAAGTAGTGATCGAATCAGATGCCAGTCAGTGGGGTTGGGAGCCCGATGCGGATCCCTAGTGACAGGGGGCAGAAGGTCACAGACTGAAAGTTCCCTCCATATCAATTGTCTGGAACTCCTAGCAGGCTCGTTTGCTATAAGGAGTCTTTCTCTTCAAAAGACGAATTGTTGCATACTACTGCGAATGGACAATATTTCAGCAGTACAGTATGTCAACAAACTGGGAGGGACGAGATCCCGAGTTCTAGCGGAGATAGCCAAGGAATTTTGGCACTATTGTCTGGAACAGCGATTAATAGTGGTGGCGGAGTACCTTCCGGGGACTCTGAACACTATTGCGGATTGGAACTCCAGATACCTGACGGATTCCAGCGACTGGAAAATGGACCCAGTCATTTTTTCCCAGATAATCATAGAATGGGGCCCTTGCGGTGTAGACCTATTTGCCTCTCAACTCAATTCTCAGACGCCGAACTTCTTCAGTTGGCGTCCAGACCCTCTTGCTCTAGCAACGGATGCATTCTTACAGGATTGGTCCCTGTTTCAGAGTTATGCGTTTCCTCCGTTTCTATTGATATCCAGAGTTTTAGCCCAAATACAGGGACAGAAAACAGATTTGATTCTAGTGACACCATGTTGGAGGTCACAACCCTGGTTCCCAATTGCTCTACAACTGGCGTGTTCCAGTCCCCTTCTCATTCCTCCTCGTCTGAATCTTCTTTTGAGCCCAGAGGGCCATCAACATCCACTGATACTTTCAGGGAAGTTGACGTTGATGGCGTGGTTAGTTTCAGGGAGAGATGGGGTTCCTCAGGCCTTTCGCAACAAGCTACGAATTTTATCAAACAGGCTTGGGCCCCTAGCACTCACAAAAGATATACGTCAGTCTGGCGTAGATGGAATAGTTGGTGCAGTAGAAGAACTTGTAATCCCGTGGAGTCGGGCATTGACTTGATAGTTAACTTTCTGGCTGAATTGGCTTCTTCAGGTTTAGCTTACAGGACCATCAACAATTTTAGATCTGCTATTTCAGCTGGACATTCCAATGTTGATGGTAAACCAGTGGGTGAACATCCTTTAGTATGTAAACTTTTGAGAGGTATTCATTTGACTAATCCTCCGCAGGCTAAATATTCCCAATTGTGGGATGTGAGTATTATTTTAAAGTTCCTGGAAGAATGGCCATCCAATAGATATTTATCCCGTAAACAGATTTCTGCAAAATTAACTATGTTGCTTTGTTTGATATCTTGTAAGAGGGTCTCAGATGTTAAGGCTTTAGACCTTGCAGGTAGAGTATATTCTCCAGACGGAGTATCATTTAACATTACTAAAAGAACGAAGACAAATTGCAGGTTAGTAATGTATCCTAAATTTCCAGACAATTCTAAATTGTGTGTTGTTCAATGCTTAAAAGATTATGTGGCAGTTACTGAAGAATTTAGGCAGAATTTAAATGTCCAGCTACTCATTTCCTTACAGAAACCCTTTAAACCTGTTTCCTCAGCCACTCTTGGTAGGTGGTTGAGATGGCTGATGAGTGAAGCAGGTATAGATATAAATATCTTTGGAGCTCACTCTGTTAGAGGAGCTAGGGCATCAAAAACCTTTGCTTTGGGTTCGAGACTAGAGGACATTATGAAAGCAGCAGATTGGTCTTCTGAGTCTACTTTCAAAATATTCTATCATAAACCAGTACTGGAAGTTGCTTCTGTTGTTATTGATCAGCTTTGAATGAGCATAATCCGAGACTCCGGTCCTGAAATAGAATTAAAAAAAATTCTAGCTTACACGTCTAGAATTTTCAATTCTATTAAGGACATGGAGGCGAGGATTATCCCACCCGGAAATGTTTTTAGACATGTTATAAAAGAATTATAAATGTAAAGTTATTTCAGATGTTATTATGATGCCCACCCTGTGTTATTAAATAAGATGTTTATATTTGTAGAGATATATCAAAATTATAAGATATTACCTTTTATTATTATTATTTTTAGGCTCTGATCAGAAGAATACTTGATTATTTGGATTTTGGATATCAGTGAAGATATTTTTTCCGATGGATCTTTGAAAGTTATTCATCTTCCAGTTTTCATGGAGTTTGGTTATGTTGGAGAAGAATGGAAGGTGTCGAGTTCTTCAGTTCTTTAAGACTTTTTCGATGCAGAAGTTTCAAGGCTATCGTTTTATTTTCGCAAAGAAAGAGGAAGTGACGTGTGAGTTCATTCAGGTTATGGAATAGGTCACGAGCAGTGATTGGTGCATGTGATACTGGACTTTAGCACCATGGGAAATGTAGTTTTTAGTTTATTGTAATTTGATTGGCTGCTGTGAATTTCAGTAAAAGAAAGAGAAAGCATAATCCTCGCCTCCGTGTCCTTAATAGAATTGAAAATTCTAGACGCGTAATCTAGAAATCTTTTTATCCACTTTACCAGCTAGACCACCTTCATGTCACTAAACCATGTCTTTAAAAGTCCTGTTTCACTGATGTGTGAAGTGACATTGTCCTTGCATCAGATACCCAGAGGAGCACCTCATGAGTGCCCAAGGAAGGGGGCGCTGAAGATTGCTCTTCTGACGGTACTCAAGGACTACCATAGCATGCATTGAACGTGGTGAATGAAATAAAGTTTTGCAGAGACAAGACTATGGCCCTCATTATGGCCAAGGCGGTTGGACTGCCGGACCGGAGATTAGCATTTCCGACCCGGCGGTCCAATGAAGACCACCGGTGGTATTAGGAGCCAGCTTTCCACCAGGGTTTCAGCGGCTGTGGCACCGCCACAAAAACTCTGTCAGAAAGGCTACCGGTGACAGGGTATTTCTTCCCTGTCACCGGCAAACGATTCCCCCCCACCCTCCCAGCAAGTACAATCCCCATCGTAATACGTCTGGTGGAATCCTTTTGGTGGGGCAGGGCAGGTGGTGGGACCGCCCATGCGCCTCCGCCTGCCAGCACAACTACTGCAGGATTCTCGCTTAGAATGTGGTGGAAATCCTGCAGTACTCGTAATATGGTGCGCGGAAGACCACAAGCACTGGAGGTCTTCTGGCACCCGCGGCTTTGGCGGTCTTTAAAAAAGACCGCCAAAGTCATAATTGGGGCCTATATATTGAGTGAAAAGGGATTGGCTAGAGCTCAATTGCCTCCTCTTTGTCTTGAGTGTATTGATGTTATTGAAGTAGGCACCAGATTTAGATGTATTAAGATTTATGTCACAAAAGGTGGTCACAATTTTGAACCAGTATCTTATTTTGCAAACCAACATATGTATTAATACGACAGTTTGCACAATTCTTATTCGGAGTGGGCAGCAGTTCAACCTACCTTATGAATATTCATTAGGCAGGTTACAAATTGTGACCAACTGTAAGGTTACAATCACAAGGATGGTGACCTGCAATGGTCAGCAGCCCACCATCCCATTGATTGCTTTTGTAAAAGGAAAACGTTTTTCAGGAAACAGAGCTGCTTTAAAAAAAAAAGTTGTCATTTTTCAAAAGTTGTAATGAATGTTGGCAGTGGTCCATAACACTCTGCCTGAAACATGCTCCCTAATTCACAAAAGAGAATGGGTCCAAAGGGAACCCCTTTCCTTTTCACAAATAAGTTAGCACCCCAACTTGGGAGCCAGTAACTTTTCAATGGTTTGAGACCAGGATTCCTTTTGCAAATAATTGATACATCTGGTACTGAATTGTAATTTCAGAGGGATGGACACCACATGCCCCTTCCAAACTGAAATTCTGAATCCAGTCGCAATCCTACTTTAGGATTCGGTAAGACATTATTGACTCCTTAAATGGGTTTTGTAGACGCCAAATAACTTTTTTGAGGTTGAAAACACTGAATTTGAGTGTTTGTGATCACAAAAAAGTTTAACATATTTGTCCCCAGACCCTTATGAGATGTTGTCTTTGGTCGATATAAACCTTTGTCTATTGCTCCCAACATGTCCTGCTAATTTAATTGTTCAATCTCTTCCTATGTAGCTCCTTGAAGAGCGTGCTTGCTTGGAACACATGCAGGCCATCTCAACCTATGCCCTTTGCTTTGGATAATGTTAGGCATGAAGAACAACAACAAAATACTTTCTCTGTTCCCAGTGTCACATCAATTACTGACGCATTTCATTTAAACATTCCTATTCTGTTACAATAACTCGGGACACCTTTATCATCTATCTTTCAAAAATAGATCTGACTGTACAGATAGTAATAAGAGCACGCAAAAAATTAATTAACAATATTAATTCACATATGTGCTATGTGTTTGTCCATCAAATGATGCAGAATGTTTTATGTTGCCCAGGCACTTTAAATGGGCAAATTGATCCTGCCTGCACTGAAGGACCAGCCTTTAGCGGGGAAAGGACTCTGTAGGCTCGTAGCGCAGCCCACCTAAGGCACCCTGTTGTATAAAGTAAGCTCTGGTCCCTTAGAGGCCAAATTAGAGTGTTTTGTTTACAGGTCTCAGGGTACATTTACAGTTCAATTTTTATGAATATGTTCTTAGGTTAATATCCATAGGTTTGGATTGTTCCTATAATTTCTGAGCACTTTTACGTTAAATAATGAAGGATGTTTTGTGTGTTTACATTGTTCGGATGCACGTGTATTGGTTTTATAGCTGGCACTGGTTTTAATTATCTATGCTAGTAAACTTGACTTTGACTTCAGCACATCATTTCCTGTTTCCCACATTTTGAACTCGAGGATGCAGTTCGTTCACATCACTGGTGCTTCATGCTCAGCATTTTCTGGGGACAGCCTGTAGAAGGCTCACTACATTATTACATGACAGAGGGGCAAGGCGTTTTAAAGCAGTATCTGCCACAACAAAGCTTGACATGCAGAACCTTTTGGCTGAACAAAATGTGATATGCTCCAATGATGATGACAATGTCTATACTCTTATATTATAAAATCAACAAAGAAACAGAGAAGTGCTCACTCGTCAGAACTTACAAAACCTTTCCTACAAGGAGGTGAGAGTCAGGACATGCTGTGTACAAGGGGCATGTTTTGGGGTGTCCCTGGGGGGCGTTCACCTTTGTCAGGATTATTGGGTCAGAAGAGACCAACACACAGTCCCCTGTGCTTGCCCATGAGTTGCAAATGGGTCTACAAACAGACAAGAGCACACACAATCACTCACCGATACACCTACCACCAGGGGCCTACAGGCAGACATGAGCACACACAATCACACACCAGTACACCTACCACCCTGGGCCTACGGACAGACAAAAGCACACACAATCACACACCAATACACCTACCACCAGGGGCCTACAGGCAGACAAGAGCACACACAATCACACACCAGTACTCCTACCACCATCCTCCTCATCATTTACCACTGGACATAAGTGAGTAGGTGTCTGGGTTAACAGTTAGATGCTGCTAGATAAACAAATGGGTTTAGAACTATAATAGTTGCACAGTATTTGTTGTCCTCTAATTATTATAGTTGTTAATCCTCTTGAAAGGTTCTATTGGTTTATGGCATATGTTTGATCACGGGCAAGGTTTGGTCGGTATTTCTGCACGGTGCTGAAGACATGACCTACCTAGGTTCACACTGCTAAGATTGCAAAAGATCCAAAACACCACAGCAAGACTTCTATTGCACTTCTACTCTAGGGATCATATGACACCGGCACTCCAAGCATTACACATGGTGCCCATAGCCAAACGCCTTCACGGCACCACGCATGGTCCACAGGCCCACAGAAGGCCTGCTGTACCTCCAACTATACTCCCGGAATATGACGCTCAATTCAAATGAAGCACCTCTAACCTCAGTCTTTCTTCCTACAAGAAAAGGTTTACTGGTGGAACATCATTCTTAAGGTAAGCTGCAAAACCTTGTAACTCTCTTTGAGTTAAGGCACAAAATATCCAGAATCATCTTAAATTCGGGAAAGAAGAAGAAAAAATCACACTATATGCAAGTTTGTGACTCAGAACATCTTATATCAAACAAAATAAAATTTGTGATCAATGCAGTGCACTCCGCAAGAAAATGAAAGCACTGTAGTCACTAGCGGGCTGAAACCAAAATCTTCTCATGACTGACTGTTGGCACATTTTGCAATTAGTTGTAATTATCCAAAAATAAAGTTGACAATTGGTTAACTTGTGAACCGCCCTTGTACATAAAATGGGCATCCTTGAGAACTCTAGTGTAGTCCATCTTAACTAACAGATCTGCTTCATATAGCTGGTATTCTGGCGAACTATAATATAGTCCATCCCTTCAGGTCCCAACAGCCTCAACAGTAAGTTATAGCCACATATAAGTGATGGCTCCAGGTCAAGGGAATAAACAGAAAAATAAAATACCCCTCCCACTTTGAGCCACATAGAACAAAGGGCCATATTTAATACAAAGTTGTGCATTAGAGCTGATGCGCCACTTTTTCTGCGCCCCCCCTACCTGCACCTAATGACACCATGGTTGTGCCGTATTTATGATACGGAGCACCATGGCGGTTGTCAGCACAATTAGCATCAACATTTTTGATGCTATTGTGGTGCTTTAAAGGGAAAGGAGGCCCATAGGTTTCTATGGGAGCATCAGTTTAACACCTGCTCTGAGCAGTCGTCAAAAATGACACCACAAATGGCGAAGGGAAATCTGTTAAATTTCAATGCGCCATTTTTGCAGGCCTCCTAGAGCCGGAACGCACCCCTAGCATAAATTATGTCTGGTACAGACAACATGTGGCGCAAGGGTTTACAAAGTGGTGCAATGCATGCACGTAGAAAATGCAACTTTAGCGTTTTCTTACCGTCAAAACAATTATGCTATGGCGGAGCTAAGGTGGCGCTAGGGGCTCTTAAATATGCCCCAAAATGTTCTAGCACAGTGAGCGATCCCACCCCTTTCTACTAAGACATTGCTCCCAGAAGAAAAAGCTTCAAAGTTATACATTCTACAGCATGTTTTGAAAAGAATGCGGCCAAATCTGCACATTTACCAGCATTGATGTATTTCTTTGATGTATTCTTTCCTTTTTTCACTCCATCTTTCTTTCCTACATTTTATTTCTTTCTTCCCTTTTCATTACCCTCTCATTCTGTTTTTCCATCTCTCTTTTCTTCTGCCCATTCTTATCTCATGTGTCTTTTGAAGTCTCTGTCCTTTTTTATATTTTTGTTCATTTTTCTACCTGCTTTCCACTTTTCTTTTCCTTAGTACCATTCTCAAATTCTTGTTCCCTCCATTCTTATCTGCTGTACTTCCTTTGCCCCTTTTCTCACCCTCTTTCTTCTTGAATTCCTTCCATTTGCTAATTCGTTATTTTCTTTCCTTTCACCGACCTTCCAGCCTTCTCTCATTTCTTTTCACAATATTTAATTATATTTTACTTTCCTTTCTTTCTCTCCTCCTATTTTTGTTTCTTTGTTTCTTCCTGCTACCCCGTTTCAATATGTTCTTCCTCTTCCCATTCTATTCCCCTTCCTGTCCTTCTTTCCATTCTTCTTTTTTGCCTTCCTCCCATCCTACTTCCTGTTTTTATTTGCATTCTTCTTTCCTTCCCTCAAGCTATTTCATTGTATTTGCCTGTAATGACCTGCAAGCCGGAGAAGAAAGTTATGAAGGGCCGTAAAACAATTAAAGTGTCCCAGGCCGTGCTTAATTTGTAAATAAAAGGGTGCTGGTGCCCAGAGCTCTCCTCTGAAACACGTGGCTGTTGCAAGTAAATGTGCCAGCACTGAATTCTGAGGAGGCATAATCCTGAAGCCATCTCGGGCCTCTTTATTCTATTTACAGCCACTCTCTGCCCCCTCAGATCACTCCTGCAGCTTTCTCCCTTCGTGATGCTTTTTCGTTTTTCTCTTCTTCCGCCTTTCCCATATGTGTCTTTTGCTTGCAGTAAATGCTTGAGGCCGAAAAATACGTGTTGGTGCCCCGCACCGGAAACCACCGGCTCAAATTAAACTCTGGTCCCAGGCACCCCCACTTAAGCTGACACAACAGGGGTTTTATTACCCCCTTGCTCCGGGTGGATCTCATACCTCCTCTCCATCCCCTTTTCACCCACCTCCTATTTTTCCAAAAACCAGCAAGACTTGCAGAGCCGGTCTCTAACTAAGGCTTTCCCACAAAGTCTTACATAGATTGAAATAAACAAAATACAGACAGTTTTTGTGTAATCACTGGAAAGGTAACATGGGTCTAGCAGAATGGACCGGTAAGTGGCCCACGAATGGAAACAATAGCCTGACAGCATCATCGTTTCACATACCCTGTCTCCAAAAGGCTTCCCAGGTAGGATTACAGCAAATACCACACCTGGCATCCAAGCACTTCCCACTCAAGATGTAGCATGTGGCAGCATTTATATAAGAAGCGCTACATACATTCTACTACCATGAGTACCCATTAGTTTCTGAAGTCAGGCCTTTTTGGCACAGTTTAACACTGCAACCAGCAAACTAATTAAGGAGGTAAAAACGAAATACCAGAATCACAATGTGAATGATAACATTCAACACTAAGGTAGAGGACGGCACAAGCCGGTGTGAGAGTGGAACAGCTGAGCACTGAACACGGAAATGACATCAAACATGCACCCTGCGCGTGAGGCCGCGCCAGGAGCTTGGCCAGCTGCAGTGGAACCGAGCTGGTTCTCCAGGAAGTGCTCCGGATGTGCATCTAGCAGCAAACATGAACTATTTCCGGTAAAGGCCCTACAAGTAACTCTACAGGACCCCGCCCTCTCCACTCTTTGGTGTTTACAGACTTCCAGGAGCTGTGGTGCTGACTGCCATAGCTCAGGGCACAAAGTCATAACTTATGCAAAGTGTGTAAACTATGCTTATGTGTTACTGGAGTTACAACTGCTATTTGTTTAATAGATTTTCAATGCATGGGCAATGCACGCACTGCATTCATTATGTTCTAGTTTATTCATATACATTGGTGACTTATGCTTCAGTTACTTACCAGGAATCCCATTACTCTGATTCTAGTTCCTCGTCTTAGTTCTTACATCTTGAGGTTTGTCCACACATTAGAGAGAGGCCCACCGCTGCCTGCGTAGAAGAAACAGGTGTAAACTCCTCCCTCTCCAGGTGTGTCTAGAAAAGACCACCTTTACCCAGAAACCCCCTGTGCTGACTACCCCAGGATTGCAGCAGACTGTGATGGAAGCCGGGCACACATCCTGAAGACTGAGGCCTGGGGGTAGAATCAGTATAATAGGATTACCAAAAAGTAATCAAAGGATTACCTAGTCTTAATTCCTCATTAGTTCCTTGTCCCAGCTCTTACTCACAAGTGTATACCACAGCACTACTCCCATTAACCTTGTGTAGTGAGCATGACTTATGGAAGTTTCGGAAAGCTTTAAAGACCTTGCTACAGCTCTTTAAAGATGAGTTTCTTTATGTAAGACTCTCAGATGCTGCATTGTTAGAGCCATTGTGCCTTCAGGTGGAAGGGCACTTAACAAACATCCAAAATAAATAAACAAAACAAATAGATAAATAAATATATACACACATTTATGTCAAAGTAGGCAGCAGTGGCATTGATTGCCCACCAAGGTACCCACAGTAGATTTGCAATAGTTAAATCCGCTTCCACACTGTTGGACTGAAACACAAACATTTAAAACCAAAAAAAGTCTGCCAAAGTGAAGATGCGTTCACTGGACCCTAAAGTGTGTGAGAGACAAAAACACAGAGAGGGAGGCCACGCAAGGCCCCTTGTATGGGGAAATAACAGAATCCCCCAAGGCTTTGTCCAGAGGTGTTTCCAGAGGGGCACATGCCTTACAGGACCACCAATTCACAGATCCAAAGGAGTAGATCTCTTCCAGTTTTATTTCCTACAACATTTTTGGTGACTTATTGAAGATGGGCCCAATGCTGTTATGCCTTGCCAACAATCTCTGGGGATCGTCCTCTACCTGAAGCCATACAGAATGTATGTGTTACTTATGTTTTTTTAAAAATGTGTAAACACTGTCACATGACGCCCCTGCCCCACCCCCTTAATCCCCCCAACTGTAAGTCTTGGTGGCTGAAGAATGGGCCTGTGTGATCAGAGAAGAACATGGAAACAGAGATCTGCCATTCCTTGGGCGCCATCTTGTGACATTGGTTTATGCCAATGATCTGCTACCATGCTAAAGACCCCCATCCTAATCTATCTATAATCTATAATCCGGTACCTTCTCTGGGCTAAAAATACATTGAAGAAAATCCGTACTTTCCCTTTAATGTCAGCCACTAGAGAATGTCCATTGAGCTCCTACCACTATGGACAACTGAGCCTGTCCACTACTTAGGAACAAAAGCACACAGAGACCCTGCACAGGGCATTAATGAGAACTATGGCGCAGCACTGGGCAGACTCACTGACAACAGGGTAGACAGATGGATAAAACCACCTTTGTCACTAGGGGGCCAGATCGCTGTCATGAAAATGGTTGTGCTGCCGCGGCAACTGTAATTCTTCCTTGATACTCCGATGGCTCCACCCAAGGCGTTTTTAATAATCTTGGTGGCTGGCCTGGGTGAGTAGCAGCCCTCATCGCCTGGCCCACCCTTGAGCTCCCGCATACAGGGGGGACCCTGATTTTTAGCGTTACTACAATGTCACAGATAGTCAATTTTTGTACATTTGGAGACACATCCCCAAGAACGCCACACATAACATTAGAAAAGGGTGCTACTGCCTCTAAGACTTTGGCAGTAAAGTTATTTGAGATTACCTTCAGAAAATACAGTTTTATAGATCTGGTAGGGAGTACCGCTTACGCAGAGTACTGGTTGTCACAGAAGATAGGTTGTGGAATGCAGGGCACAAATCCTAAAAAAGAAGTGGAGGGACTACCAAGTTAGGCAGTATGCAAGTGACATCACGGCGCAGCGCATGACATCACACATGGCATTACAGGAAGTGAGATCACAGGACGTGACATCACAACCCATGACTCTACAGGAAGTGACATTAGATCTGAAGACCTCACACATACATTTAGTAGGTCGATCATGAGTACATCTGAGTGCATTATAAGTATACATACAAACACTCCTCACATGTAACACCTACCTAATGCAAGGTAACGCAATGCAGGGCAATGTGCTACCTTGCGTTCATGTAATTTTTTTAACAAATCAACTCAACCAGGATTTGTGTGGCACCATAAATCCCAAAATAGATTTTGCATCAGGGTTGCACCAGAAAAGGGGCGCAACCCTAGCACAAAATCTGCGCCTCTACTTATACATTTGTTTTTAAAAACTCTTCCACAAAGAAACTGGCAAAAATGAGAAACAGGACAATAAATCTGTTCTACTTAATTGGTTGCAAAGTCTGAACTTTAAAATATCTTATGGGGTTAAGGCATCTGCTGCAAGATCTTTGGGTTCCTAGTAAATGTGAGTGAATAATAATAATGGTAAGGACACTTAAAGGATTAACACATTTGTTGGAAAGATCTGTGTTTTGTCTAGTGTCCCTTTGAACTTAAAGTGGCATAGATGGTTTTTGTGTCTCTTGCAAAGTACATCATGTAACATAGGACAGAATTTTATTTTATGTAGTAGGTAAGTCTGTACTGCTTTTAACACAGAGACATGTTTGTTACTTGCAGTTCATAAATTTGATTCCTTCTAATATAGCGCAGTGAACTATGAAGGATAATGTGTGACTCTAACACCTTGTAACCCTCACTGTCTTATGTAACATATCTTGAACATTGATGTACAAACTTGTGTGGTTGAATGCCAACGTAATGAATGTGTTTGATTTAAAGCGCTCTGACACCCTGCATTTTGATGAGTAGCGTTATAGCAGAAATAAAAACATTAATAGTTCTTTTGTGCAAATACCGGGATAGACCAACATATCTGACATTCTTACAGCAGTGCATGTATATCACTCATATGCAGGGAAGGCACAAAGTCGAAGTGTGTCTCTCTTAAGTACTTGTGAAGTCCTAATAAACTGTCACCCTTTGTTTCTCCTCCACTGCATTTACATCTAGATGTTAGGCTCAAGTAGGTGCAAGGCAGGATACTCCAACAAAAGGAGGCCTGAAGGCCTCTTAAATTTGGCCTTTGTTATGGGCCTATCTGGATCTTGAACTATGAAAGCCCCATGCAGCCTGCAAGTTGTTGCATGGACCGAAAGCAGACAACATGCAGACGTTGCTGAATGTGCCCTTGTGTCTGAAAATTACACCAAGCATTTTGTGGTAGGGTTCAGCTTAGTGGATGGATGCCATCCACCCGCGTGTACCCCCGATTTGTGCCCTGGCTGTACTCCCTGAATGTAAAAATTGACAGCTGTGCTTAGTTTCCAGTCTACTACAAAAGGGGTACGTGCAAACCTTGCAAAAATGAATATACTTACTTTAGGGGACCTGTTTCATAATAATTGATTCCTCCCCCAGCCTAGACCAGCTCAAAGCTCGTACCCGACTTTAAAAAGTCCAACATATTTTTCTATCACAGAATATGTCCAATGCAATATCCGTTGTCAGCCACTGATTTCCCACCTCTCCGCGCTGTCCTGGAGGTCACAGCCACACCCCCTTCGAGAGCGCGTGCGCATTCAGTGTCAGACCGAAGTAGGCGAAGAGCTAGCAGATGACCAATGGAAGTACCAATGGAAGTACTGCTGCTCAGTCAAAAGCAGCATATCCTACCCAACAAACATAGGTTGACCCACCTGAAATACTTACAACAATTTTATCACCCCACTGTGAAATTGCACAGATTTGGCCTAGGACATACTCTATCTGCTTACTGTGTCATTCCACCTGGCATGCGAATGTCCTAGGGTGGTCATGTTATTTAAAGGGCCAAAGTCCCCGAGCTCCACGGTGCATCTTTCAACATGTGCTCGAGGGTGTAACAAGTAAAGTGCACCCTAAGAAAATTAATGCGCTGCCCCCCGGGCAGCCGTGAAGTTGTGCTGCGCTGGGTGCAGCAAAGTCAGTGAAATATAGAGGTGACCTATTGGGTCGCACTATGAGTGTGCCTCCTAAGGGCCTGTTTGCATCTGCCCCTGCATCTATAATACAGCGCAGGCACAGAGGGAAAGAGGCTCCCTCATTTGCATGAGGCCACGCCCTATGTAAATGAGGGAATACCATCTCATGATATTGCAGACACTACGGGGCATATTTATACTCTGTTTGTGCCGAATGTGCGTCAAAAATTTTGACGCACAATCGGCGCAAACCCTGCCGCATATTTATACTTTGACGTCCGACCCCGCGGGCGTCTAAATTCCACCATATGCGTCATTTTTTGGAAGGAGGAACCAGCCTTGCGTTAATTATATGCAAGGTAGGCGTTCCCTTCCAAAAAATGACTTTAAGGCCTGTGCCCCTTATTTATACTCTGGCGTCATGACGCCTGATGGGTGCAGTTTTTTAACGCCTGGGTCAGGGCAGGCGTTAAGGGACCTGTGGGCTCGGAAGGAGCCCAGAGGTGCCCTCCCCTGCCCCCAGGGACACCCCTGCCACCCTTGCCCACCCAGTAGGACACCCAAGGATGGAGGGACCCATCCCAGGGAAGTAAAGGTAAGTTCGGGTAAGTATTTTTTCCGATTTTTTTTGTGGCATGGGGGGCCTGATTTGGGCCCCCCTACATGCCACTATGCCCAATGACCATGCCCAGGGGACAGAAGTCCCCTGGGCACGGCCATTGGCAAGGGGGCATGACTCCTGTCTTTGCTAAGACAGGAGTCATGTCAATGGAGGTTGGATGTAAAAAAAAATGGCGCAAATCCGGTTTGAGGCCTGAATTTTGCCTCAGACCTGACTTGCCCCATTTTTTGACGCACAACCCCCATTTTCCCCTACGCCGGCGCTGCCTGGTGTGAGTCCTTTTTTTTTACGCACACCAGTCCGCAGCGCCGGCTAACGTCATTCTATAAATAAGGTGCCCGCATGGTGCGTTGGAATGGCGTCAGCCGGTGGTAACATTTTTGAAGCACAACTGCGTTGGCGCAGTTGTGTGTCAAAAAGTATAAAAATGGGCCTCCATGTGCACCAACGCTATCAGTATTACAGAAAAAAACGCACAAGTGTCTGCAACCTCTTCTGTAGTACCATAGTGCCCCTAGGGTGCACAAAGTGAGTACATACGCTCTTTGCACCCTCCCGGTCCACAATGTACAATATGAGCCCAGGTGTACAAAACTATTGTGAGGAGTACACGAGAAATTAGAGAAAATGATGCATATTGAACTGATCCCTAAAATGGCTCTGCTGTGGTATGTGAAACGTGCCATCAGCGATGCGTAAGTACACAGCGTTGCCACTATTCCTCGCAAAAACACGTGGAGATGACTGGGTTAAAGACCTGATATACTGCAGTGCTGTGGCCTAGTAATTTCACCATGCTAATGCCCATCCAATTTACACCTAAAGATATATGGGCGCCACCTGCTATAATATATAACCAGAAATGTACTTATTACTACTTTTGCTAAAAATTACTGCTTATATACCTTTGCTATTATACGATAATAGTGTCGCTGGCATTCCCTGAATGTATTATTGCATACTTATTGTAACTCTGCTTCTTTTTGGGAAATTTAAACAAAGAAATAAAAACTTTTTCATTGTCTCTAGATCATAGGAAGGCCTGAGTATAGAAACACACCAAAAAGATAAAAAGTTCCTCATATTCAGGGCAATCACTACTTTATTAGCGTGTATGTGATGGCATAATTAAAATAAAACATGCTGTCACTCTCATAGAATCTGTCCATTCTGTGGCTCTTAACAAGTCAACAGGTTTCTGAACTAATGGCACAAATTCATTCAAATTCATCAAGCCTTAAAAATGCTCTCACTGACATCAATAACAGGTGTGAACAAACTCGGCCACAAAAAAACAGCACACAGAGCACCCTTTTGCGTAATTTCTTGAAAGGCGATATTTAAAAGCAGTGCTATTGAGATACTTATTGCAGTTAAAAAAGTTTGAAAATGGCAGTCACTACTAGGTAGTCATAGTTCGGACCCAGTTTCTACAGAAAAAACTTTTTTTGACATGCGTATATCTTTGGCGCCGGTTAATGAATCTTCACAAAATGTTCCACAACAATTTGACGTTCCCTTCAGCTGCTAGTCTGGAAAGTGTTGGGGTGATCCGTTAAGCAAGGGCTGAGAAAAAAGGTGGGTTGGGTCCCAAAATGTGTTTCCCCATGTTAATTCCCATAAGGTTTTTGAACACGACTACAGTGCGAACCGCTGGATGGAATTACACCAAATTTGGCAGAAAGGTAGCTTTTGGTACAGAAAGTGCCTTTTTTGTTATTTGTTGTAAATCCTTTCAGTTGTTTTTGAGGCATTAAAAGGAAACCAAATTTGTATATCTAGGGACATGGATTCTCTGAGGATACACAGTCCCCCTGCTGAAATCTGAATAGCTGCCAACACTTCAACCAGGAACCTGAAAAAATGTAAAAAAAAAAAAAACAGAAAAGGAGGCAGGGTAGAAATACCCTGACCCTTTAGCTTTGGTGTTGGGGTCCCAGAGAGACCCAGTTGGGGCAAAAAAGCATGTTTTTTACTTATTCGCCAAAAATTGTGACAGATTCATGACTTCAGTGAAAAAAAAAAAAAAAAAACAAGATTGGGCTCCTGCACTTGTTTGCAAAAAATCCCTGGGTGAGCCAGGTTCTGGGGGAATTGTTTGATAAAAGGAGGGGGCACATGGGATCCCCTCCTGAGGCTCTATAAGCCCTAGGGACCACCACTACCCCTGGGTCAAATCAGCAGTAATGGGGGGGTGGGCACACGGACTCCCCTTCAAGCCCCAGGGACCACAACCTACCTGGGGCTAAATCATATGTAATGGGTCTGCCCTGTGGACCCCCTTAGGCCCTAGGGACCACCACCTCCCCAGGGCCACATACTTTTAAAAGAATGGGAGAGCGGCCACATATGGCACCAGCGACCACCACATCCCTGGGGCGGGCCCATAAAAGTGAAGAAGGGGGGGGCTACGTGGCCCCCTCCTGGAGCCAGTAATGGCCTAGGGACCACCATCCCCAGGGCCAGCTACTGTATGTGTCAGGGTGCCCACCCCGGGACATAGCTGTTTACTTTTGCTTGGTGGAAGCTGAACTCCGGTTCCAGGCGACGGGAACTGTCAAAGTGCTCCCGCCCATTGGAAGTGAAGGTTTCATCTCTTTCCTTGCCCGCAGACATGCAGGCAGGGAAAGAGGTGAAACTATTACTTTTGCACACAGGGAGCTGCATGTTTAGCAACTCTCTGTGTGAAATAGTAATGCTGGCTGCTGCAGGAGTCGGAGAGCTGGCTGGGACTGCGTGAGCCTTGAGGCTCCCCCTGGGGTCCCGATCCTGCACACTGGGTGCCAAAGGACACCCAGGAGACATGGCCAGGCCCTGGGGGATGGGGTCCCCAGGGCCAAAATGGGCCTATGGAGGGGGGCCATGCGGCCCTACTCCCCCATTTGTTTTTGGCCGGGCCCCAGAGGATGAGGTCCCAGGGGTTGAAATCAGCCCGGGGAGGAGGGCCATGTCCAGTCCTCCATTAATTGTGTTTTCTCAGCAATTCCATATTGAAAAACAATCTGAAATCCTTTGTAGAGGTGAATGCAATTTGATCTATTGAAGCACAATCTGTATGTGACTGTGACGAGTGGGTTCTTACTTGTCCTTTCCTGGTAAGAGCAGAATCCATAGATTTCCTTTAAATTGCTACGAGTATGCAAATATGCAAATTACCTGGATGCTCCACCTGCTTAGCCCACCTTAACCGTACACAAAGGTCTTCCCGCCTTTTGTCAGGATGAAGGACATCTTACCAAAGGGTCACCCAGTGCGTTTTCTGCCGATTTTGGTGGCGCATTCTTAAATCCGAGGAATATAAGGACAGGTCCACAAAACAAAGAAGCACTTATGTCATATAGATTACAAGAAGGATCCTTGTTTGGTGGAGATTTACGTCTTTGTAGTCTCGTTGGCCTCTCAATAGGAGGAATCATGTTATCACATATTTCTGGACAAAGACGCACCAAGAACAATCATATTGCCAAAACGCTGAAGGTTCTTTGCTGTGCCTCTGTATAGTTTCAATCTGTTGTCAGCACAGATGCTTCTTTGCTGTGCATCTGTAAGTTTCACTCTTAGTGCTGTCAGCACTGAAGGTTGTTTGCTGCTCCTCTGTACTGTTGCGCTCTCATTCCTATCAACACAGGTGCTCCTTTGCTGTGCCTCTGTGCAGTTTCACTCTCATTGCTGTCAGCACACATGCTTCTATGCTGTGCCTCTGTGCAGTTTCACTCTAATTTCTGTCAGCATAGATGATTCTATGCTGTGCCTCTGTACAGTTTCACTCACACTGCTGTCAGCACATATGCTTCTTTGCTGTCCCTCTGTACAGTTTCACTGTCATTGCATCACAGATGCTTCTTTGCTGCGCCTCTGTGCAGTTTCACTCTCACTGCTGTCAGCACAGATGCTTCCTTGTGGTGTTGAGCATTTGTACAGTTAATTCTCACTTATATCAGCACAAATGGTTATTTGCTGTGCCTTTGTACAGCTTCACTCTTATTTATATCGGCACACATGCTTCTTTTACTGTGCCTCTGTACAGATTCAATCTCATTGCTGTCAGCACTGAAGGTTATTTGCTGTGCCTCTGTATAATTTCAATCTCATTGCTGTCAGCACTGAAGGTTATTTGCTGTGCCTCTATAATTTCAATCTCAGTGCTGTCAGCACAGAAGGTTCTTTGCTGTGCCTCTGTAAATTTCACTTTCATTGCTGTCAGCACTGATGGTTCTTTTCTGTGCCTCTGTACAGTTTCACTCTAATTTCAGTCAGCACAGATGATTCTATGCTGTGCCTCTGTATAATTTCACTCTCAGTGCTGTCAGCACAGATGCTTCTTTTTTATAGACATTCATGCTTACGGCTGTCACTAATGATGTTTCCTTATTGTGACTTTGTGCAGCTTCCCTCACATTGCTATCCATACAAGTTCCCCGTTATTGTGCCTTTATGTACTCAGGACATCAGATTTTTGTTGTGTTTTTGTACATTTCAATCACAGGGCTGATAGTTTAGAAAATTCACATTTGCTTTCTCGTACCTGTTGAGTTGTGCAAACACGTTTCATCTTTTTCTCAGGGAGAACATGTTTTTTACATCCATATGTTGGTATCTTCATACTTTACGCTGGCAGCAGCACAAGAGCACAGCCACAGAATCTGTTCTAGAAACTATGTGCAGCGTTCACAGACCTTGTTGTGGTCTTCTCAAGCCGCAACCCTCAGTCCAACAGCTGCATGGCCGTATATTAGGCCTCGCGAGCCAGGTCCTCAGGATGTGGTCACTCGCTGTGCACATTTTTGTGCTCTTGACACTTATCTCTTGAGGACTTCAGATATAGGTCGGTATGAGCGCGTCTCTAGCAAGGAGGAAGCTGTAGCTTGCCGCCTAAACTGCATCCTTTACATCTCTGACCACCGACCAGGCAACCAAGTCATGTGGTTGGGTGATCCGAAGCCCTCTCATTACACACGCAGGCAGAGGACGTGTAAATGTGGAACAGGGTAAGGTTGAGCTCCCCGGTTACCCACACTGTCAGTTGTCAGAGACAGATCTATCACAAGGTGTTCCACGCGCTGGTCCAGCAGGCCATGTCCATCACGTTATCTATCAGTGGTCGTTCTGCTTATAACTCTGAATGCCCTTTCTCCTGTTTGAGGCTAGCCTGGTCCTTTTGAGACATTTACTAACCCTGTGCTCCACCATTCCATCACTTTTTGTGAGGCAACGGCAGCACAAACCTTTAAATCATATTTATAAGGCCACGCAAGGAACTTGCATTGGTCTGAATGGCCTCATGGATATAGAGTAAAGCAAGGCACCGCAAATCACTGCGTTGCCTTATTCTGCACAAAGGAGGCGCTCCATGGGTGTTGCGGTGGGTGCTCCCACACAACACCCATGGATTTTAACACATCCCCTGATTTACAAGATCTTGTAAAACTGGGGATGCGCCAAAACCTTGTGCCTCCCCAGGATAGGCCCAACATTGAGAAATATCTTTATTTCTCCTCGTGTTTTCCTCTTACTATGTGTGCTGCACTCAGCAGCACATATCAATAGAGAAAAACGCCTCCCAGGTGCCCCTTCCTGCACAAAAACAATCCTGCCTGCAACGCAGACACCCATTCACCATGATGCAAGGGTGCCTGCAGTGGCGTTAGGCTTCCAAAACGGCTCCAGTGCAGTGGGAAAGGACAGGAATGCACCATGTGCCATAGATACGGCACATTCATGCCCTCTCCCTTTGACGCAGGACAGTGCAGCGATGTGACTTGCTGCCCTATGCCAAAATATGGGCCCTTGTCCATAAGAAACAGTCAAAATACCCTCTTCCAGGCAGCGTTAAACATGACTTCTCTACGGTGCAGTGCAAAGCCACCCACCACCAGTACTACCACATTCACAGCCTTCTTTGCAAGAGGTTCACCAGGGTGCATGTCCTGAACAAAGTCCAATTATTATATTGAACGTATAGAATTCAGATATCTGCCATGTGTCATGTCATTAATTTGTGTTTTTAAAATAGTTATCCTCCTTCTCAGGTTATAGTGCTTCTCAAATATCAACAGCTAAATGCTATCATTTACCATGCTGAAAGCAATCCCCAATGAACATTGCTTGATCCATACACCATATGTTTTAGGGTCTCCAGTCAGGGCCAGTAAAACATTCCCCCCAGCCTCCACCAGGGTGCAATAGCTTCTTCCTACTACAGCTGCACGGATGAGGTATAGTTTTGTCACTCCGCGGAGTCTGCCTGCCATCAGATGCATATGGTTAATGAAGCTTACAGAAGGGCTGCACTTTTAAGTTTCTAGTTGGCCCATTTCTGCTAGGTGGAAGGTGAAAAGTCATCAAGCTCTGTCAGGCTTGTTCCCTGGTGGTGCAAGTCATTGAGCACCCGGGTTTGCCAGAAGGTAAATATTCACTGACTTAAGGGCACTTCATTCCACATCCAATGAATTGTAAGAAGGCTTTTTGCTAGCCCTATCATGGGATGTAGTAGGAACCTCTGGAAGTTACTCCTACATCCCAACTGTGCAGCACACAAGCCTAGGAGTGTGATTCCAGGGTGTGTCACAGTAGGGCCACCCAGCCCTTTTGCAACACACTAAGAATGGCTCTCCAGAATATTCATATAAAGGCACAATCCCACCAAATACGCAAAGCTCGGCCTGCATCGCAGCTGCAACATCTGTACATATCTGCCTAAGGTGGTGCAGTGTGAAGTACTAATGAGACATTAATTTGTAAGATGATTCCTTATGTAATATATTTCTATGATATTTGGGTATGCTCTGCCAGAGGTCCTGCTTTTCTCCTTTTGATATTTCTGTGGCCTGTTCTCTTGACCAACTTTCTTAGTAATTTTAGGAAAGCTGTTTCCCTCAGTCTTCTAGAATAGAGTACATGTGGGATGCTAGTCTCCTGCAGCCCTCAGATATCCTCATATTCTTCTTCAATGCTGTGGGTGGTCTGACTACATTTATTTTAATGTATGGGTGGCAATTCCAGTGCCTTGGCACTATGTATTGTAATCTATCCCTCTCTGAGACCCAGAAATCTCATTTACACCTTTCGAATGATTCAACTTGCCGCTTTCCATACATGTCCTACAGTGTACGCCTCTCACCCCTTTGCCAAACTACAAATTCATTCCCTACTATTGCAGGGGAGACATCAGTGTTGAAGTGGACTGGTGTATATAAAGGTGAGAATGTGGTGAGGCCTCTCTTTCATTCCTGACAGTAAACCCTTCACAATCCAAGAGATATCCCACAAAGTTCTTCCCACTAGGGCTTGCTCCCTAAAGAGTCACTCTTCTGTCGCTTTGACTGGAGATTTGATTGCTATACGCAGGCGGGCGGTCCAGTAATAAATAACTATATCAGGGAAGGCTAAGGCCTGGATTCCCTCAGAGCCATGAGAATCTTCTTATTAATTCTAGCACATCAGCCCAAATAAACCAAAAAATACTTTGCTGCAGGGCATTAAGTTCACCTGTAGGGATAGGCATCGGTAGAGATTGGACAGGTGTAGGAGTACATTCATTTTAGATATATTGAAACAACCTATCCAACTTGAAACTTGAACCTTTTCATTAAATAAGGAGTGATTGCCATTTAGATAGATCAGCAGAGATCTGAACAAATGGCAATTTGCAGGGCATCATCATCCCACTGCTTCCAAATATTCAATCAAAGTTTGGGTCCAATTGAACCCTGCCAGTGCTTTCATGGACTGAGCTTGCTCTTGTGGTACAGATGTTGAGTATTTCAGATTTTTCTTTTTTTATCTTAAAACCCAATACAAAGTCTCTCAGTATTTTCCTTATTGTGAGGATACAAGCTTCTGGTTCTGAAAGCGAAAGGACGTTGTCCATGAAGTGATTCATTTTGTGATGAATTCTCAAATCGAATTTCACTCTTTTCAGTTACGCATCACATTGTAACGGTTGTTGCTTCAATAGTCGGGTCAAACAAGAGGGGTCACACCCTTCCTGGACCATCACTGGAACATAAAACTTGGATTCAAAACTATAAAGCCTGATCCCACCAACCGGGTGTTTTATTAACCATCAACCAATTTGTTTTTGATCAAGAATCACTTCTAAAATGTCTTAGTTCACCCTATCAAATTCCTTTTTTCACTTTCAATACCAATGTTTCGTCTGCAGACAGATCTCACCACAGAGCAGCCTTTGTTCCACGGAGGCAGCGTGCTAGGTGTGCCGGAAGGATTTCCTGCTTGCTTCACCCAGGACCATCGGTGAGTGTTGGCATGCTAACAGCTAAAGTGGTCTGGAAGGGTTTTCACAGGTGGTGGCTGCTCTGGGTGAAGTCCAGGATTTCAAGCTGAGAGTTTGGAGGTAGGAGTACGGTGGCACTGAGTTTCAGAGACACCAGATGGATAAATGGCTGGATACGGGGTATTCAATCTCAGTTCTTGTCCCTGCTGTACAATGATCATTCCATATTCATGTGATGGTGGGTATGATTAGGTTTATGTTCAATTCTAACCACGATGCTTGTCTTCTCAGTTTGTGCTGCTAGAACTTCCCTGTCTAAAATGGTGCACAACCATTTTCTTGTGAAGTCATTTCCCGTTCTACTCATATACAGATACTTTTCATCCCTGACTTTTGCTTCTTTTTTCTGCAGCTGTTTTTCCACGTTGGACTCTTCAGCCCAGGACATTATGCTAGACATTTTCTGTATTCTGCCTAAGGGTAGTTTTTTGTGTCTTGCTTCCCAATTTTTGTAAAGCTCTTCATCTTCATACATGTATTGCAAAGAGGGGTTATCTTCCATTGTGGCTTTTGTCCTCCTATTTGGGATTCTTTTAGGGAGCCATGTGACAGCTTTGACGCAGAATGCAATGTGGGACACCGACTCCTGGCAAGAGTCATCCTTTCTTCCGGCAATCACAAAGGAAACAAGAAAGAGCTTCACTGTGCCCAGCCCTTGACAAGCCATTAAGAGGGCCGGTAAATCTTTCCCCACTAGGGCCCTCATTATGAGTGGTCCAGTGAACGAGACAGATTTTCTCCACCCCAGAGTTACCTATATTGAGGGTACCAGTAACCCCGGGGTGGGGAAAAGCCGGCCCATTACGAGTTGGACCCCGAGTGTACACTATCAAATGGGGAATTACCATGGGAATCGATAACTCTGCATCAGATTACCCCACTAATTTCTCAATTTGAGCAGCACTTTTTACCGGTGATTTCAGCTGGTTTAGCAGGTAAGAGATCTATGGTGTTTCTGCTGTTGTCATCATTACCGGGGCTGGTGGCTGCTGTTACTGGCCCCATCGGATTTGAGAGGCCACTCATTGTGATCAATTTTCAATATATTATTCTGTCCTTGCCTACTCCTCAGAAAGCCCAACTGGTCCCACTCAACAAAGAAGAGCAGAATGTATCATCCCTTTTTGTAAGGACATTAGTAAATATTTTTGCATCATCATTAAATGATGCAATGGGCTCATACAACTTACAGTCTACATCGTCTTTACCTGGGTTGGAAATCTAGCACTATGTAGGAAATTTGGGCCTTCTGCCTCAATGGAGTTAGCGTCTCCACCTTTGAGAAAGCGTTAATAGAAGTTGCCAGTGTTCCTTTAAGGTCACCTTTAAAGAGTTATAAAAGAAAAACTGTGGTTAAACTCATTGAAACCTAGGTGTTATTAGCTTGCATATGCTAACATAATTTCATGTGGTTCTATAGTTTTATCCAACACGTTTGTTATCCTAAGATTATTTTTAAAGAATTTAAAATTATTGAATTGGCATCTCTTCTCTCAGTTTCCTGGTAGAACACTGCTGATAACAGGACAGGGTTGGAGCTCTCTTGGTACTCTCATCTGCCACCAGACTTTACCTGGTGTTTTTAGGCAGATTATAGACTTACCAGCGGTGTGAGCTTGAAGTCTCAAGGTAAGACGTCTATATACCTTATTACCCTTCTCATAAAATGTCTAATTCAGTTTCAGGCTGACTAGAACGTAAGGTACCCTCATTTACCATAATTCTTAGATACACTTGTGTCAAAACAACATACAGACTTCCTTCATCATGTGGTAAACGTTTAGTTCAACCTTGTGACTTCTGTTTCGGGAGCGCCAGCTCTACCCAAAGAACATTCAGTTGATCCTCCTGTGGTTCAACCCAATAGTTTTCTTTTTCTTCCTGTGATAGCTCTGTGGTGAGTTGCAACTGCTGGAAAGCCTTCTCCCTAACGCTATTGCAGGCCATCTCAAGGTAGTCTTATATTCATGTCAGTGCATTTCTAGGGAAGTATCTTGATTCTTATTGTCCTTAAAGAATTGCAGGATGCCCTGGTGCATTTATTTTCTTTGGGGAGGTCTTGAATGAGCCTGCGTGCCCTTGCGTATTCAACCCACTGGCCCCCAATAATTTCAACTCTAAATGTGCGTTGTCTTTGATTCAGTTTCCTGAAATGTCATCTCTTTGAAGCCCTTGTTTGAAGAACTAAGACATAACTACAGAACCAAATCAGATGTGTAGCTGTGAGTGAAAGGAGATGTGCTTGTTTACTGGGTCTTGAAAGTGCCATGTGTGTATCATCCCCAACTTGGAGCACAATCATTTAGGCATCGCTCTTGCACTCTGTGAATAGATTGCATACCTATCTTCTTCTGTATCCCAAACTACGTTAGGGTCTCCTTCCAGAATGATGTCTTCCTATACCTCTCACACCACTTCCATTAATAATCTATGCATCATATTATACAAACATTATCAAATTCTTTTGTATCTCCAGGGCACCAAATATATAGCTCCCACATGGCTCACTCTTGGTTTTGCCATAGATGAACGTGAGGTCATGTCTGTACAATATTACTACGCCTGTTGTCTTTGTATTTGTGGTGCCAAGAGACAGAGCTGCTATGATCTATGTCTCATTCCTAAATGATCGTCCATCAAGAGATGGGTGTCATCCAAAGTTTTAGGCCCCGAGGTGGCTCCATATTTTAGGAGTTTGGACACCTCACACTGAGAGATATGAGTTAAACAATTTAAATTATTCCATTGTGCTTCTAATATCCTGAAGCCTATCCCCATAGATATGATGACATTATATGTATCCAACTGACAACCCAAAGCACCTACTACAACAATAAGTGAAAACACCTTGAATATGAATCTGTGTGATCCACACCTCATCGCCCTGTAAAGCAAGAATTGTGGCCCATGTCTTCACAGAGATACCCAAAACCACCTTCTGAGTTGGTAAAAATCTTCAAACAGGCCGACACACAAATGAAGACACCCATCTTCCTTTGCATTTTCCCTGAAATGGTTCCCACTTCCCTTTCCTTAGAGTGGCTCCTTAGTTCGCATGTTTTACCAACCCAAGGTAGCATATCTCTGCTGCTGCCAAGGTGCATCAGGAGGAAAGGATCCCACAATTCCGATCAAGCTGACCCATTCTCTGTATAGTGAGCCCCTCTGTGGTTGTTTGTTGACTGTCCTCTGTTTGGGACCACACCACCCACCTCGTAAAATGGAGTGGCTAGGTTGTCGATCACCCCAAATAAAGTACATCACTGTTTATTTCTTTGCTTGATGCTCTCTCCTGGTGGCTTTACAACTGTGTGGTCTGTGTTCTGCCCCCCTTGTGTGATGTTCTGTATTCACTGCTGGCCATACTTTCTTGCACTTTGCTATGCAATTCTTCTGCTTTCCGAGGAGACTGGATTGTCACTACATTTCCATTCCACTGGAATTGCAAGCCACCCAGTATAATCAAACTGCAGAGCAATTGCTTTTTCACAAGAGGTTATTAAAGTCTGAGTCCATGAGGGTCCACAACCTATTTCTGACAGAGAAGATCAGCATGAGTAAATGGCATGTCCTTCAGACAACTTTGTATCCTCATCAGAAAGTTAAAAGACTTGTTATTTTTGGTGGCCTTCCCTTTGTCATGGTCATAGTCAGATTAAAGAAGTATTTTATGCTAAAAGTCTGAGAAGCAATGAGTCAGAACTTCGACTGAAAAGAGTCCCCTCCATATTTTCTTTATTTTGGGTGGACATCTCCTACTCAAGGGTGCATTGTGGCACTTTAGAAATCGGAAATAACAACACATGAATAGCAGGATGTAAAGTAACGCCTAGGTGTAAACTGAAATAAAATTAGCCCAATTTTAGCAATGGATAGGAGATGGAAGGAGACCTGAGAAAATAATGTATTTTAACATTTTTATGGTAGGGTACAGGAAATAAGACTGGGACAATGTACATGTGGAAACACATAGTGAATGGGGGTGAGTAATGGCCCTGATTCCCAATGATATGGGAGCAAAGGTAGGAACCTTGAGATCATGTAGCGATAATGCAGGGGAGAAAGACCAGGTTGGGGGGGCAAGATGTTGCAGTATCTAGTGGATTCCTCTGCTCCAAGTATAGTGGCTAGTGTGGGAGTTGGGGAGGCATGTGCTCTGCTGGACTTCATTGCTCTCATCATGGTGAAAAGGACATCCTCTGCCCCATAAACTTGGGATGTGAAAAGTCTGTTTGTTGCCCAATATTGATGGGGGTGTGAGAGGTCTTCTCTTCCTGTGGTTGGGACTGTGTTATGGTATGTAATTTTGCATTTGTAAACAACCATTGTAATGGATTTACAGGGCCTGCCTCAGAGTCAAGGACCCGATTGCCTCTTCCTATCCTAGCATCAAAGAGTGTGCAGGAGGTGAATTCTACCCTCCCATCAGAAACTGAAGACCTGACTTGAAGAGCCATTCAGAAGATCATAGATCAGACTTTGCTGTGCCCCTATAGAGTTTCACCCTCATTGCTGTCAGCACAGATGCTTCTTTGCTGTGCCTCTGTACAGTTTCACCCTCGTTGTCAGCACAGATGCTTCTTTGCTGTGCCTCTGTACAGTTTCACTCTCATTCCTGTCAGCACAGAAGGGTCTTTGCTGTGCTGCTGTACAGTTTGACTCTCATTGGTGTCATCACAGATGCCTCTTTGCTGTGCCTCTGTACAGTTTCATTCTCAGTGGTGTCAGTACATGTGCTTCTATGCTGTGCCCCCTGTGCAGTTTACCTCTCAGTGCTGTCACCACAGAAGGTTCTTTGCTGTGCTGCAGTGCAGTTTCACTCTCATTGCTGTCAGCACAGAAGCTTCTTTGCTGTGCCCCTGTACAGTTTCACTGTCATTGCTGTCAGCACAGAAGGTTATGTGCTGTGCATTGGTACAGTTTCACTGTCAGTGCTGTCAGCATAGATGCGTCTTTGCTGCGCCTCTGTACAGTTTCACTCTCAGTGCTGTCAGCACAGATGCTTCTTTGCTGTGCCTCTGTACAGTTTCACTGTCATTGCTGTCAGCACAGATGCTTCTTTGCTGTGCCTCTGTACAGTTTCACTGTCATTGCTGTCAGCACAGGTGCTTCTTTGCTGTGCCTCTGTACAGTTTCACTCTCAGTGCTGTCATCACAGGTGCTTCTTTGCTGTGCCTCTGTACAGTTTCACTGTCAGTGCTGTCAGCACAGATGCTTCTTTTTTATACACATTCATGCTTATGGCTGTCACTAATGATGTTTCTTTATTGTGACTTTGTGCAACTTCCCTCACATTGCTATCCATACAAGTGCCTCTTTATTGTGCCTTTATGCACTTTTATTGCTCTCAGGACATCGGGTTTTTGTTGTGTTTTTGTAAATTTCAATCACGGACCTGTCAGTTTGATCATTCCCATTTGCGTTATTGTACCCGTGGAGTTGTGCAAACACATTTCATCTTTTTCTCAGCGAGACCATGTTTTTTACATCCATATGTTGGTACCTTCATACTTTACGCTGGCAGCAGCACAAGAGCACAGCCACAGAATCTGTTCTAGAAACCATGTGCAGCGTTCACAGACCTTGTCGTGGTCTTCTCAAGCCGCAGCCCTCAGTCCACCAGCTGCATGGCTGTATATTAGGCCTCGCGAGCCAGGTCCTCAGGATGTGGTCACTCGCTGTGCACATTTTTGTGCTCTTGACACTTATCTCTTGAGGCCTTCAGATAGAGGTCAGCATGAGCGCGTCTCTACCGAGGAGGAAGCTGTAGCTTGCCGCCTAAACTCCATCCTCTACATCTCTGACCACTGACCAGGCAACCAAGTCATGTGGTTGGGTGATCCGAAGCCCTCTCATTACACACGCATGCAGAGGACTTGTAAATGTGGAACAGGGTAAGGTTGAGCTTCCCGGTTACCCACGCTGTCAGTTGTCAGTGACAGATCTACCACAAGGTGTTCCACGCGCTGGTCCAGCAGGCCATGTCCATCACGTTATCCATCAGTGGTCGTTCTGCTTATAACTCTGAATGCCCTTCCTCCTGTTTGAGGCTAGCCTGGTCCTTTTGAGACATTTACTAACCCTGTGCTCCACCATTCCATCACTTTTGTGAGGCAACGGCAGCACAAATCTTTCAATAATATTTATGAGGCCACAAAAGGAACTTGCGCTGCTTTGAATGGTCTCATGGATATGGACTAAGGCAAGGCACCGCAAATCACTGCGTTGCCTTATTCTGCACAAAGGAGGCGCTCCATGGGTGTTGTGGTGGGTGTTCCCACGCAACACCCATGGATTTTAACACATCCCCTGATTTACAAGATCTTGTAAACCTGGGGATGCGCCAAAACCTTGCGCCTCCCCAGGATAGGCCCAACATTGAGAAATATCTTTATTTCTCCTCGTGTTTTCCTCTTTCTTTGTGTGCTGCATTCTGCAGCACATATAAATAGAGAAAAACGCCTCCCAGGTGCCCCTTCCTGCACAAAAACAATCCTGCCTACAATGCAGACACCCATGCACTATGGTGCAAGGGTGCCTGCAGTGGCGTTAGGCTGCCAAAAAGGCACCAGTGCAGTGGGAAAGGACAGGAATGCACCATATGCCATACATACAGCGCATTCATGCCCTCTCCTTTGACACAGGGCAGTGCAGCGATGTGACTTGCCACCCTATGCCAAAAGATGGGCCCTTGTCCATATGAAACAGTCAAATACCCTTTTCCAAGAAGCTTTAAACATGAGTTCTCTACAGTGAAGTGCAAAGTCACCCACCACCAGTACTACCACACTCACAGTCTTCTTTGGAAGAGGTTCACCAGGGTGCATGTTCTGAACAAAGTCCAATTATTATATTGAACATATAGAATTCAATATCTGCCATGTGTCATGTCATTAATTTGTGTTTTTAAATTAGTTATCCTCCTTATCAGGTTATGGTGCTTCTCAAAAATATCAACAGATAGGTGTTATCATTGACCATGCTAAAAACAATCCCCAATTAACATAGCTTGCTGAGGTGGAAAGTCAAAAGTCGCCAAACTCTATCAGGCTTGTTCCCTGGTGGTGCAAGTCATTGAGCACCAGGGTTTGCCAGAGGTTAAATATTTACCGAGTTAAGGGCATTTCAGTCCACATCCAATGAGTTGTAAGAAGGCCTTTTGCTAGCCCTATCATGTGATGTAGTAGGAACCTCTGGAAGTTACTCCTACATCCCAACTGTGTGGCATACAAGCCTAGGAGTGTGATCCACACCTCATCGCCATGTAAAGTGAGAATTGTGGCCCATGTCTTCACAGAGATACCCAAAACAACCTTCTGAGTTGGTAAAAATCTTCAAACAGGCCTACACACAAATGAAGACATCCTTCTTCCTTTGCAAGGTGCATCATGAGGAAAGGATCCCACAATTCAGTTCAAGCTGACCCATTCTCTGTATAGTGAGCCCCTCTGTGGTTGTTTGTTGACTGTCCTCTGTTTGGAACCACACCACCCACCTCGTAAAATGGAGTGGCTAGGTTGTCGATCACCCCAACCAAATTACATCACTGTTTATTTCTTTGCTGGATGCTCTCTCCTGGTGGCTTTACAACTGTGTGGTCTGTGTTCTGCCCTCCCTTGTGTGATGTTGTGTATTCAATGCTGGCCATACTTTCTTGCACTTTGCTATGCAATTCTTCTGCTTTCCGAGGAGACTGGATTGTCACTACATTTCCATTCCACTGGAATTGCAAGCCACCCAGTATAATCAAACTGCAGAGCAATTGCTTTTTCACAAGAGGTTATTAAAGTCTGAGTCCGTGAAGGTCCACAACCTATTTCTGACACAGAAGATCAGCATGAGTAAATGGCATGTTCTTCAGACAACTTTGTATCCTCATCAGAAAGCTAAAAGACTTGGGCCCATATTTATACTTTTTGACGCAAAACTGCGCTAACGCAGTTTTGCGTCAAAAAAATTAGCGCCGGCTAACGCCATTCTGAAGCGCCATGCGGGCACCGTATTTATTGAATGATGTTAGCCGGCGTTAGCCGCCGGCGCCGTCTGGTGTGCGTTAAAAAAACCGATGTACACCAGGCAGCGCCGGCGTAGGGGGAAAATGGAGTATGGGCGTCCAAAAATGGTGCAAGTCAGGCTGAGGCAAAAAAATCGCCTCAACCCGATTTGCGCCATTTTTTTTTCACTCCCAACCCCCATTGAAATGACTCCTGTCTTAGCAAAGACAGGAGCCATGCCCCCTTGCCCAATGGCCATGCCCAGGGGACTTATGTCCCCTGGGCATGGTCATTGGGCATAGTGGCATGTAGGGGGGCACAAATCAGGCCCCCCTATGCCACAAAATAAATTTAACAAAAATACTTACCACAACTTACCTTTTCTTCCCTGGGATGGGTCCCTCCATCCTTGGGTGTCCTCCTGGGGTGGGCAAGGGTGGCACGGGGTGTCCCTGGGGGCAGGGGAAGGCACCTCTGGGCTCATTCTGAGCCCACAGGTCCCTTAACGCCTGCCCTGACCCAGGCATTAAAAAGAGGCGCAAATGCGGGGTTTTTTGCCCTGCCCACTCCTGGGCGTCATTTTTGCCCGGGAGTATAAATCCGACGCATATGCATCGGAGTCATTTTTTAAGACGGGAACGCCTACCTTGCATATCATTAACGCAAGGAAGGTGTTCACGCCAAAAAATGACGCTAACTCCATGAACTTTGGCGCTAGACGCGTCTAACGCCAAAGTATAAATATGGAGTTAGTTTTGCGTCGAATTTGCTCGAAAAAAACGACGCAAATTCGGCGCAAACGGAGTATAAATATGCCCCTTGTTATTTTTGGTGGCCTTCCCTTTGTCATGGTCTTAGTCAGATCAAAGAAGTATTCTACGCTAAAAGTCTGAGAAGCAATGAGTCAGAACTTCGACTGAAAAGAGTCCCCTCCATATTTTATTTGTTTTGGGTGGGCATGTCCTACTCAAGGGTGCATCATGGCACTTTACAAATCGGACATAACAACACATGAATAGTAGGATATAAAGTAACTCGTAGGTGTAAACTGAAATAAAATTAGCCCAATTTTACCAATGGATAGGAGATGGAAGGAGACCTAATAAAATAATGTATTTTAACATTTTTATGGTAGGGTACAGGAAATAAAACTGGGGAAATGTACATGTGGAAACACATAGTGAAAGGGGGGTGTAATGGCCCTGATTCCCAATGATAAGGGAGCAAAGGTAGGAACCTTGAGATCATGTAGCGATAATGCAGGGGGAGACAGACCAGCCTGGGGGGGGGGCAAGATGTTGCAGGATCCAATGGATTTCTCTGCTCCAAGTATAGTGGCTAGTGGGGGAGCTGGGGAGGCATGTGCTATGCAGGACTTCATTGCTCTCATCATGGTGATAAGGATATCCTCTGCCCCATAGACTTGGGATCTGAAAAGTCTGTTTGTTGCCCAATATTGATGGGGTGTGAGAGTTCTTCTCTTTCTGTGGTTGGAACTGTGTCATGTTATGTCATTTTGCATTTGTAAACAACCATTGTAATGGAATCACAGGGCCTGCCTCAGAGTCAAGGATCTGATTGTCTGTTTCCATCCTAGCATCAAAGAGTGTGCAGGATGTGAATTCTACCCTCCCATCAGAAACTGAAGACCTGACCTGTAGAGCCATTCAGAAGGTCATAGAACAGACTTTGCTGTGCCCCTATAGAGTTTCACCCTCAGTGCTGTCAGCACAGATGCTTCTTTGCTGTGCCTCTGTGCAGTTTCACTCTCAGTGCTGTCAGCGCTGAAGGTTCTTTGCTGTGCCTCTGTACAGTTTCACCCTCAGTGCTGTCATCACAGATGCTTCTTTCTAATGCCTCTGTATAGTTTTACCCTCAGTGCTGTCAACACAGATGATTCTTTGCTGCGCCTCTGTGCAGTTTTACTCTCGGTGCTGTCAGCACAGATGCTTCTTTTTTATAGACATTTATACTTAGGGCTGTCACTAATGATGCTTCCTTATTGTGACTTTGTGCAGCTTCCCTCACATTGCTATCCATACAAGTTCCCCGTTATTGTGCCTTTATGCACTTTTATTGCACTCAGGACATCGGGATTTGTTGTGTTTTTGTAAATTTCAATCACGGACCTGTCAGTTTGATCATTCCCATTTGCGTTATTGTACCCGTGGAGTTGTGCAAACACATTTCATCTTTTTCTCAGCGAGACCATGTTTTTTACATCCATATGTTGGTATCTTCATACTTTACGCTGGCAGCAGCACAAGAACACAGCCACAGAATCTGTTTAAGAAACTACGTGCATCATTCACAGACCTTGTCGTGGTCTTCTCAAGCCGCAGCCCTCAGTCCGCCAGCTGCATGGCTGTATATTAGGCCTCGTGAGCCAGGTCCTCAGGATGTGGTCACTCGCTGTGCACATTTTTGTGCTCTTGACACTTATCTCTTGAGGACTTCAGATATAGGTCGGCATGAGCGCGTCTCTACCGAGGAGGAAGCTGTAGCTTGCCGCCTAAACTGCATCCTCTACATCTCTGACCACCAGCCAGGCAACCAAGTCATGTGGATGAGTGATCCGAAGCCCTCTCATTACACACGCAGGCAGAGGACGTGTAAATGTGGAACAGGGTAAGGTTGAGCTTCCCAGTTACCCACGCTGTCAGTTGTCAGAGACAGATCTATCACAATGTGTTCCATGCGCTGGTCCAGCAGGCCATGTCCATCACGTTATCCATCAGTGGTTGTTCTGTTTATAAGTCTGAATGCCCTTCCTCCTGTTTGAGGCTAGCCGGGACCCTTTGAGGCCTATTTAGAATCCCCTTGTGCTGCTGTTGCATCACTTTTTGTGAGCAAGGGCAGCGCAAACCTGTAAATCATATTTATAAGACCACGCAAAGCCACATTGCATGGCTTTGAATGGCCTCCTAGATATGGAGTAAGTCAAGGCAGCGCAAATCGATGCTTTGCCTTACTCTGCACAAAGAAGGTGCTCCATGGGTGTTGCAGTGGGATTTTACTGCATCCTCCAATTTACAGAGTTTGTAAACCTGGGGATGCACCAAAACCGTACGCCTCCCCAGGGGAGGCGCAACAAGGAGAAATATCTATTTCTCCTCGTTTTTTTCTCTTTCTATATGTGCTGCATTCTTCAGCACACAGAGAAAGAGGAAAAAGCCTCCCAGGTGCCCCTTCCTGCACAAACATTATCCTGCCTACAATGCAGACACCCTGCCAGGGTGCCTGCATTGGCGTTAGGCTGCCAAAATAGCGCCAGTGCAGTGGGAAAGGACAGGAATGTGCCATAGATACGGTGCATTCATCCCCTCTCCATTTGACGCAGGGAAGCGCATCAATGTGACTTGCTGCCCTACGCCAAAAGCCTATAAATATAGGCCTTTGTCCATAAGAAACAGTCAAATACCCTCTCCCAGTCAGTATTAAACACAACTTCTCTACAGTGCAGTGCAAAGTCACCCACCACCATTACTACCACTTTCACAGCCTTCTTTGGCAGAAGTTCACCAGGGTACATGTTCTGAACAAAGTCCAATTATTATATTGAACATATAGAATTCAGATATCTGCCATGTGTTTTAAAATAGTTATCCTCCCTATCAAGTTACACATTTTTCTAATTCAAACTTTTATTCTAATTTGAAGTGCTTCTCAAATGTCAACAGCTAGGTTCTACCAATGACAATGCTGAAAGCAATCCCCAATGAACATAGCTTGATGAACACACCAGGGCCCATATTTATACTTTTTTTGCACTGCATTTGCGTCATTTTATGACGCAAATGCGGCGCAAACTTACAAAATACAATTATATTTTGTAAATTTGCGCCGCTTTTGCGTCAATGACGTAAATGCGGTGCAAAAAAGTATAAATAAGGGCCCATATGTTTTAGGGTCTCTAGTCAGGGCCAGTACAATATTCCCCCCAGCCTCCACCAGGGTGCAATAGCTTCATCCTACTAGAGTTGCATTGATGAGCTCTAGTTTCCCTTACTTCATGAAGGAGTCTGCCTGCCATCAGATGCTTATAGTTTAATGAAGCTCATATGAGGACCGCACTTTCAAGTACAGCAGAAATTCCTCTAGTTGGCCCATTTCTGCTAGGTGGAAGGTCAAAAGTCGCCAAACTGTATCAGGCTTGTTCCCTGGTGGTGCAAGCCTTTGTGAACCAGGGTCTGCCAGCAGTTAAAGATTCACTGAGTTAAGGGCGCTTCAGTTCACATCCAATGAGTTGTAAGAAGGCTTTTTGCTAGAACTATCATGGTTTGTAGTAGGAACCTTGGGATTATACTCCTATGTCGCAAATGGTGGGCACACAAGCCTAGGAGTGTGATTCCAGGGTGTGTCACAGTAGGGCCACCCAGCCCTTTTGCAACACACTAAGAATGTCTCTCCAAAATATTCATATAAGGGCACAATCCCAACAAATACGCAAAGTTCGGCCTGCCTCGCGGCTGCTACATCTGTACATATCTGCCTAAGGTGGTGCAGTGAGAAGTACCAATAAGACATTAATTTGTAAGATGATTTCTTATGCAATATATTTCTACGATATTTGGTTATGCTCTGCCAGAGGTCCTTCTGTTCTCCTCCTGATATTTCTCTCGCCTATTTCTTGACCAATTTTCTTGGTAATTCTAGGAAAGCTGTTTCCCCCAGTCTTCTAGAATAGAGTACAGGTGGGATGCTAGTCCCCTGCATCCCTCAGATATCCTCATATTCTTCTCCAAAGCTGTGGGTGGTCTGACTACATTTCTTTTAATGTATGGGTGGCAATTCCAGTGCCTTGTCACTATGGCCCGCATTATGACATTGGCGGTAAATCCTGCTTACCACCACACTGACAGCCGCCAACATACCGCTGCGGGGGCGGATATCTGTTCACTATATTATGATACACACACACCAATCTGATAGAATACAGCCACATACACAAATCTGCCAAACCAAAGGTCAGTGATAAAGTGGCGGTCTCAAAACCCATGCCATTATGCCAACAAAACAACGCCCATCACATTATGACCTACGAATCACCACAGCGGACATTCAATGGCGGTAAACCATTGGCAGTACATACCGGCGCGCACAGAATGGACACCCACATACAATATAACACAACATTGGCCAATACCAAATACACACACCTGACACTCATACACACACCACACCCACGGCACTATAAAACACACCCCCACATTACCCACAACCCTTTGCCAACACCAGTTGCCACCAGGAGACTGAAAAGAAGAGCACAAAGACAACTAGACACACACACCGCTTACACCCATATATCCCTCACACACTCCACATCACAAACCCCACCACATCACCCAACACACCCTCACCAACACACATCACACAACACCCATGGAACCACAAAGGCACCCCTGTTTCACTGAGGAAGAGTTAAGGGTCATGGTGGAGGAAATTGTCAGGGTAGAGCCACAGCTGTTTGGAGCAGAGGTACAGCAGATATCCATTGCAAGGAAGATGGAGCTATGGCAGAGAATTGTGGACAGGGTGAATGCCATAGGACAGCACCCAAGAACAAGGGACGACATCAGGAAGAGATGGAATGACCTACGGGGGAAGGTACGTTCCATAGCAGCAATGCACCAGTTCGCCATATAGAGGACTAGCTGTGGACCCCCACCTCCTCCCTTCCAGCCTACAGCATAGGAGGAGCAAGTGCTGGCATTACTGCATCCTGAGAGACTCACTGGAGTAGCCGGAGGACTAGACACACGTAAGTCAACATTTACTAATCATCACCCACCCCGAAAACCTGCATGCCATCTCACACCCACACCCTCACTTCCATCACTCCACTCCAACCCACACACTGCACCTATACATCTCACTAACCCCAATGCCAAGCCCTGCATGCCATACCAATACATGGACACCCCTCCCAGCCCTGTATGTACACCCATCACTAAAGCATGCACAGCATAGGGAAACTAACAATCCCACAATACATCACCATACACAAGCAAAAGCTGGCAGGGCAACACCAACCATAGAGCGGAAGCTAGGGATGTACAAATGTCATACACTTGAAGCATAATACATCACTTACATTCCCACAGGTACCCCAGCCAATGTCAGTGGAGAGGAGGTGCCATCACTATCCAGTCCCCCAACAGAAGAGGCCCCCAGTGATGACAGTAACTCTGGACTTCTGGATCAGTAGGACCTACCTGGCCCATCAGGGATCACTGGACAGCCGGTCACCCAAGCACAACCACAGACCAGCACAGAGTCACCCCCATGTGGATACAACACCACAGCACCCACCCACCACATCCAAACCTCGTCAATCAGCAGTGTGCCCACCTGTACAGGGACCCCAGGCCACACCTTGCCCCCAAGACAATCAGGAACCTGGGGTCAGTGGCAGTGGGCATACCGTTCAGGGGACAGGGGCACAGGCCAACAGGGAAACTGGGAGAACTGATGTGCGCCGGGGAAGGACAGGACCAGGGAACCGACTCTCCAGGAGGCACTCTCCGAGATCCTGGGTGCCTACCAACATTCCCAAGACACGATGGGCCAGATCCTAGAAAACGTGCAGGAGAACAGGCGGCTGCAGGATGGACAGTACCAGGTGATCGGGGTGGACTTGCAGGCCATTAACACTACCCTGATCTGCATAGCAGGGGTGCTGGCAGACATGGCCAACATCATGAGGGAGGCAACAGCACACCAGCGGGCCCCTACCACTAGCCAGTCCATTGACCAGCCTTCCACTTGCGCCATCACTAGTGGACAGGAGGCCCCGCCACAGGGCCCACAGGCCACCAGCACTCCCCCTGCAGAAGGTGAACCACCCCGCAAACATTCCCTGCGACCCAGACAGAAGCCAGAGACACTTGCCAAGACCACCACCAGGAAATGAGACTCTCATGATTTTACCCTTGTGTCCCACTCAGTCACCTTGTCCACCTTGAACTGCCACTGATCCACTTTCTATGGCCCCTTGGATACTGCACCTGTGCTACAAACAGACTGGAACAATACCTTGGACTTTCCTCCATCATCACCCCATTCCATTGCACTTTCATCTCAATTTCTTAGCACTACAATAAACATCCTTGGAAAAAAATCAACTACTAGTATTTCATGTATTGAACATTTGTATTGATAGAAACAGCTACATCCATTGCAAATGAACTGTATATAGTGAGAGCACAGAAAGAATGACCTGTAGCTGGCTGTAGTGATCACATCAGGACACTGTTGTCATATCACCAACATCTGTAAAATATTAATCCATAGGTGACAGTAAGTAGAAGTAAAAAGTGGGTAATGCCATCATGGCACAAGCCACACAGAAGACACCAATAGTCACAGAAATGTGAAGTTGCACTGTCTTACCTGTGTGTCATTGGAAGTACTGACGGATAACTGATGTTCTGTTGTCCACATCCTCATCCTCTGCCTCCTCATCGTCACTGTCCTTAGGGTCCACTGCTGCCACAGGGGCATCTCCAGTCTCCTCCTCCTGCAGAAAAGGTACATGGCGTCTAAGGGCCAGGTTGGGCAACATGCAGCATGCCACTACTATCTGGCAGACCTTCTCAGGTGAGTAGCACAGGGATCCACCTGTCAGATGGAGGCACCAGAACCTGGCCTTCAGGAGGCCGAAGGTCCTCTCAATGATCTTTCTGGTTCGCCCACGTGCCTCATTCTAACGTTCTTCAGCCCTTGTCCTGGCATTCCTCACAGGGGTCAGCAGCCACAATAGGTTTGGGTAGCCAGAGTATTGCAGGTATTGAGGGACAAAATTTAGCCACACACTATCCTATTAGGTTAACATCAGAGGCATACACTAACATACACAAGGTGGGGATCAAGGCTCAACTGTAAGCCACACCCTGGGCCTCTGTAGCTGGCCCATCACATTTGGGATGCTGCTATTCCTCAGGACAAAGGCATCATGCACTGACCCAGGATATTTAGCATTGACGTGGGAGATGTACTGGTCCACTTGGCACACCATCTGCACATTCATTGAGTGGAAACCTTTATGATTCCTGTACACCTGTTCATTCTAGTGGGGGAGGCGGGGACAAACGCAATAGGTGTCCCTTCAGTTGCACCAATAATAGTGGGGATATGTCCCATTGCATAGAATCCAGCCTTCACTGTGACCAAATCTTCCACCTGGGGGAAAGCAATGTAGCTGCACATGTGTTTTACCAGGGCAGACAAGACTCTTGCCGGCACGATTGAGAACATTGGCTATGACATTCCTGCTGCCAAGCCCACTGTCACTTGGAAAGAACCAGTTGCCAGGAAATGGAGCACTGATAGAACTTGCAAAAGAGGGGGGATCCCAGTGGGATGACGGATAGCTGATATCAGGTCAGGCTCCAACTGGGAACACAGCTTTGTGATTGTGGCCCTGTCCAGTCTATAGGTGAGTATAATGGGCCTGTCCTCCATTGTAGCTAAGTCCACCAGGGTTCTGTACTTGGGGGTATGCCTCCATCTCCTATTCATCCGCAGCAGTAGGTATCTAAGGGACACAAGAGTGAGTAGGCTGTCACAATTTGAACAACTAAACCACAACAGCAGTCCACATCGTGCAAGTATGTATTGGGACAGTGTAAATTTCTAAGTATGTCCCTATTTATCCTGTGACACAGCAATTATCGATAGGCCTGTTCACCCCCCCCTGAAATGGCGACTGCCTCTCCTGTGTGGAGGGACAGGGGGAAGTGAGGTAATTACGCCGACGTTGGGCGTCGTGGCGGTAGGCGGTCGTGAACCGCTGTGCAATTTCTCATTGGATAATGATGGGCCTATGGAATACAGTGGCCAATGGGGATCTACGCCGGCAGTGAAGGTGTACACCGCTGCGGACGTGACCACCATTTTCTAAATCACTCCTCACTTTCCTGACCTTCAACAGGAGAAGACCTACACTGCATGTGCTGCTGTGACCTGTATCTGGAACCTACCATGGCCCGTGTGACTGGGGAAAGGGCTCCAGCCTTCACTCTGGAGGCGTTGGAGCTACTGGTGGATGGGGTCCTACCCCAGCACGGACTGCTGTATGGGCCTCCAGACCAACAGTTGAGTACACTGTGGGCACAATGCATGTGGCATGGATGAATGGAAATGTGTGTGAAGACATCGTGTAAGGGGGGATTATCTGTTGGTGGTGTACATGTTGTACGCTGGCCAATGTGTGTGCCAATGGTGATGGAAACGGGTATGGTGGGCCATGTGTGTGACAGGCTGGACTGTTAGTCTAATGGTGTTCTCCTGTCTTTATTGCCCCTGCGGGTCTGTGCCCATGAAAAGAAGGGAATATGGCATGCCATCGCCAAGGAGGTGCGGACCCTGGGGTCTATGGCAGGTGGAGCACCCACTGTCGGAAACGGTGGGAGGACCTGAGACGCTGGGCACAGAAGGCCGAGGAGGCCCAGCTGGGGATGGGCTCCCAAAGAGGAAGGGGTGCCCGTCGGACCCTGACCACTTGATAGCCCGCATAGTGGCAGTGGCGTACCCTGAGCTGGATGGGCGCTTGAGGAAATCACAGCAGCCACAAGGGGGTGAGTACAATGGGTATCATTACATATTTTGGCTGGTGGGGTGTTATACAGGTGGTGGTTGTGTGTTAGTGAGTGCCCCTAAGGCCAGGCCAGACATTGCAGCGTGGGTACTCTGAAGGGCAATGGTTGCATGGCAAATACAGGTAACCTAGCTTGTTAGTAGTCATTTTCAGGCAGGGCATCGTTGGTCCCAGGTATGCGGCGGTGTGTGCTCCTCATCATGCCTTGGTGACTAGCCATATCACTGGTAGTGCACTGCATATTGCGTAGGCCTGTTCCCTGTGTGTGAGGTTGCTGTGTACACCAACAGTGGTGTTGGTGCAGTCATTGACCCAGTGTATCCTTTGTCTCTCTCCCCACCATTCTTGTTTTGTCATCCTATCCTTATGTGCATTAGCATCATCTGGTGAGGGAGCAGGGGCACCGGTGACAGAGGGAGCTGCATCCCACATGACCCTGGAGGCAGAGTCCACCAACACCGAGGGAACCAGTGGGACGGAGGGCGAGGGGAGCACCACCGCGGAGACTGTAGGAGAGAACACAGACACTGATATCTCCTCCGATGGGGGCTTCCTGGTGGTGGTGGACACCTCTGTGGCCACCCCAGCTGCAGGGTCAGCCTGCACCCCCCATACCAACACCGCCCTCCCAGTAGCCCCTCAGAGAGTTGCCCATGCCCGCTCACCCAGGAGGGTGGGCATCTCCTTCGCCCCAGACACCTCAGGCCCTGCCCCAGTGAACCCTGCTGCCCTGAGTGAGGAGGCTATTGACCTCCTGAGATCCATCTCTGTAGGGCAGTCAACCATTGTGAATGCCATCCAGGGGCTGGCATCCAAGATGCAGCAATGCAATGTATTCCTGGAGAGCATTCACGGTGGATTGGCGGCCCAACAGAGATCGATTAAGGCTCTGGCCTCCTCTCTGATGGCAGCCATTGTCCCTGTTTCTACCGTCCACCCTCCACCTACCACTTCCCAGTCCCACTCCTCTCAACCTCAACCCATCCCAGGCACACATACAGACGAGCATGCATACAAGGCAACACACAAGAGTGGCACAGGCAAATACAAGCACCACACTTCATCCCATAGGCTGTCACACAAACACCATACAGTTGCAGACACAACATCCACAGCCTCCACTGTCTACCCCTCCTCCTTCTTCTCCAGCTCCCTCCCAGTCACGTCCACATTCACACCTGCATGCACAACATCTACATCCACTATCAGCATCACCACACCAAGCAGAACACACACCTCACTGGCAGACACCTCCACAACAACCATGCACACGTCCCCTGTGTCCTCTCCCACCCTGTCTGTCCTCCCCTCCTAAGGGACACAAACGCAAGCATTCACACACCCAACAGTCACCCACTTCACATTAGCATACAGCCCACGCACCTGCACCCAAGTCCAGCAGACATACACCTCCATCAACCACTCCCTCATCCTCCAGTCCCATTACTCCTCCCTCCTCCCGCCCCAACATCCCTGAAAAGCTTTTCCTTTCCCAAATCTACCTCTTCCCTACCTCCCACCCATCCTGCACGTATGGGAAGGGTACCAAGGACACAGCCCAGCACCTCAGCCAAACAGTAGACGGGGACAGTGGCAGCACCACCTACTCGTGGTGGTAAGGATACCAGACCTACAACACAGAAGGGGAAGGAGCCAGCACCACCAGGGAAGAAGGGGAAGGGGCCTGCACCACCAGGGAAGAGTCCTGTACCACCAGGGAAGAGTGCGAAGGGGCCTGCACCACCTGTGAAGAAGGAGTCTGCACCACCCCTGCCAGGAAGGGTAAGGGATCAACGACCCACAGACAGGTGGAGATGAGGCACTCTATGCTAGCGGAAGCTGTGAGGCTAACACCGTCACCACCACCAGCTGTCACGGGCCCCCACCACCAGCTGTGGAAGTGCAGCCAGCAGGGAGTGCAGGGCCTGCCTAGGAGGCTCCTCCAACCACCACCACAATGCAGCCATCAGACAATGCAGGGGCTGCCCAGGAGCCTCTCCAACCACCACCACAGTGCAGCCATCGGACAGTGCAGGGGCTGCCCAGGAGGCTCCTCCAACCACCACCACAGTGCAGCCATCACTGCCAGAGGACGCCATGTAGGCCACCCTCCAGGGGCTGCTGTGCGGGCTGCCCCCTCCAAAACCAGTGGGCAAGTCACCCACTTGAGAGACTGTGGCCCTGCACTCCCCAGGAAACACCACTGGCATGTTGCTCCCTCCAGAACCAGTGGGCAAGTCACCCACTTGAGAGACTGTGGCCTTGCACTCCTCAGGACAAAGCAATGGGCATGTTGCCCCATCCAGAACCAGTGGGCAAGTCACCCACTCGAGAGACTGTGGCCTTGCACTCCCCAGGACAAAACAATGGGCATGTTGCCCCTCCAGAACCAGTGGGGACATAACCCACTTGAGAGACTGTGGCCTTGCACTCCCCGGGACAAAGCTATGGGCATGTTGCCCCCTCCAGAACCAGTGGGCAAGTCACCCACTTCAGAGACTGTGGCCATGCACTCCCCAGGACAAATCAATGGACATGTTGCCACCGCCAGAACCAGTGAGCAAGTCACCCACTTCAGAGACTGTGGCCTTGCACTCCCCAAGTGACAAAGCAATGGGCACGTTGCCCCATCCAAAACCAGTGGGAATGTTCCCGTATTCGGCTGAGGTGCCCCCCATTCCCCTGAGGTGCCTTCCCACTTGCATAATGATGCCCCTCCAGTGTTCTCTACGACTGTGTCAGGAAACAGGTTGGGCCTTGGACTGTGCCCTGTGGCCTTGTGTGCCCTCATGACGTTGGACTGGGCATTGGCCCTTTATGGACATTTGTATATATTTGGTTTGTGTGGTGGATTTTGCTATGGTAATACATTGTTGTTACTCCTGCATTATGGTTCGTGTTTTATTATGCTGTGTGTCATGTGCCATTGGTTTACATGTGCAGCTGGTTGTGTGTATGGTGTGTGTGTGTGTGTGTCAGTTGTGTGTTGTGCGTGTGTGTCACTCTCGTCTTCCTCCCACCCTCCCTTGTGTGCTAGGCGGCTGTACTCACCGTCATCGTATTCGTCAGCGTTGATGTTCCAGGTGGAGCATAACATAGAAGATCATCGGGAAGGCTTGCAGTTCAGTTCCATGGCGGCGTGGTTCTTCCCTGTGTCTCCAACGGTGAGTCCTTTCAGTTCTGAGCTCTGTTTCCACCAGGCTTTTGTTGGCGGTTTCGTGTATTATAATATGGTGGGCGGTACTTTGTCTCCCGCCTGGCTGTTGACGGCTACCGCCATGGTAACTCTTGTTTCTGCTGTGGCGGTTGGTGTGGTACATTGGCTGTCTATGGCAGTTATCACCGTCATGGTCATAATTTGGCAGTACTTACCGCCAGCCTATTGGTGGTATCACTGACACTTTATCACTCCACGCCAGAATCATAATGAGGGCCTATGTATTGCAATCTATCCCTCTCCAAGACCCAGAAATCTCATTTTCACCTTTCGAATGATTCAACTTGCCGCTTTACATACATGTCTTATATTGTACGCCGCTCACCCTTTTGCCAAATTGCAAATTCATCCCGTACTATTGCAGGGGAGAAAGTAGTGTGGAAGTCGACGTGCATTTGAAGGAAGGAATGCGTTGAGGTCTCTCTTTCATGCCTGACAGTAAGCCCTTCAAGAAACTAGGGATATCCCATCAAGTTCTTCCCACCAGCTCTTGCTTCCTAAAGAGTCACTTCTTCTATGTTTCTTATAATTATTAATTATAGTCCTTCAACCCAAATAAACCAAAAAATAATTTGCCGCAGGGCATATTAAGTTCACCTGTAGGGATAGAAATTGGCAGAGATTGGAATAGGTAAAACAGGTGTAGGAGTAAATTATTTTTAAATATGTTTAAACAATCTATCCAACTTGAAAACTGAAACTATTCATTAAATAAGGAGTGATTGCCATTTAGATAGATCAGCGGAGATCTGAACAAATGACAGTGTGCAGAACACCATCATCGCACTGCTTCCAAATATTTAATCAACGTTTGGGCCCAATGGAACCCTGCCAATGCTTTTAGTGCCTGAGCTCACTCTTGTGGTAGAGATTTTCAGTATCTCAGATTTTTCTTTTTCCATCTTAAAGCCCAATACAAATTCTGCCAGTATTTTCCTTGTTGTGAGGATGGCAGCTTCTGGTTCCAAAAGTGAAAGGACATTGTCCGTGAAGAGATTCATTTTGGGATGAATTTCCAAATCGAATCTCACTCATTTCAGGGACGGATCACATTTTAATGGTTGTTGCTTCAATAGTCGGGTCAACAAGGGGGTCACACCCTGCCTGGACCATCACTGGAACATGAAACTTGGATTAAAAGCCATCAAGCCTGATCCTCACGAACAGGGTGTGATAGTTCACCATTATCCAGTTTGTTTGTTTAATCAAGAATCACTTCTAAAATGCCTTAGTTAGCCCTACCAAATGTTTTTCTTTTTTCACTTTCAATACCAATGTTACGTCTGCAGACAGATCTCACCACAGAGCAGCCTTTGTTCCACGGAGGGCGCGTGCTAGGTGTGCCGGAAGGATTTCCTGCTTGCTTCACCCAGGATCATGGGCGAGTGTTAGCATGGTCACAGCTACAGTGGCCTGGAAGGGTTTTCACAGGTGGTGGCTGCTCTGGGTGAAGTCCAGGATTTCAAGCTGAGAGTTTGGAGGTAGGAGTACGGTGGCACTGAGTTTCAGCGACATCAGATGACTCAGTGGTCGGAGCTGGGGTATTCAATCTCAGGTCTTCGTCCTGATGTGCAATGACTATGCCATATTCATGTGATGGTGGGTGTGATTAGGTTTATGTTCCTTTCTAACCATGATGCTTGTTTCCCAGTTTGTGGTGTTAGAACTTCCCTGTCCAAAATGGTGTACAAAACATTGTCTTTTGGAGCCATTTCCTGTTCTAGTCATATACAGATACGTTTCCTTCTGTTTTCTGCAGCTGTTTTTCCATATTGGACTCTTCAGCCTGGAACATTATGCTAGACTTTTTCTGTACTCTGTCTAAGGGTAGTTTTTGTGTCTTGCTTCCCAATTCTTGTAAAGCTCTTCTCGTCATACATGTATTGCCAAAGAGGGGTTATCTCCCCTTTGTGGCTTTTTTCCTTCTATTTGGGATTCTTTTAGGGAATCTTTTACGCAGAATGCAAGGTGGCACACCGAATGCAAGAAAGAGTCATCCTTTCTTCTGGCAAACAAAGGAAACAAGAAAGAGCTTCACTGTGCCCAGCCCTTGACAAGCCATTAAGAGGGCCGGTAACTCTTTTGTTTGTGCTTTCTCTACTAGGGCCATCATTATGAGTGGTCCGGTGAATGAGATGGATTTCTTTCACCCCAGAGTTACCTATACTGAGGGTACCAGTAACCCCGGAGGTGGGCAAAGTCCGGCCCACTACAAGTTGGAGCCCAAGTGTACCCTAACAAATGGGGAATTACCATGGGAATCGATAACTCTGCATCAGATTACCCCACTAATTTCTCATTTTGAGCTGCAATTTTACCAGGAGATTTCAGCTGCTTTTAGCAGTTAAAAGATCTATGGTCTTTCTGCTGTTGTCATAATTATGGTGGGGCTGGTGGCTGCTGTTACCGGCCCCATCAGATTTAAGAGGCCACTCATAATAAGTGCCTATGTGATCAATTTTCAATATATTATTCTGTCGTTGCCTACTCCTCAGAAAGCCCAACTGGTCCCACTCAACAAAGAAGAGGAGGACCTATCAACCTTTCTGTGAAGACATTAGTAAATATTTTTGCATTGTCATTAAATGATGCAATGGACCCATACAACTTAGAGTCTACATCATCTTTGTCTAAGTTGACAATCTAGCTCTATGATGGAAATTATGGCCTTTTGCATCAATGGAGTTAGGGTCTCCACCCGTGAAGAAGAGTTAATAGATGTTGCCAGTGTTCCTATAAGGCCACCTTTAAAGATTGATTTATAAATGAAAAACTGTGGTTAAACCCCTTGAAGCCTAGGTGTTATTAGCTTGCATATGCTGAATGGCTAACTGAATTTCGTGTGGTTCTATAGGTTTGTCCAACACAGCTGCTATTCTAGGATTATTTTTAAAGAATTAAACAATTCTTGAATTGGCATCTCTTCACTAAGCTTCCTGGTATAATACTGCTGATGATAGGACAGGGTTGGGGCTCTCTTGGAACTCTCATCTGCCACCAGACTTTACCTGGTGGTTTTAGGCAGGTTATAAACTTACCAGCTCCTTGAGCTTGAAGTCCCAAGGTGAGAAGTCTATCTACCTTATTACCCTTCTCATAAAACGTCTAATTCAGTTTCAGACTGACTAGAACGTTAGGTACCCTCCTTTACCATTATCTTTAGATACACTTGTGTCAAAATAACATACAGAATTCCTTCATCATGTTGTAAACATTTAGTTCAACCTTGCGACATCTGTTTCGGGTGCGCCAACTCTACCCAGAGAACATTCAGTTGATCCTCCTGTGCCACAACTCACTTATTTTCTTTTTCTGCCTGTGATAGTTCTGTGGTGAGTTGCAACTGCTGGAAAGCCTTCTCCCTAATACTATTGCAGGCCATCTCAAGGTAGTCTTATATTCATGTCAGTGCATTTCCAGGGAAGTATCTTGATTCTTATTGTCCTTAAGGAAGTGCAGGATGCCCTGGTGCATTTACTTTCTTTGGGGAGGTCTTGAGTAAGCCTGCATACCCTTGCGTATTCTACCCTCTGGCCCCCAATAATTCCAACTCTAAATGTGTGTGGTCTTTGATTGGGTTTCCTGAAATGTCATCTCTTTGAAGCCCCTGTTTGAAGAACTTAGACATAACCACAGGACCAAATCAGCTGTGTAGCTGTGAGTAAAAGGAGATGTGCTTGTTTACTGGGTCTTGAAAGTGCCATTTGTGTATCATCTCCAACTTGGAGCACAATCATTTAGGCATCGCTCTTGCATTCTGTGAATAGATTGCATACCTATCTTCTTCTGTATCCCAAACTACGTTAAAGTCACCTTCCAGAACGATGACTTCCTATACCTCTCACACCACTTCCCTGAATAATTTATGCATCATGTTAGGTGTGTGAGTACTGACAAACATTATCAAATTCTCTTGTATCTCCAGGGCACCAAATATACATATATATATATTTACCCCACATGGCTCACTCCTGGTTTTGCCAAAGATGGTCCTGCGATCATGCCTGTACAATATTACTACTCCTGTTGTTTTTGTATTTGTGATGCCCAGAGATGGAGCTGGCATGATCTATTTCTCATTCCTAAACGATCAGCCATCAGGAGATGGGTGTCTTCCAAAATAGTAATGTCCAAAGTTTTAGGCCCTGATGTGGCTCCATATTTTTGGGAGCTTGGGCACCTAACATTGAGAGATATGAGTCCAACAATTTAATTTATTATGTTGTGCTCCTAATAATCTGAAGACTATCACCATAGATCTGATGACAATATATGTATCCAATTGATAACCCAAAGCACCTGTCACAGCAATAAGTGAAAACATACCTTGAATATGAATCTGCATGATCCGCGCCTCATCTCTCTGTAAAGAAAGAATTGTGGCCCATGTGTTCACAGGGATACCCAGAACCACCTTCTGACTTGGTACAAATCTTCAAACAGGCCTACACACAAATGAGAACATCCATCGTCCTTCGAATTTTCCCTCGAATGGCTTCCACTTTCCTTTCCTTAGAGTGGCTCCTTAGTTCACGTTTTACCACCTCAAGGTAGCATATCTCTGCTGCTGTCGAGCTGCATCATCAGGAACGCATCCTACAATTCTGTTCAAGTTGACCCATTGTCTGTATAGTGAGCCTCTCTGGTGTTTGTTGTCTGGTGGCTGTCCTCTGTTTGCGGCTGTAAAATGGAGTGGCTAGTTTGTCGATCACCCAAACTAAAGTACCTTACAATTTATTTCTTCCTGGGTGCTCTCTCCTTGTGAACTTACAACTTTTTGGTCTGTGTTCTGCCCTCTGTTGTGTGATGTTCTGTATTCGATGCTGGCCTTACCTTCTTACACTTTGTTATGCAATTCTTCAGCGTTCTTCTGATCGTCACCATATTGCCATTTCAGTGGAATTGCAAGCCACCCAGTATAATCAAACTGCAGAGCAATTGCTTTTTCACAAGCAGTTATTAAAGTCTGAGTCCATGAAGGTCCACAACCTATTTCTGACACAGAAGATCAGCATGAGTAAATGGCAAGTTCTTCAGACAATTTTGCACCCTCATCAGAAAGTTAAAAGACTTGTTATTTGTAGTGGCCTTCCCTTTGTCATGGTCTTAGTCAGATTAAAGAAGCATTTCATGCTAAAAGTCTGAGAAGCAATGAGTCAGAACTTCGACTGAAAGAGTCCCCTCCATATTTTATTTATATTGGGGGGGACATCTCCTACTCAAGGGTGCATCGTGGCACTTTACAAATCGGACATAACAACACATGAATAGTAGGACAGGGGCGGTTTCTGGTTGAGGGCGCCAGGGCTCCGCCCCCTTTACTTTCACTCCCAGGGCCAGCCATTGCCAAAATTAAAGGAAACTGTTTAAATCTGCTTCTTTAAAAACAAAAAAACACGCACACATCTCTTGCTTATTATCGGAGTTGACTGCTGCTCACTGTGCTCGTTTGTTTGTTGCTGTGATGAGTCATGAGTGACACACTGCCAGCCACGCCCAAAATCTACAGTATTTGCCTGCCTGACGATCTCACCGCCCTGAGGCCTGTGAGGTCATCAGCTCGGGAAAGACATAGCCTTGAGGACCAGTCTCCACCCCCTGATGACGTGGGAGTAAAGTTAGCACTGGGCGCTTCAGGCTGAAGCCCTGTAGCACCAGGGGCTTCATGTCAATCAGGGAGTTGAGAGCATGGTCACCCCACCCTTTTCCAAATCGTCACAGAGTGGGGTGTGTCCCAACCTCTGACAAGTTGGGAAAGGGTGGGGTAGAGGCTGCAGGCGGGAAGCAGACAAATCAAGTCTGCGCATCAGTTTTGAAAAAACACTGCACAGACTTCAGATATCTGCTTCCCCTGTTAAAAGGACCTTGGACACAGTTGAGCTTCAGTGTTTTTGGTTTCACCGGCAGCTGAGGTGCGGACAAGGTGGTGTGCATGTGTCTGTGCCAGATTAGACTTGAAGCTTCCCTCCAGTCACGACAGTGCATTGCAGCCCCCAACCCTGTGAGTTAATATCTGTGTGATATGGGAGACTACGGCCCAGCTTAACATTCTGCAGGGGCTGGGAGGTATCATCCTGTGTTATGCCACTGACTTCATTTTGTCACTTATTGCATGCTTCTATAAACAGACATTACTTTGTACAAGAAGCTGGGTACATCTATGAAGTTACCGTTCGAACTCCTCTGCAAGTAGGCACCAGAAACAGGTGTAATTCTATCAACAAAGATATTGAAATTTCCTAAGGACAGCTACACTATTCTAAAGGGACATACCTCTGAGGTGTATATGTTGAGTTGTTTTCCGCTTCCCACATCAGGAGCACTTTTTTAAGACACTATCTTTTCTTAAGCGCTATTCCACTTAAAGCTTCGCTGCAATATCTTCCTGCCAATGACAGACTAAGAACAAGAAATTAATCATAGCTATTTCCGATTTACTTTTTGGAAATGATATTTGGAATTACGAAAATTTGGAATTATATCTTTTTTGTGTTCTCATCAGTAGGTTGAGTACTGCGAGTCTGTGTTTAAATTGTGAGTATATTTTGGCTGTGGTGATGTGTCTAGTCTTTGAGGCTCTCGTCTGGTGCAGTGTGACCAGTTTTGCAGATCACATGTGGGGTACAGTGTGCAGTTGAAGGAACTGGTACTGGATAATGGAAGATGTCTATTTTCAATACAGAGATCGCATAGACAAGGGGGCTGCATTTGCAGTGCTGTGTAAACTTAGAATGAGACGCGGGTGGAGTCCAAGTGTGTGATGTCTTAGAAGCTGTACAATAAGTTACTAACTTCAGATAGAGCCTCCATCAGTAGAATGGCAGGAGGCAACATTAGTACATTCATTTCAGGGGCTGTGGCCCAGAATAGTGGTGGTTGCAAGGAGGTTCTGAGGATAGAACTAGAGAGCAGATAGATGCCCGGGGGGCTTAGAACAGGCAGGCCTCATTGAGTGTAAAACTATATGTCCAGTGCTTAATTTGAGCCTCTGGTTACCAGTGGGGCCTACCAGCACTAATTTTTGGGGCCTGGCACTTATTTTTCTGCATCAGACATTTGCTAAGAGCAAGAGAAGGAAAAACACCTAAAGGGGAAAGACAGAAAGGAAGAGAATGGCAGAAAAAAGTGTCACAAACGGAGAGCGCAGGAACCTGCAGGACTGAGGGAAAGGGTCATGGAGTGTCTGGTAGTGGAGTAAAGAGGCTGAGGTTCATGTAGGACTATGCAGCCCTGTATACCTTTTGTGCGCATTTAATTGTACCCGCTGCATGATTTGCATAGGAAATGGCGACCGATCTCACAAAAAAAGCTGTGACCGTCTAATATGAACCTCCTACTCAATCCGAGATTCCCCCCCCTAACTAATACCCACCAACACCCCACCCTGGTCAAGCCCAGCCCCACCACTCTTAAAGTTCACTAGCCGCCCCTGTAATAGGATATAAAGTAACACATAGGTGTAAACTGAAATAAAATTAGCCCAATTTTAGCAATGGATAGGAGACGGAAGGAGATCTTATAAAATAATGTATTTTAACATTTTTATGGTAGGCTACAGGAAATAAAACTGGGGGAAATGTACATGTGGAAACACACAGTGAATGAGGGGGTGTAATGTCGCTGAATCCCAATGATATGGGAGCAAAGATAGGAACCTTGAAATCATGTAGCGATATAAAGTGGGAGACAGGCCAGGTTGGGAACAAGATGTTGCAGGATCCAGTGGATTCCTCTGCTCCAAGTATAGTGGCTAGTGGGACAGTTGGGGAGGCATTTGCTATGCAAGACTTCATTGCTCTCACCATGGTGATAAGGACATCCTCTACCCCATAGACCTGGGATGTGAAAAGTCTGTTTGTTGCCCAATATTGATGGGTTGTGCGAGTTCTTCTCTTTCTGTGGTTAGGACTGTGTCATTTAGTATTTGTAGAGTACAAACAACCACTGTAATGGAATCACAGGGCATGCCGGAGTCAAGAACCTGATTGCCTCTTCCAATCCTAGCATCAAAGAGTGTGCCGGAGATGATATCCGCCCTCCCATCAGAAACTGAAGACCTGACCTGTAGAGCCATTCCAGAAGATCATAGAACAGACTTCTTCGCCTCCTGCACGGGGCGAGGGCTCTGCAAATGCCTGAACTGTACAAAGTGATGACAGCCAAGTCACAGACGCAGCGACTGCGAACAGGGAAAAACACAAGGTCCACCAAACACATGGGTAAAACTCCCTGCATGTTAGGGATACCACTTTTTGTTTTACAGTAACAAACCCCCATTTTAGTAGTTTGTATCTGTAAAAATAAATTAACAATGCTGAGCGGGCCGCCATGGCAGCACCGTCCAACCAGAATCGTCTATGTGATGAAAGTACTCCTACTACGTTGCCAGAATGCGTTCTCTAAGAAGTCCAGACCAACCTTGAGAATGACTAATTATGACTGGCAGTTTGTCGCCAGGATGATGGTTTGGCAAACCATCCACCATATTTGAAATTACCCCCTTAGGGCCTGACTTAGGCCATTGCAGGCTGGCTGCTAAGCTGCTGTGGTGATGGCACCCCCATATACCAGCCCTGTCCAGTTGTGCTGACTGGGAGTTTTCACCCATGGTGCTCCAGCTAACGCGGGGGAGCACATTCACTGATGACATGACTGGCTGGGCCGCTGTATCATGGCGGCACTCTTGCCATTTTTTTGTGTTCCTAAAACCAACAGGCAACATTTGGGAGTTACTGTAGCTTTTTTCTGGTTTGGGACCACCATACCTTACCAGGAAGTCACCAACAGGCAACAACAGTATCAGAAGGTCTGCAGAAAATAGGGCGCGCTTCCCAGCGCCTTAAAGATGATAGTCCTGTGCAGGGCCGACAGACCTTTTATTCCACTGGGCATGTCTCTGGTTGGCTGAAGCCCTTGGAGGCCGGTTTTGAAAGCACAAGGACCACTCCTGCTGGTCCCTTTGTCACTTTCCTCAGCTCCACAGGATTATTTACAGAAGGCACAGGGAGGCTTCAAGGGACAGAGAAAGAGAGGGAGGGAGGGGGAAGTAGAGAGAAAGTGATCAGAGAGGGAGAAGAGACACAAGAGAGAGGAAGGATGGATGAATGGAAAAAGAGCAACTGCTCATAGAGAGGAAAGGAGCCGGGCTGGTTTTAGCTTTTTTGCAAGCGCTTCTTTTGATTTCCTAGTACAGCCTTTGTCCTATAAAAGATAGACTGATGGCAAAAGGCTTCCCACAGTGCAGTGTGATGAGGCTCTACCATTGGAAACCTAGCATTTTTCCTCCCTGAAAACAAGGCAAGCTGAACTGGGTGGACAGAGAACTCTATGACTCTTAGCAGATGACTGCTTCTGTCCAACCTTTAATGATCCCCTTTGTACGCCGTTCTTCTTTAACAGGTATGCCCAATAAAGTTAAGTCTCATTTTCCCGACATAGTTTCTGCTGCAATTGGATTATATAAGGAAACCATTTGATTACATTGCTGCAAATACTTTGAGTCAGATTTGAGACTGCGTTGCCCCGGCATAGGCATGGGGTGATGCAATGCAAAGCGACACGGAACCACAGCATGGACTTACTTTCCAGCGCGAAAGGTGGCATTTTCATAGCACCAAGTCCACGCTGCACCACTTTGTGTCAAAGAAGCATTTCTGGGGATGATCACCGCAAACACCTATAGTTTTTTTTACACAAAGCCCGATCTGTTAAGGGACTCATAACAGAACTTGGGGTAAAAAGTCTAAAAGATTAGAGGAAGCAGGAACAAACAAGGGGGAAGGAGTTGATTTCCCCCAGAAACTGACCCATTGGATGTGTGCTGCAGTGCACAGCACTCACCCAATGCATCTGGCCCTTCTGTGGCACATGAATTTGCAGAAATGTATGCTTCAAGTACTGATGCTACCCTGGACCTCACACAATCGCCTATGTGCCATGGTGCGGGATTGTGCACGGCACAAGGTCTGTGCACTGGTTAGAGGATAACACCAGCAGCAGGACAATCCTAGTAGATACAGCTCTCCACTGTTTTTCCCCTTTGTGCAATAAAATATCAAATATTAGGATGCTGTGCTGTGTTATAAGCAGAGGTGCTCGACCAATTTTTAGAATGCGGGTGCTGCCATCAGCGCTACAAAAGCATAAGGAACAGATGATGGACGGAATGCTGAACAATGCATTCACCCCCAGTGACAAAGATCTGGGTTTAATCCATCACTTTTTTGCCCTGAAACCGGTCCCAGGATGCTTGTTTCCCATCCAGGGAGGACCTGGCTTGGCATTCAGGGCTGGACTATTCCCATGGGGAAAAGGGTCAAGACTGATTTGCATATGGCTGGGTCCAAACTCGGGTGGCGTTGTGGGAAAAAATACAATGGATTAAGCCCAGATCTTTGTGACTGGGGGTGAATGTTTGCATTGTTTAGGATGCTGTCCATCTATGTTCTTTTTGCTTTTATCAGTGTTACATCACCGAAGTCAGAGGGATTCTGAAAAATACAAGGGATTCACAAATCACAAGTGTAACAAATGAGCACCGCTAATTCAGGAGGGGCGTGGTAAAGATGTGGTATATAGCCAGTGGCGTATTTTGGAGTATTCAGTTGCAAATATATTACTAGAATATGATGTGGTAGTGCACTGTCACAACAATATAGCACACAAATGATGTCTGGAAATCTAATTTCTGCAAATATTTGTTATTTTCACATCACCAAGTTGTGTGTCTTGATTTACTTTGATCCTTCTAATGACTTTGTTTCTCGCACAGAATTACAAAAAATGTGCATCATTTTTGTTTCCTTAACTACTGATATATTTGGAAATATTTGGAAAGTTGATGTACATGTGTTTACATGTTGCTGTGCTAGAATAAAATTGACATCCTACAGTCTTTCCTTTCACACTTTCAGTATCGCAGCAAGATTGGCACAGTTTTTTATTTAAAACCAAACTTTACTGCGTATTCAAGAAGGACCCCATCTGTAATCCGCCAGCAGTACAATCATATCATCAAAACTTTGCATCGTCTGGTGCATCTTAAACAGATCAAGGTTGTACACAGAGTCATCAGATCAGCATATCATGGTGACTAGCTTACTTGGAGACAACTGCAGTTCCTCCTGAATCCACTCTTAACAATTCCCGCTAAACCCCAGCACCCCCCCCTTGCTGGTGCATTGCGTGGGCATAGGCAAGAGAGCAAACCAACTAACTTCTTTCCATGGTAGAGCTAGTATTAAGAGGTGACGAGGTCAACTTCATTTATCCGGGACTACCCCCTATTCCGTCGTTTGCACCCCATTCATTAGCTCATCTGAGGAGGGGTTCAGACTTCAGTTTGAGGGCGATCCTCTAGGTCCCTTAGGGAGTCTTCCAATGCGCCCCAGGAGACTGTCACATAGTTCACTTTACAAAATCCTGTCACTTTGTAGTAAGAGAAAGAAAAGTAAACACCAAAACCCATATTAAAAGAATAAGCAGCAATTTGTTAGAAGACATAGACTGACGTTAGACCTTTGTCTGTGAAAGCACAGCCACTGTGACACGATAAAAACATTTAAGGGCATCCTTATTGTCTTCTGAACTCCAGCACGCTTGTTGTCGAGGTGCTGCAGCACCCTCAGAACCCCTACTTCCAGCACCAATGGTTCCCGGAAATTCAAGTGAATCTGGGACCTTGACATAAATGCTCTTATAATTTGTCATTTCCTTCCTTTCATGGTCTCGACAGCCACTTTTTTCTTTTTCACCCAATGCATCACAGGCTTTATGTGACAACACCTACATTTGTGAAAGCAAGGACCAGTTGTGGGGGTGAAGACGCACACACAGGTAAGTGTGAATATCCAAATTTATGCTGACAAAGTGGGAGTCCACGCCCAGAGCTGCCAACTCCAAGAGAGCTCGGCCACCACTGCCTAGCAGGCAATCGAAGCCTCTGTGGAGTACCAGCCTACAACATGGAAGCGGCCAGAAATACTAAAAGAAACATTCTTAACATGAGATAAAATTCAAAGAGGAACATTCTTAACATGAGATGAAATATAAAGAGAAACATTGTTAACATGAGATGAAATACAAAGAGAAATATTGTTAACATGAGATGAAATACAAAGAGAAACATTCTTAACATGAGATGAAATACAAAGAAAAGCATTCTTAACATGAGATGAAATACAAAGAGAAACATTCTTAACATGAGATGAAAATGCACAAAATCAGCCGTACTTTGTTGTGCTGTATTGGTACCAGTCCTACCTGAGCTAACTATATTCTAAAAATGTGACTGTTCATCAACAAAGCCGCCAGTTGCTGATTTACATGAAGAGTGGTGTAACATCAGCCCCACGGTGTAGGGGGCCTGAGCTCCAGGGGGCCCCTCAGCACAGTACACTGTGCATGGGTGGCAGGGCCCTGACTGGGCCAGGGTACCCTCCGTGTGACTTTGCAGGGATCAGTGCATAATTTGTGCCTGCTGTTTCCGATGCGGAGCACCAGCACTTATTTTTAAGGCTGCCGCTTAATTTCCTGCCTCAAGCATTACTATGAGCAAAAGACACATATAGGAAAGATGGAGGAAGAGAAAAACCAAAAAGCGTCACAAAGGGAGAAACCAAAAAGCTGCAAGAGTGAGTTGAAGGGGCAGGGAGTGGCTGTAAATAGATTAAAGAAGCTCAGAGATGGATTCAGGATTACGCTGCCTCAGTATTCCGTGTTCGCACATTTAATTACAGCAGCCAGGTGTTTAAGAGGAGGGCTATGAGCACCAGCACGTTTTTATTTACAAATTAAGCACTGGCAGGGAAGCACCCTCAAGTTTTGTTACGCCACTGTCCATGCAGCTCAATAAATATTCTTTATTGTAAGCCAGCGATGACTTATTCCTTTTAGTTGCAAAACCTATTAAAAACAACTGAAAATAAGAAACTTTAAGCTTTGTGAGTAAATTGCCAGCTGTGAAATATTTTGTACTTTGTGATTCTGGACAAATAATGTTATCATCTTCCCCTGTTTGAGTTTATTTATTTTCCTAAATTTGGATCACTTACTGAAAGGCTAAACGCCCATCAGGAGCAGCATAAAATACTGGAGATTTGCGTGTATTTTCTAAAGACTTACAGCAAAAACAATCTCACATCCATGTGTCTTGTAACCATGCAGGGGAGATAGCTTCCATCGGTGCAGCTGGTGCAGTGGCGCCGGGCCCACTGAAACACAATTATTAATGTGTTTTGCAGTTCAAACGGCTGCCAGGGGACCAATTTCCTTCCTTGCACTAAGTCCCATGACACACTGGCTGCGTCACAGTAACCACGGGCACGTTGGCAACCATATTAACCCGACGCACATTTGCAGCCATGTTCGGCTGCATGTGCACGCGCAGCCATGTTCACCTGGGCACTTTTGCCGCTTGGCTCGCGCCGAGGGATTCCGCCCAGGGCCTCGGGGACAAGGCTGCTCAGTTTCCATTACAGGATGGGAAGGTCACGTCACTCCTGATATCACAGCGAAGCTCGCGCCATCATCCCCGCACGCAGCGCGCGCCTAATTAATGCCCCCGCATCCTGGCGGCAGCGTGCAAGGCGAGCCAATCAGGTTCCTTCCCACCCACAGGGCCCAAACGACCACTCCAGGCTGCACACCCCCCCTCCCCCGACGTTTAACATTCGCTGGATGGATTTGTGCGCGCGGGCAGAATGCACAAATGGGGCTGCAAATGATCAAGCTTGGAGGGGGTGGTTATCATATGAGGTAGATGGAACGTGAGACATACATCCACGCAGAAGAGAGAACACAGCGTGGAAAATACCGACCTCACTGCGTAGATTTGGGCGGTAGGCTGTTGTAGTTGCAGCCAAGCACCCCTGAAATAAATGATGTGTGGGTGAAAAGTGCATGCCCGGGGACGGTGAGATGATGTGAATTTTCCATATCAATCACAGCCGCACATACCTACGATTTCCGACCAGACACTGCTCATATCATTTTGTTTATGAAAGCAGAATTTTTGCATCGGCGTGAAAATTATATTTTTGTGCTGACTAATACCAAGTTTCCCTGCGGTGTAAATTTTTGTAATTCTGTTCCATTATCTACCTCCTAAAACGTCATTGCATCCCTTCCAAGTCACCTTAAATGGAAAGTTACTACCAACCAATTTCTAGCTACTTCTACGTTAGTCTTATGCCAAACAATGTCAAAGTTATGACAAAAAAACTGGACGACATAAAACACTAATGGCGCAGGATAAAAACATAGGCCCTCATTCTGACCTTGGCGGTCGGCGGAGAGGCGGCGGTCGGACCGCGAACAGACCGGCGGTATTAAAAATGGCTGGCATTCTGACCCTGGCGGGAACCGCCAACACAGACAGCCAACTTAACACTCCGACCGCCACAGCGGTACAAACAAACAGCGCGGCGGTTCCCGCCAACAGCCCGGCGGCAGACAAAGTACCGCCCACCCTATTACGACCCACCAATCTGCCACCTTTTCCGGGGCGGGAGCACCGCCGATAAGAACACGGCGGAAACAGACTACGAACGGGAAAACGCTCACCTCTACGCACTCCACGCGAGATTCCGGCAGTATGGAGCCAGAGTTACAGGTCATCCCCGCACTCCTATTCCTCCTCATATACCAGGAGCACGCCCGGCGGCGCGGAAGACATCGGTGAGTACTGCACCTACGACACAGGGGAGGGAAAAGATTACCGGCACACACCCACCCACCCACACCCACTACAACACACACATCAATGCATTCCCACAGATCACTGTCACAACCCACAAACCACCCCCCTCCGAAATAATGCAAAGACCAAAATAAGAGATCATAAACGGCCAGATATATTGAAATATGGACACCAGTAATCCAAATAAATAAATAAACTATGTACAAAATATATACAGCTACTAAATGTAGTCCAACCACTGTCCGTGGATCACAGGGGTCCTGTGCAAAGGGGCAAGGCCCAGTCCCACGACAAGAACTCCACGGAGAGAACACTGCAGGGGCATCAGAAAGAAAATAGGACAGGCACCTCAGGGGGAAGGGAAGGGGGGGCACCTCAGCCACTTGAGTACACGACGCCAGATCCACGAGGGGACTCCATGACCACTGGCCCATCCTGGGGAGTGCAAAGCCACAGTCCATACAGTCCATACAGTGGGTGGCCTGCCCACTGGGCCATCCTGGGGAGAGCAAAGCCACAGTCCATACAGTCCATACAGTGGGTGGCCTGCCCACTGGGCCATCCTGGGGAGAGCAAAGCCACAGTCCATACAGTCCATACAGTGGGTGGCCTGCCCACTGGGCCATCCTGGGGAGAGCAAAGCCACAGTCCATACAGTCCATAACAGACCCCACTGCCACTGGAGGAGGCAAGTTGGCCAGAGGACATCCTGCAGCCCTGCCCGAGATAGATCCTGCCCTGCCACGTCTGCCAAAAGGCCAGCGGTTCTTGCCCTGAAGGGCCCAGTTCAGCGCTTCTTGCCTTGAAGGGCCCAGTTCAGCGGTTCTTGAGACGGCGGGGCCCAGTTCAGCGGTTCTTGCCTAGAAGGGCCCAGTTCAGCGGTTCTTGCCTTGAAGGGCCCAGTTCAGCGGTTCTTGAGACGGCGGGGCCCAGTTCAGCGGTTCTTGCCTTGAAGGGCCCAGTTCAGCGGTTCTTGAGACGGCGGGGCCCAGTTCAGCGGTTCTTGCCTTGAAGGGCCCAGTTCAGCGGTTCTTGCCTTGAAGGGCCCAGTTCAGCGGTTCTTGAGACGGCGGGGCCCAGTTCAGCGGTTCTTGCCTTGAAGGGCCCAGTTCAGCGGTTCTTGCCTTGAAGGGCCCAGTTCAGCGGTTCTTGCCTTGAAGGGCCCAGTTCAGCGGTTCTTGCCTTGAAGGGCCCAGTTCAGCGGTTCTTGCCTTGAAGGGCCCAGTTCAGCGGTTCTTGAGACGGCGGGGCCCAGTTCAGCGGTTCTTGCCTTGAAGGGCCCAGTTCAGCGGTTCTTGAGACGGCGGGGCCCAGTTCAGCGGTTCTGGAGACGGCGGGGCCCAGTTCAGCGGTTCTTGAGACGGCGGGGCCCAGTTCAGCGGTTCTTGAGACGGCGGACGGTCTATGGCCAACTGCTAATTGCCTGGTGGTGCCCTCCTGGGCAGCGGGGATGGTGCTCCTTCACTGCCCACCTGGGCTGTGGGTGGTGGGGCCCTCCTGGCCAGCTGGGCTGGGTCCTCCCTGGGCAGCGGCTATGGGGGTGGTGGGCTCTCCCGGGGCAGCTGTGCCGGTTCCTCCCGGGGCAGCGGCTATGGGGGTTGTGGGCTCCTCCTGGGCAGCAGGCCTGCTGCCTGACCTCTCCAACTTGCTGCCCTTGCCCTCCTTAGTCGTCGGCCTGTGGCCCTTGCCTCCCTTTGGAGCTGTGGCTGGTGACTGTCTCTGGGTGGTGTCCGGGGGGGATGTAGAAGGCGGGCTCCTGCGGCGCCCCTTCCGCCTTCTGCTCCTCTTCCCAGGGGGTGGGCTGGCTGTCCCCTTGCTGCTGGGCGAAGATCCAGACATGCGGGCTGGCGGGCTCCAATACCCCTGCACCCTTGTCAAGGGGGCTGCAGGGCTGGTGGTGGCTGAGGTGCTCTTCTTACCCCGACGAGAAGGAGGGGGGGGCTCAGGGTCAGGAAAGAAGTTAGTAATGGCGAGGAAGAGCTTCTTGGGACAATGGAGAGTGGTAGGTACAGTGGGAATGGGAGTGGAGGGAGAGGATGTGGTTGTAGGTGAGTCACGTTTGCTGTCTTTGGGTGCAGGTGCAGGAGGGATAGGCTGTCGTGAGGTGGATGGCTGTTGGGTGGGTGGGTGGCTGCGTTTGTGTGGTGTGGAAGAGGGGGTGACAGACACAGTGGGAGAGGACACAGGGGACGTGTAAATGGCAGTGGGGGTGGTGACTGCACGTGTGCGGACTGGAGTGGAGGGTGTGCTGGTGATGGAAACACTGGCTGATGGTGAGGTGAATGGAGGTGTGAGTGTAGACGTCACAGGGAGGGAGGAGGGAGACGAGGAGGTGGGGGTCACAGAGGTGGTAGTGACTGTTGGCATGTCTGCATCGGAATGTTGCGTGTGTGAATGTCTGCGTGATCTGTGGTGCTTATGTTTGGATGAGCTTCTCTTGGGTGTTGAGGTGTGTGCAGGCTGGTCTGATGGTGTGGGTGGGACAGGCAGAGGAACAGGAGACTGGGAGGAGGGAGTTAGTAGAGGCAGGCAGGAGACAGGGACAATGGCTGCCGTCAGTGCTGAGGCCAGAGCCTGGAACGATCGCTGATGGGCAGCCTGACCCGAATGAATGCCCTCCAGGTACGCATTGCTGCGATGAACCTCCCTCTCCACCCCCTGGATGGCATTCAAAAGGGTAGTCTGCCCAACAATGAGCGTTCGGAGGAGGTCAATGACCTCCTCACTGAGGGCAGCGGGGGTAACAGGGGCAGGGCCTGAGGTGCCTGGGGCGAAGGAGATGCCCGGCTTCCTGGCAGAGCGGGCACGGGGCGAACGCGGAGGGGCTGCTGGGAGGGCGGAGATGGTGCGCTGGGTGGCGGCTGTACCTGTAATGGCGGGGGGCACGGATGGTGCCACCCCCGCAAGGGAGCCCCCTTCCGAGGACGTGTCCGTGTCGCTGCAGGCTCCAGTCGTCCCCGTCGTGGAGCTCCCCTCGCCCTCCGTCTCACTGGTCCAGTCTGACTCTGTGGCATGGCCCTCCTGGGCCATGTGAGATGCAGCTCCCTCCTGCCCCGATGCCACTTCTCCTCCGCCTGATGATGCTGATGCACACAAGCACAGAAAGACAAACAAAAAGGGGGGGGGGAGAGAGAAATAAAGGGATATTGAGTACATGGATCTCCGGTACAGTTAGCGGACATGACAGACACAGATGCCCCCTGCACTAAGTTGCGCACTTGGGGTCCGCTACGCATTCCGTGGAACATGCCCTACACGCCTAGAGTTGTCAACTGCACCCATGGATGACACGGCCCAGGGATGGCTGTACTGACACACTACTGAGGGTGGTGGCTGGGGACACAGGGCCTTACGGGGGTGCCCAGCCTACAGATATCGCCCTGGCCTAGGGGGACCCACAGCCCTCCTCCCCCACCCAGACACCTCCACTGCACGACAACAGAGTAGATGATGCTTGTACTCACCCCCTTGTGTCTGCTGTGCTGCCCTCACGCGCCCATCCAAATCAGGGTAGGCCACCGCCAGGATCCGGAACATCAGGGGGCTCAGTTGACGGCAGGCACCCCGCCTACGTTGGGAGGCCATCCCCAGCAGAGACTCGGCGGTCTTCTTGGTCCCGCGGCGGATGTCCTCCCACCTCTTGCGGCAGTGGGTGCCCCGTCGATGGTGGACCCCCAGGCCCCGGACTTCCTTGGCGATGGCACGCCAAATCCCGATCTTCTCATGGGCGCGGACCTATGTGACACGTACAGGGAGGGAGAAATACCACGTTCAAGTTACTCAGCATTTTCCTTTCCAGTGGCCCAACGCCCGCCATCCCCGCCAGGCCCCCCGCCAGCCCCAACATGCACCCCATCCCCGCCAGGCCCCCCGCCAGCCCCAACATGCACCCCATCCCCGCCAGGCCCCCCGCCAGGCCCCCCGCCATGCCCAACATGCCCCCCATCCCCGCCAGGCCCCCAAGCCAGCCAGTGGCCCCAAATCCAGATAGAATTAAACTCACTTGTTGGTCTGGAGGACCGTAGAGTAGCGCATACTGGGGGAGGACCCCATCCACAAGTTTCTCCAACTCCTCTCCAGTGAAGGCAGGGGCCCTTTCCCCAGTCGCAGCAGCCATTGTCCCTTCCAGACCGAGGTCACAGCAACACTTGCAGTATAGGTCCTCTCCTGTGAAAGTTCAAGTCGCAAGTGGATAAGTAGATAGAAAATGGCGGTCACGTCCGCGGCGGTGCGTACCGCGGCGGTGCGTCCCGCCACCGCCGGCGCCCTTCGCCATTGGCTCCTGAAACCCATAGGCTTCAATGTTAACCAATGCGGCTTCGCGCCGCGGTCTTGGCCCGCCGCCCGCCGCGGTGTGCCACGCCAGCGCATTGACCTCACATCCCATTGTCACACTTCACAGGTCAGGCAGCCGCCATTTCCAGGGCCCACATGGCTCAATTTCAACTGCGTCACACAGGCCTAGGCCTTGCATAGCCACTCATACACGCCATTCACTGCATAGAGAATCGTATACTGTGCTAGCTGTGAGTACGTACCTGTGGGTTGCCTGACTGTGTGCTCCATGTTGTCCTTCCTAGGCACCGTCCGCTGGGTTGGGCGAGGAGACGGATGAATCCTCCCGTGTACCGACCGCTGGTGGACCTGTCGACAATGGAAGAACGCCACATTATCCTGACCTACCGTCTTAACCGTGCCACTATCCATGAACTGTGTGCCCGGCTGGAGCCCGACCTGATGTCCCCCATCCGCCAACCCACAGGGATTCCCCCTCTGGTGCAGGTCATGTCAGTACTCCATTTCTTGGCAAGTGGGTCATTTCAGACAACCGTGGGAATTGCTTCTGGGATGTCTCAGCCCATGTTTTCAAAGGTGTTATCCAGAGTGTTGTCTGCCCTGATGAAATCCGTGAGGAACTACATCATTTTCCCTGAGGTGGGCGAACTGGCTACAGTGAAGGGTGATTTCTACGCCCTTGGACATATTCCCAACGTAATTGGTGCCATTGATGGGACCCATGTGGCTTTGGTTCCCCCAAGAGACAGGGAGCAGGTGTACAGGAACAGAAAAAGTTACCATTCAATGAACATCCAGGTGGTGTGTTTGGCTGACCAGTACATCTCGCATGTAAATGCCAAATTCCCAGGGTCAGTGCATGACGCCTACATCCTCAGGAATAGCAGCATCCCTTACGTGATGGAACAGCTACAGAGACACCGTGTATGGCTAGTGGGGGACTCTGGGTACCCCAACCTGTCGTGGCTACTGACCCCAGTAAGGAATCCCCGGACCAGGGCAGAGGAACGGTACAATGAGGCCCATGGGCGTACTAGGAGGGTGATCGAACGCACCTTTGGCCTCCTAAAGGCCAGGTTTCGCTGCCTGCATATGACCGGGGGATCCCTAATGTACTCACCTAAGAAGGTGTGTCACATCATCGTGGCCTGCTGCATGCTTCACAACCTGGCTTTGCGCCGCCAGGTGCCTTTCCTGCAGGAGGATGGTCGAGACGGTGGTGTTGTGGCAGCGGTGGAACCTGAGGAGAGTGACGAGGAGGAAGACGACGGGGCTGAAACAGACAACAGGGACAGAATCATTGAACAGTACTTCCAATAGGACACAGGTAACATTTCAAAGATAATTTAGTAAAAGTTAACTACTCTGCAGCATCTCTGCTGCCTGTCTATTTGCCCCAGTGTATGATGACTGAGTTTTGGCTTTTCCCTCCCTATTTCAGATCTGGGGTCCCCACTACGAGTCCTGTGCTTCGTTTCCCCATGGACTACAGCTTTGTGGCAGCTGTTTGTTGACTTCACCATGTACAAGGACATATTTGCACTGTCATGTCAATTACAATCTATTGAAATCACAGCCAGACTCCTGATATTTTGGTGCAAAATAGGTGTTTATTGAAGTGCTCAAAATGGGATGGGTGGTTTCAAGTGGGTGGGGGCTATGGTGAAGGAATGTCCATGGCAGAGTCCAGAGTAACAGTCACACAGGTGCATTGTCCAGAGGCCTGTGGAGAGATGGAGCATGGGCAGTTCGAGGATGGACAGGGTGACAATGTGGGACAGTGGGATGACATCAGGTGGTATCCATTGCTGGCGGGGGTCTTGACATCCTACTCTGTCTTGCGAGATCTCAGGGCCCTCTTGCGGGGTGGTTCTTCTCCTGCAGGAGGTGGGGGTCTGGTGGGCTGCTGCTGTGCGGGGGCCTCCTGTCCACTAGCGCCGGCGGAGGTGGATGGCTGTTCTTGGTCCCGGCTAGTGGCAGGGGCCCTTGGGTGTTGTTCAGTGTCCGCCCTGCTGTTTACGAGGTCCTGCAGCAGCCCTACCATGGTAACCAGGGTGGTGTTGATGGCTCGGATGTCCTCCCTGTACCCCCGATAGTGTTCCTCCTGCAGCACCTGGATCTCCTGGAACCGGGCCAGTACCGTCGCCATCGTCTCCTGGGAGCGGTTGTATGCTCCCATGATGGTGGTGAGGACCTCGTGGAGAGTGGGTTCCCTGGGCCTCTCCTCCCCCCCCTGTCGCACAGCTGCCCGCCGAGTTGCCCTGTTTCCCTGGGCCTCTGCCCCCTGGCCGGTGTGCCCACTACCACTGCCCCCAGGTCCCTGTTGTTGTTGGGGTGGTGGGTTATCCTGGGTGCCCTGTAGTGGTAGACACACCGCAGATTGACGCGCCCTGGAGACAGAGGCATGGGCCCGCTGGGTGGGAGCTGTGCTGGTGTTCCCAGAGGGGTTAGGGTCTATAGTGGCCTGTGCCTGTGTGAGGGGAACCGACTGTCCAGAGGTCCCCGATGGTCCGGGCTGGTCATCGGTGTCCAGATCGACAGAGCTGCTGTCATCGCTGACGGCCTCTTGGGTGGGGGGTGTGGATAATTCTGGCCCCTCCGCCGCGGTGTGTTGACGGTCGGGTCCTGCAGGGGTATAGAGGTATGGTTATAGTTTCAATGTGTGGCATATGGGTGTATCTGTGGGTTCCCGTGTCCCCAAGTGCTGGCATTCGTGTGTGGGGGCTTTGGTGAGGGTGGCTTGTGGGGGGGATGTGTATATGCATTGGGCATGCTTTGGTGATGGGTGTCCATGCTTAGTGGACGCATGCAGGCCTAGGTTTTGGGATGTGTGGGTTGTGATGGTGAGACATTGGCGGGGAATAGGTGTGCTGGGGGTGGGGGTGAGGATGGTGGTGGGGGTGAGGATGGTGGTGGGGGTGAGGGTGGGGGTGAGGATGGGGGTGGGGGTGAGGGTGGGGTTCGAGGATGGGGGTGAGGGTTGGGGTCTGATTTGGCATGCAGGTGGGGGGGAAGCAGTATTGAAGCTTCAACTTACCAGTATCCATTCCTCCGCCGACTCCTGCGAGGCCGTCAGGATGCAGGATGTTCAAGACTTCCTCCTCCCATGATGTGAATTGTGGGGGTTGAGGTGGGGGTCCTCCGCCAGTCTTCTGCACGGCGATGTTGTGCCTGGATACCATGGAACGCACCTTCCCCCGTAGGTCGTTCCATCGCTTCCTGATGTCTTCCCGATTTCTGGGGTGCTGTCCCACTGCGTTCACCCTGTCGACAATCCTCTGCCATAGCTCCGTCCTCCGGGCAATGCTGGTGTATTGGACCTGTGTGCCGAACAGCTGGGGCTCTACACGAACGATTTCCTCCACCATAACCCTGAGTTCTTCGTCTGTGAAGCGGGGTTGTCTTTGGGGTGCCATGGGGTGGTGTGTATGATGTGTGGGGTGGAGTATGTGTATTTAAGTGAGTTGAGTGTGGTGGTGTGTGTTGTTTTGTGTGTGGATAGTGTGTGGGTGATGGTGGTGAGTGGCTGTGGCTGTTATGTTTTGGATGCTGGTGTCTCGCTCTTGCCTTCTTTACAATTTTGTAAGCGTAGGGGTTTGTGGGTGATGTGGGTGGGTGTTTTATATTGTATTGTGTGTGTGGGAGTGGTGTGTGTATGTGTATCAGGTGTGTGGGATTCAAATCGTCCAATGTGGGTGAGTTTTGTTCGTTGGTGGGTATTCTTACCGCGCCGGTGTGTCCCGCCAATGGAATACCGCGTTTGAATGACCGCCGCGTGGATTCGTGGGTCGTAATGGCATGGGCGTATTTCTGTTGGCGTGACGGTGGAGGTTTTGTGACCTCCACCTTTCCGCCGACCGCTGGTCTGGCGGTCTGTTGTGGCGGTCGGATTTTCGGAGGTTTGCCTTCTGCGGGTCAGAATGACCGTGGCGGGTTTCCGCGACCGCGGCGGGATTATGGAGGATTTCTGACCGGCGGTAGGCGCCTTTTACCGCCGAGGTCAGAATGACCCCCATAGTCTCCTTTACCATCTAACGTAGTTTGGGTCACAGAAGAATATAGGTGTGCAAACTATTCACAGATGCCACACAAACAATGGGGTAGGGCGGGGTGGGGAGGTGGCTGGCGTCCTCCAATGTCTAACCAAATCGGGAGGTCAGTGAGGTAACGAAATTGAGGGCTAGGGGGCTGCAAATTACATGGAGGGGCCCCTATTCCACACTGTCATGTGCTTTGAGGCCAGGGTACTGTCCAGAGGGGACCCTTTGGAGCGAGAGCCCACCATTGTACCGCAGGGGCTGCGGGGGCCTATGTTACGCCACTGCTGGAGGTGAAAATCTTGGTTTGATAATCTGGAGGGTATGTTTAGTTAGTGACATTTGGGCTGATGGATCTCAAATTCCTCAAGTAAAGCAGCGGGCCGCAGGGTGGACAGGTGAGATGGCCAAGGTTCAGGTGGAATGTTTCCATGAGAAACGGGTCAGTACTGATTTTCATTAGGTGGGCCTCTGTCCCGAGTGGCGCAGTGGACTAAAAACTACGGGTTGGTATGCTACCCGAGCCATTGCCACTGGTTAGACTATTTGCAAATATTCATCCGATCACTGTTTGAGTGTTTGATTGCCAGTAGTATGTCTGGAAGATAAGAGGGACGGAGGCTTCCAAGTCTGCTACTGCTATTGTTCGTGAATTCCAAAAAGTAGTGAATTTACACCCATTCAAGGAGTACATGTATAGCTGCACAATTGGTACTTTTTTGGTAAACTGGTCAGATCCCGATCTGAAAACTGGCAAAGTTAGAACCTCTTAGTGAAATGAGAACTAGGAGAAAAAATTACACAGACATAAAACACCTGACTCAGGTCCCCAAGCCCAACTACCAAAGCAAAAGTGCATTTGAGGGCAAACACCCCCATTGAAGCTACACACCTGCTCATCCCCTGCTAGTTCTCCCAAGGAAATCATTATCACAGTCATGTACAACACAAGGGCCTGGAGACCATGCCCCGGGATCACATATTTTAAATGTATTTTCACTGCACACACTTGTCTTTGCTACAAGAAGCCTTACTGGCAGAGTTGTCAAATCGGTGCATGTGGGCAGGGCTCCACGTTTCTAGTCCTAGCTTTTTACAAACGGATTTATTAAGTGACTAACAGTCCCATGTACGAAGCCTGAGTTACAAATAGATGAGGGCCCGCAGGAAAATGAATGGGGCAGGCTGAGCCAGAGCCGCGCCACACCAAGGGTTTGCTTGGCTCCCAGAATCCGTGCACTAGCCAAGCCATGAAAATGTTTGTTGTGTACAATGTGCAATAAACCAAGGCCTAACCCAGTTAAGGAGTAATCCAGCAAGACAACTTAGTGCAATGTGCTGCGTCAAACGTGGAGAAGGAATGTGCCATTATCACTAACACATGGTTCACTCCTGCTCTCTCTGCGCTGGTGCCGCTGTGGCTTCCAAGTGCCAGCGCAAACCCCCTTGCGCCATGGTGCAGGGGTGCCTGCATTACAAACAGGATTGTCTTTGGGCAGGGAGGGAAATCTTCCTGTACAAAAACAATCACCAAAGGCATTTTCCCTGTTTCTATGTGGGTTGTAGAATGCAGCATACCTAGAAAGAGGAAATAACGAGGAGAAATAAACATCTGGAAATGGTTAGCATTTTGACGCATTGCCAGGTTTACTAGTCGTGGGAACACTCACACTGCACTCATGGAATGCCTTCCCCGTGCTGAGTAACGCAAGGTAGCAACTTGTGCTGACTTGCGTTACTCCAGATTTACTATGCTGAGCCACACAAGGGGGGTCTGCCTGGCATAGTAAATCTAACTTAAGGGCTTGCACTGGCTTGTGTTGCCTTGCGTGAGCAAGAGCAATGCAAGCCCTTGATAAATCTGGGTCATAATGTAAAAATACAATACAAACTCTTAAAAGTTTTTAAAAAGTGTATTTATTTAAAATGTGGAAACGTTTCACCTTAGTACATCAGATTATATGATTGCATATACAGACATTTATTACATTTATTAAAAGTGATCTTTTTAGAAACATTCATAGCTTGTTCCCTCAACAGCAATGCCATTAGTGAACAAAGAGGCAAGTCCGTCATGTATACCCTAAACGTGTCCTCCATGCCTATTATAGATGGAGAAACATTACAGTTTATTAAATCAAATGTAAGCTGCACACATCCTGAACTCAAGCTCTGTGAAATAAAATATGTTCCTAGGATCATACTATCTGGACAAGCAAGGTTGTAGGTATTGATTCCAGGTTATCTGGTTTCACATTTTACCAGATGGGTATTTCTGACCTCTCTTCCCTCTCCCTCAAGTTTACATGAAATGTCCCTGTTTTGCCTTTCATTCATGACAAGGAAAACCAACACAGAGATTGCAGACTTGACTCAGGATGCCCAGACCCAACAATAAAGCCAAGAATAAATTTATCTGGGGTGTGTCACACCCCAAACAACCGCCCTGAAGTGACGTCCCTGTTTATAATTGATTTGTGAGTGTGGCGCACAGAGGATATTTTCTGCTCCAGGCAGATAGGAGGATTGATGGGCTTCCAGTTGTGGAAACATGTTCACTCTAAAAAGGCCGGGGAAAAAAGTTTGGCAGGACAGCAAATGCAAATGCTGCACCATTTTAAAGCAGGAAGTAAAAAAAGAGAATGAATAAGATTTAAGAATAAAATGCCATAGAAGGAAGTGACCACAACAAGGAAGTGTAATGCCCAAACACACAAGGCAATGGAGAGTATATATGTTTGTAAAATTAAAGTTTTTATTTACTATGACAATGACAATCAGATGGCTCATTGAGGTTGTTAAAATTGATCGACCAGGCAGGTACGAAGCACTTTATACACAGAGAAGAAAGGGTAGTGGTGGTGAGCGGAATGCACTTCCCAAATGTCATTTAAGTATGAATATAATATATTTAGCAAAGAAGTGTGTTGCAGTACTGTTGAATGAGCTCCACTACCCTAGAGCGTGTAGTGATATTTCAAAGAAACACCACATAGTAAATATGAAGCACTTCTCAAGGCTGCAGATCTTTGCAAGCATCCTCGTCAAGTGCTTGAGCGCCCGATGACTACAGCATAAACAGAACCCCATTATTCCATGATGTCAATGAGTCTTGCTGGAGGCTTAATAATCCGATGAGGTCGAGAAGAAACAACTAAAGAAGAATCCAGTATAGGCACAGAGATAGCAGAGTGAGACAGACAGGGAGAGAAAGAGGATTTAATGATAGTACAGCAAAAGGTACAACATCACAGTTTGATTACCTGTAACTGTCATACCTGGTATCACTGACATCAGCTCCATGTTGACTCAATGAGTAAGCTATGGGTCCACTTTCCTACAAAAGGCCATCAATGGACAGTATTTTAAATGTCTCCCCCCGGAAAGTACAGGAAGTGGGATAAAGTTAGAGTGATGGTGTGACCATGTTGCTTTGTTGTCACCACGGAGTCTTTGACAGCTGGGACCATGTACGGTCCAGGATCATCTTTAAAATTCCATGTAGCTTCACCAACATCAGTTCTGCTTGCTACATTTTGGACACTCAAGATCTCCTTTTCCAGTTATCCTACTGCTTAATTTTTTTCCTTTTTCAGGGTGTCTCACGCTCTGTCCGTGTCCGTGTTGCTCTGTCCCTTCTACCTCCCACCCTCCCATTTTCAGTTTTCCTTCTTCCCGCCTACACTCTCACAGAGGAGTCTCCGGCTTCCAGTAAAGACTCAGTGGGGGTCTCTGGATTCCAATAGTGGTTCAGTGGGGATCCCCTGGGTCCAGTAATGATTTAGTAGGGGTCCACAGACATCAAACGTTTAAGGACCACTACTAACAAATTGTCAAGATCAATCTCAACTTGCTTTTGTACATTGCAAGGAATGCCATGAAAGTGATGAGCCACTGGCTACTAACTCACTAATGTGTAAACGCCTCTGGTGATTCATGAGTTTGCCGATACCTTGAACAATTCAGGAGACATTTGTGTGAATTCAGCTGTCCCTTATACGTCAGCAGTTTGTGCAGCGATCTGGCATAGTACTAGGACTATAGACATTTTCTTTTACACTTTGAAACTTTATAGATAGCCGGTGCCAGCTCTGTCTTCCATCACATATACGTTGCTGTCAGTAGGGTGCAGGAGATGACAACATTTTGTGTGAAATAGGCCATATGCGTAGACGTGGACACTAGTTGTGGTCAGTGGCGTTTGTTGGGCGTGTTTATGGAAGTACTATCGGTTATAACATTTATTGTGGAGTCAGAGTCCACCAAAAAGGGAATGGGTACTCCATGGGTGTCAACATGTGATGCCAGTTTAGACAAGTCCTCGCTATCATTTAGTACGCTGCCTCTAATGCTTCGGCTGACGAAGCTACTGATGAAGAGCCTGCATGCGGTTCTGCATCTCTTGAGTGATGGTGTGCCCTCAATGCGCGCTGGCACGTGGAATCGTGCAGTTTTGGACTTGGCAGTGGCAAGGAGTGTCCGAGCATGCTTTTGGGTTCTTTTGAACCCTTGCAGACTGTTTGAAAATGACCCGGCTTCTAATAAGGTTGGCAAGACTTGTGTATAGTGCAGCATAGACCAGAGCGATGCAGACGGTACGTACAATGGAAGCATCAGCATCTTGAAGCATTGTCTTTGGCTCACTGATCTTTGATACTGTTGATCATCTCCTCTGTCACATTCCCATACTTGTGTCTGCTCATTATCTGAGCCGCATACTCAGCAGAGTGAGGCGCATGAATCATGGACAAAATGCCCTCCACTTTCTATGACTTTTGAAGTTGTTTTTGGTGAACAGTCACAGGCTGCAATGGTTTGACACATAAGTAGTTTTCAAAGTTACAGTGGCATAGATACTCTTTTGGGTGCATGACAAATTAATGAATTGTTGCTTATTTGTTAAGAATTAAAAATGTACCTCTCGTAATCAACAGTCTTTTTTGTTACAAAGTATGCCTCAGACTGTCTTTGATCTAAAAACAAACACCCAATATTCAAAAGAACATGGGTTACACAGTCATTGAAGAAAAGTATTCCCCTAGGATTCATTCAAATACCAACTAAAAATATTAGAATTATATAGCTGGCCAAAACACAAGTTTTTTTCCTATGTAATAAATCACTCCACCATGAACTTACCTTGTGAGTCAAATCTTATTCTGCATTGAGCATATCCAAGATTGCACAGAATAGTTTAAATGAAGTAGGTGCTCCCAGTGGGGACGCACTGCAGGTGCATATAACACATTTGAGTGTAGGCAATATTTACAAACTATACATAGAGGGTTACACCAGTGTAATGACTGCAAAACTGTATAGCACAGTGTACAATAGATCTATATACAAAGTTTTTATTTGCCATAATAATCAGCTGGCTTATTGGGGTTGTTACAATTGATCAGCCTGGCAGCTCGGGATGGAGCACGGATCCACACTCCCTCAAGGCTGCTGCATAAGAAGCTCTTTCCGAGAGTCCTCCATTCCTGGAACTCACGCACTAATTGACAGGTCCACCTTCTCCCACTCATACGTACCTCCCAAGCGGAGGGGCGGACTTGCTTCGCGCCAGGAAGGGACATCTATGTGAGGCAGAAGAGTGGACATGACAGGACGAGAAAAAGATAAGGAAAGCATATTGCACTACCAACTGTGATCTGTTTGTAAACTCCATGTCACTGGCTTGAACTGCAGTAACTAGAGAGGGGCTTAGAGGGATATGAAGGAAAAAGGGGTGCCCTCCACTCAAGTAGACACAATAACAAAAACCCCTATTTCCTATACCCCTAAGAGAAACTCTTCACAAGTAAAAACCCCATTCTGAAGCCTTGTATGTAAGGGACTAGCCAGTTGAATCATCTGGCTCAAAAACAGGTACGGGTATGTGCAATTGCATTCAAGAAAAATATTGTACTTGGTGCTTGATCGTTTTTGCTAGAAAATTGGAGTCGCCTCATGTAAGCTACCGCCATTAACCACTGGGTGACAATCCCTCTAGCTACTGCTTCCCAACATTGGCAGAGCGCCTTCCTGCAGGGAAAACACATGGGATCACAACCCGTAAAATCATGACCCCCGGTCACTATTCCATAAATCACTGGGAGAGGGGGTTACAAAATGTACACCCCCCTTCAATATCACCCTGCAATTAATGTTTGTCAGGCCCTCAAAAACCCTAAGTGCTCAACTACATACAGAACACGTGGAACACTCTTCCTATCCACCTGCGACAGACACAGGACCTGCTAACCTTCAGGGGACACCTCAAGACCTGGCTGTTTGAGCAGTGGCAGCACCGCCCCCCCCCCCCACACTCCCCAGCGCCTTGAGACCCTCATAGGTGAGTAGTGCACTTTACAAATGCTATGATTGATTGATTGTAAAGGGAACTGTGCCAACTCAATTTAAATAGTCCAGACCATGATGCATGGTTGAAAACAGAATCACATGTTCTGACTAGTAATCATGAAAGGCCAACATGTTTCATTGCCATAGTGAGTTAAAGGCAATTTTGCAGGGCTAGAGGGCCAAGGCAGCGAGCACTTATTTTTTTGCTGCACCTAGAAAAGAGGTGAACAAATAACTAATTAAAGTGGTAAAAAAATAATATATATAATTTCTGATGTGAAAAAAAGTTTAAGAGATAAATAATTACCCAATGTGTGCCAGGTGAGTGCATACCAGTGGACACTGGATTCAGCAACTCATGTGGGTTCACACTGCTTGTATTGCCACCCAAAAACAGCTCAGGAGATCTTTTATAGACAGCAAAGCTTTTAAACAATACAGTTATGTGAAGAGAAACACAAGTGTTGTTACTCAGTTGTTAGGCAATAGCCACAAGCCACAGAAAGCACAGATAACCACAATCTCTTAACTGGGGAAATAATCATGTCATTCCATCCAAGGCGAAACGTGCCAATCTGACACATTTCTATCCGCGGTCAGCGGTAAAGCAAGGAACACGCGCGGAAGGATCTCCCACCCTTCGTCTTTCCTCCTTACCTGTAGTGCCGGTGGCTCCACTATGACAGGGAATCCACCGCCTCCCAATAGATATAAGCGGCTAACTTCCTGTGGCCCAAATCCTTCCCCCTCAACCAGACCTGCCAATCCAACAGGCGCCATCTTGGATGTAGCTCGAAACTTGTGGAGGGAAAATGGGCACCATTTCAATCCAGTGAATTATCCCTTTAACAGAGGGCACAATGTATCTGGGTGCGGCTACACCTAATACTTTTTACCTGACCTCTGTCACATAACTGAGTCGTTCTTAAAAATGACACAAATTATTCAAAACAACAGCTCATTTGAAATGTACCTGGAACATCCCTTATATTCAGATCATGGGCCAATACACACTTTGTTGGGGTGTGGGGTGAGGTGAATACTGTGTGGATCCTCATTCATGAAATGGCAGTCAGGCAGGCAGGGCAATGCCCCTTCAGCAAGGAGATGGGGTTTGATGACAATATTGTTAAGGTTAAATGGTGGAATGGGGGCAATGCGATGGGCAGCTTCTCTCTCTCTTCAGATTGGCAAATTTGGGGGTATATTTATAAGCCCCTAGTGCCACCTTGCGCCACATTTGTGGAACTTATTTTGAAGCAAATGTGACGTTAAGGTGGCATTCCCCACGCGCCATATTTACAAAGTGGTGCAATGCTTGCATTGCGCCACTTTGTAAACCCCTGCACCACATTATGCCTGCACCAGGCATAATGTATGCAAGGGGGGCATTCCTCCGTTAGGGGGGCCGTAAAAATGGCGCAAAGAAATCTAAGCGATTTCCTTGCGCCAATTTTTTCAACACTTTTAACCCCTGCTCAGAGCAGAATTTAAAAGGCGGCATACAATTATTTATAATGGGCCCCTCTGTACTCTGCAGGAGTAGCGCCAACATTTTGGCACTACTCCTGCAGAGTACATCAATAGCGTAAAAAAAAAAAAGACATCATTGCCCACTACCCTGCGCCATGATGCGCTGTATTTTTAATACGGCGCATACATGGTGGAGGTAGGGGGGCGCAAGGGAAGTGGTGCTGAACTAGATGCATCGCCACTTTTCTTAAATCTGCCCCTTGGTTCGTGGGAGGGGTTGTCGGGATGTGTAAGTGACTTATTTAGGGGAGAATGATTTAGGTGCAGTTGTGAGGGATTTCTCTTTTGAAAAGCACAAAGAGTGGTTTTAGGGAGTTGAAGTATGGGCTGTGACAGCAGTGGTTTGGACTGAGTTTTTGCCAAGTTGGGGTTGGCATGGGGCACTGTGTCCAGTCACCATTGGCAAAGCTAGAAGAAGAGGAGATTGAAAGAATCTGGCAGCACATGGAGGTTAGGTTTGAGGAACATCTGTTTGTTACATTTAGGGGAGACAGAGTCTATTTGATTTTTATGATAATGGAGCTGTCTTTGCTTGGGTTGCGTGAGAGTGTGGTACATTTATCAGCAGACAGGGCTTGGAATTTTTCTGAATGGCAGATCTTTGGGTTTTTGCTCTCGGCTGAAGGGCTGGTTGGTCTTGCAACTCGTCGAGTAGTTTGGGTCTAAACAGGGGCGGGGCAAAAGTTTAAAGATGTCGAGGAGGAAGTAATTGGAATTTGGTGGAACGGATGTTGGGCAGGGAGGTGACTTAAGCAAGACTGTGTGAGGATAGTTTTGAGAGCTGCAGTTTGGGAGGAGTTAAAGCAAAAGTGTTGGGTGTTTAGGACCTGGAGGAAATTGTTCAGGTACTTCTACATGTTTAGTGAGGCTACATAGAGTCTTGCCTGTGAGTGTCTCATTAAAGTGGCTCTTTTCACCCTTACATCTAGTGTGGCTCCAAGCATTTGCTCACTTGGCAGAGCAACAACAGCTCCCTCCATCTAAACCCTCTTTATTATTGCCTTGTCTCTTTCCTCTTCTAGGCAGATCATTAAAACTATTACCGAGACCCCCCTCAACCCGGATCCATTCCCGAGCACTTTATATTATTTGTCCAAGCCCATGGTTTATCCCTGTAATGCTTCATCTGGAATGTTGATCACTCTTACTCACTGTTCTATAAAGTCATACATGCAGGATTCTATCAGTGATTTACCTGACTTCCTGAGGAGCATCACTAGAAGTTAGTACATTTCATCTCAGGTCTGCCGCACTGCTCTCCTGGACTTCTGGCATGACACTGGAACTCTGCCTTGGTGTCCACCAACGCTCAGTGGCTTTGCAGCGTTGTCCCTCTGGCAGGTGCTCCACGTATTCCATCAAATGACCTACCAGGGGATATGGATCTACAAGAGACATATTTCTTAGATATGGAAATACAGGAGACATCTTTCTTAAAGGGATGATTAAGTCATTCAGCCAGGTGAAGAAGGATTACAGCATTCATGAAGCAGAACATGATACTACTGTGCTGTCCCTTGAAAGTGGAATATCTGTGGTACTCGAGAAAGAGGAATTTTATATCCTACACGTCAAGCACGACAAAACGATTGCTGCAGAGAGTCAAGTTGATGTAGCCCCGCCTCCCTGCGCATTCAGGAAGTGCCAAAGATAATCAGCGCTTCCTAATCCACAGGGGACTGTGCTGGGGACAGGGCTGGCTTTAGGGGGGTACGACTGGTGCGGTCGCACTGGGCGCTGACCTGGAAAGGGGGGACAGAGACAGCGTGGGGGCGCTGTGTTTAGCAATAACGTATGATTTAAAAGCACTGAGGCAGTTTCTTGTGGTCCAGCTTTCAAGCAGCAATAAAAATGTCAAGCTAACTCTTGTGATTAATGTTCCTGCTGGAGAGAGAGATGGGAGTTTTGTCTAGTGGTAGTTTTGACTCTTTATAAAGTAGCGCAGAAGGTTAATGTGCCTGCTGCAAAGAACAGATGTGCATTTTATGTGGATAGCAGAGTGGATTAGTAAAATCAGCCTTTACCAGTGCTTTAATACAAGTGAAATGTGTATGAGGGAGGGGCTATGGAGAGATGAGGGGCACTTTTGCCAGTTGGTAGTGAGGGAATCAGAGGAGAAGGACATGGGACGGGGCACCCAAAAAGATTTTCGCACTGGGCGCCACCAGCTCTAAAACCGGCCCTGGCTGGAGATGATTATGGATGGCACCACGTGAAACTGTGCTCTAAAATTTCAGAGAGTAGTCTTTTTAAACTAGTGTTTAATTCCAACATTATCAGGAAAATCTTGTTATCATGCAGCTGCTGAAACTGTTATTTCCTTTTGAGTTCTGTTTGTGCAAAGTACACAATAAACCCCAGGCCCCAAGGTTAGTAAAAAAGGCCTCTTTCTTAGGACAGGTCTGTAGTTTAATTCATAAAATTGCAATACATAAATAAATCAACCTCTTTAATAAATTTAAAATTTCTAATATCGGCCCTCCTGTACCTCTTTCCAAAATGTAAACAGCCCCCAAACAACTCCTTCCTACCCTGAGACATCCGTCCTTCTTCCATTCACAGCTCTTCCTTTGCATTCCCTAATTCTCATGCGGGTGCCCCGCCAAACAGATCCAAGTCAATTCCCTTTCTCTAAAGCCTCAAACTTGTCTTTTTCTCTTCTCTGTGTCCATTTTCCAAGAGGTGGATACACCCACACCAGACTCAGCCGGGCCCCCAAGCTACCACTGTCAAGGGAAACCATGGAAGGTGTTTTTTTGCCCCGCCCTACGCGAGCCGCACATCAATACCATGTATTCACCAAGATACCACAGCTTCTCATTCCACGTTCCTGCCAACATTTTCCTCAATTTCAACACATGATACGCATTTCCAAACAAGGTATCCATCCGACTGGTGTAAACAAGCATCCTTCCTTCTGATGGTCCCATGGTAAAACCATTTCTTTTTCAGCAGCATTAACTCCTCCTTCATTTGCTTAATCAATGTCAACCTGGCAGGTCTACAAGGTCATGTTCTCCTATATGGGTAACCGCCAGGTCTGGGCACACTCAACCGAAAAAAGCTCTGCTAAATAAGGTAACAACTTGCCCCATCACATGCCACTTTTAATTTACCACATTACCTCTTGTCTGCTACTATGCAGTGCCAGACAGCATCCAAATATCCGCTCTTCTGCCTATTTTACTGCCCAACGCACCAGAGAATGTCCAACAATCCATTTAACCATTGTACCCGCCAACTGGCCGTTAATACAACCTGTAGTAAAACCAAAAATACCTTTCAATAATCCTGATGTGACACACCATCCATTCTTCATTTTCAATTGTACTTGTCATAAAAGTTTTACTTCCATCTCCCAATTCGCCTGAAATCCTCTGAATTCAAACCCAATCTGGTTTTCTGTGTCACCACCCCAAATCTGAAAGAGTGTCTCCCATATTTTCCTGGTTGCAGGCTCAAAATATTTAGTGCTTTCCTCACAACTCCTAAAATATTAGCTGCCATCATCCAGGAGCATGGCAAAAAATGTAGTCATATCTCGTCCCAGGCCACACCAAGAATGTTTGCCAACCACTAACCTGGAAAAGGTCATCAGTCCCTCGGCTGTTCAACCACACCCATTTTCCTCTACCTACTTGATCCGTTTTTATTGCATCAGCCAAATCCATAGCCTTACTTCTTACATTTTTATTTTCTCTTTTCTCAAGCCCACGCTCCTATTCGGACCCAGCAATTCTGACACCTGAAATGCCCTGTAGAACATCCATAACAAGCACAACATAAAAATACTCTCTTCAAATTTATCATAACAACACCCAAAACCATTACCAGCTTCTGCAATAAGTCAAATGTAACAGGATGCCTCAATTTATTTTTGGAACCCCTCACCCTGCCTCTTCTGCCCGGTCATATTACAACCACAACTTTCCTTGAAGTGGTACCACAGCCAGTTTGCCTGCAATAGTCACTTGTGAATGACCTCTGTCAATCAGACTCAGAACACAATTCGGTAAACCCTCTTTTTAGCTTTCATCCCCTCCACTGCCCTCAGATCTCCTGTTTTCGAATTCCAGAAAATCCTCCCACGCTTGCTTCCAACCCATCCTAGAGGATACTGCAAGGGACTTTTCAAGTAAGGCAACAATTCTCATTCTCCTAATGCTCAAATATTCTGCAGCAACACATTCTTCCAATCGTCTGCTTCCGGTACCAGCATTTGAAACCGCTGCCCCATCGAACAAGATAAAGCATCAACAATATTACTGTTTGCACATGACACATAACATGCTTTGAAACAATATTCACTTCCAAACACCTTGAAATGAACCTTCTCAACAATCACAGCTCTTTGCTTGTTCACCAGTTCAGCAACTGCCATGTTATATACACAGAACATCACTTTCCTGTTAGCCAGTTCCCTCCCCATATCGCAAGTGCGAGAATCAATGAAAAATAAATTCCAAGAAAGCTATGCTCATTCCTAGTGGTACCCAATGCACTGGCCACATCCAGCCAACCAACAACCGTCACAGAAAAGCCCAACATTTTTTGCTTCTGAAGCATCCAAAAAATGTACACTTGCCACAATTTATCATCCACCCAAAAATTGACACATCATTGAAATCATCCAAAAATGATCTCCAAATGTACATGTCAGCTTTGACTGCCATTATGATCCTTATCCTATGATGCAGTAAAACTGCTCCTGACAAGGCAAAACCCAGCCTCCTACGAAATGTCCTGCCCACTTTCACTACCATGAATGCAAAATGTAGGCAGCCCAATAGCTTCTACACTTTGCTGAACTTCAGATGCCTCGCAACCCTGACCTGTTTCAAAAACTTTTTTCTCTCTCTCACTTTATTTCTGGCAGTCTAGTTACCATTTTCACTGTGTCCAGTTCAATTCCTAGAAAAGTCAACTTTGTTCATGGCCCTTTGTTTTCTCTGGGCCAGTCTTTTGTTCGCTCTTCGAAATTCATCAAAACTCTCAGTCACCTGAGTTGGCCTCGCCCACAAGCAAAACGTCATCCAAGTAATTTGTCAGCAATGTATGACCAGACTATACAAACTATGCCCATAGCAAAGAGGGGCTAAAGTGTCTCAAATAAGGAACAGTAGGTCACACATCCCATTGGCAGCTAACTCTCGACAATGATAGCGCCATCTAATTGCAGAGATAGTAGTAAAAAATCCTCAACTGTATATCAGCATTATGCTAAATGCACATTGAAAATCACATTTGCCAAATTAGCTCCTTCCCCACCCATCCTAACCAATCCAAAGGCATCATCAACACTAGCATATTTTACATCAGTATCTTCCAGCTACATGATATCATTGACTGAAGCCGCCCCCTGGCCATGACAAATGATGGATCAGGTGAAACCTCCCCTTCTGTTTTTTGGGGACTGACAGTTAAAGGGGAAATTATTGAGTCCTTTAATGGACACTCAAAAAGGGCCATGAAATTCTGCCTTGTGGTGTAGGAGTCTTTGATTAAATCTGCACTTGTTGTCTTCCACCCTCTTGCTGCTCGCCACTGTTCCCCATCGTGCACCAGTCCCAAACTTTGTGTAAGGGGGGTGTTTGCCTTCACATTTGGAACATTTGTGTTTATATCTGCACATCTGCCTGGCAAAATCCCCTATTAAACCCCTAACAGGATCCTGATGTTCCAACCTGTCCCCTTGTATATGTACCCACCCCCTGTGGGATGGGGCATTTAACTAAAGGTCAGAAATTGTTGGAAGCCCACTTGCTGCTTGCGCTACTGACGTTGGGTGAGTAGATGCCATCCATTCCAGCCACAATTCTAAATCTGCCTCCTCTGGCTTCTCCGGGTTAACCCTCAACCTTGTTATATCTGAGCCTTGCAAAATGTCCAAAATCGAGTTGTGCCATCCTTCTACCATCCATGCATTTGAATAGAGCAACAGCCCGGTCTGTTTAGTTTTCAAAAAGGCTGATAACCAGCTTTCAGTTTCCAGGCATCAGTGGACACCAAACCAGCTCCCCTCTTCTCCTTTTGATCCGTCCTTGAACTATATTTCTCTATGTAGTAACTTGTAAAGGTCAATAAATTAACTTTTCCATATCTTTTCATTTGTTTTATCCGATAAGTGTGAAACCAAAGGCACTGAGATCCCATATATAGCAACTTCTTTTTGTGGTCTGTCTTCACTTTCTCTTCTTAAGTTTTTCTTATATTTATCTTCGTCCCCTTGTGTGTAGCCCCTTTCAACTATCTGTACCTCTTTATCACATCCCAACTTCTTACACTCCTCATCCATTTTGACTGTATTGACCTCCTTATCAACTTTCTGTTTCCCCCTTGTTTCCTCACAGCCTTCAATTACCCCTTCCCCATTCCCTAATCCATTTAACACCAAGCTCCCTTTGTCTTCCAATACCCACATCCCAAACCGACTTCTACCTTGTTGCAGACTTTGCCCTTTGTCACTAAACACCGCCCTACTTTCTGCTACACTTCTATTTTCCAGCCTTTGATTCTTCAGGCCGAGGGATTGCTTTGCCCTTACGTCACACAAGGGAGTCACAAGGGTAACGCAATCCCTAAGTGAGATTTACCAAGCAACGCAAGGCAACCTTGCGTGGCCCTTCATTGCTTGGTAGATCTGGCTGCCTTGCACTTCTCTGCCCTGGGAAGGCACTCCTTGGGTGGAGAGTGGGTGTTCCCAGGCATCCACCCATGGATTTTGGCACATTCCCAGACTTCCCAACAATGGGATGCGTCAAAATCCTAGGCCTTCCTGGGAGAGCTGCAGCAAGGAAATATATCTTTATTTCTCCTTGTTGTTTCCTCTCTCCAAGTGTGCTGCAGAAGGCAGCAAACCTAGAAAGAGGAACACGCGTCTGAGGATTGTTTTGTGCAGGAAGGTACTCCTTCCTGCACAAAACAATCCTGCTTACAATGCAGGCACCCTTGCACCATGGCACAAGGGCACCTGCATTGGGCCAAGGCAACACATTGTGTGCCACCACAAGGAGAGGACCGGAATGCGCTATATAATCCCTGCCCTCTCCCTTTCACACAGCTCAGTAAGGTGTCTTGCTGCGTTGCATTGCATGAAAGGTAGATAAATCTGGGCCTTAGTGTTTTTGCTGAGTTCACTGTTGAAATCTGAAACGTATCAATGCTCCTTTCTCCTTTAGATACAACTCACCACTCATTTTCACTCTCTAACCCGACGTTTCGTTCTTCCAGGCTTCACCTTCACGCACTTGTCCATCCTCCCACTTATCACTCTCCTCATCATAATACAAGAGCACTCCTTCTCCGTCATTCAGACAACTCCAGCCCCTCGCACATTGTTGATTGTCATCTCACACACCCCCATCATACATTTTCCTCTCTTCATCTGACAATGTTAGTTTTCTGTGATGCAGATATCGCTCCCTCGATGTTATAGAGGCTGCCATAAACCTCTTCCTTCAGACTAGCTGTAGAAAAGTCCCCTCTTTCAGGCATGGTTACCCCCACTTTTTGCCTGATGTCAGTGTGCTTAAATTGTTTTTACTGGGATCCTGCTAATCAGGATCCCAGTGACTATGCTCTCGCCTCCAAATTTGGTTGTTTTGGTACTTCATACACCCCACAATTGGCATACTGGTGTACCCCTATAAGCCCCTGGTAGATGGTACTTAGGTACCCAGGGCACTGGCACACCAGGGGTCTCGCATAGGTTGCAGCATGCATTATGCCATCCAGAGGAGCCCATGCAAATTGTGTCTGCAGGCCTACCATTGTAGCCTGCATGAAAAGGTGCATGCACCCTTTCACTGCTGTTCACTACACTAGGCCACTGTAAGTCGCCCCTATGGTAGGCCCTTCCAGCTAAAAGGGCAGAGTGCAGGTCCCTGAGCTTGTGGGCATCCCTGCAAGAGCAGAGGTGCCCCTACGAACTCCAGTTCCAATTCCCTGGACTTCATAAGTGCGGGGAAGCCATTTTGTCTATGTACTGTCCACTGGTCACTACCTATGGTCCAGCTGCATAATGGTAACTTTGAATCTGGGCATGTTTGGTATCAAACATGTTGGAATCATACCCAATACTGATTCCAGTATTGGTGGCATGATTCCATACATTCTGGTGGTTCCTTAGAGGATCCCCAGTTCTGCTCCTACCAGTCTTCCAGGTTCTGCGGGCAGCTCACACTGCTGCACCCCCCAGACACGATTCTGCCTTCTTGCTGCTTGACCAGCTTGAGCAGGGAACAGCAGAACATAGGTTTTCCTGTAGGAGAGGAGTGCAACCTCCTCTCCAATGGAAACAGACGTTACTGGGCTGGGGAGGGGTAGCCTCCTCACGCCACCGGACTGCTTTGAAGGGCACATTTGGTGCCCTCCTTGCATAATCCAGTTTGCACCAGTCCAGGGACCATTGGTGAAACACACAAGGAAAGGGCAGTGACCACTCCGCAGTCCATCTTCACCCGTGGGGTGGTGCCCAGAGCTCCTTCAGGTGGCCACTTGGTTCTGCCATCTTGGGAACAAGATGTGCAGAGGTCTCAGGGAGCATCTGACTGGGTAGGCTAGGTAGCTGATGTCAGTGACCCCTCCTGACAGGTTGTCACCCCAGAGAGTGACCAAACCCCCTTTTTGGGCTCTTTAGGGACGCCCTTAAGGGTGGGTCCCCAGATTCGTCATGCAAGATACTGGAAGGATCTCTCGCAAGACATCTTCTACTCCTGGCCTCTGGAACCACTGCTGGGCTACACAGGAACCAAACAAAACTGCACTGGCTGAGAAGATTTATCTTTGCAACATTGTTTCCGCGGCTCCTGTCAGCATTCAGCAACATCTCCAAGGCTCTGCATCCTCTGGGGCCAGCAAGACTTTGACTGCACCAAGAAGCAAGAAGGAATCTCCCTTGCAGGAAAGGAGTCACTCCCCTGCATCACCAGGCACCTAAGGGAACGACGTCAGGCTGGTGAGATCTTCTGTCTGTCAGGTCTGCGAATATTCTCCAACACAGGTGGTGGTTCTGAAGGATCCCCTGGGCCCTCTCTGCCTTCTGTCCATCATGGGAGACGGTCTCACTGTGACTTACTGTGCCTGCTGCCAGTGGGTTGCTTCTTCTGGCTCTCTTCCATCCTGAGGGTCGGCCCGGACTCCCCTTCAAGGGTCGAGTCCCCAGGACCAGTGTAAACTGCTGCTGCTACCCCTCTTGATGTCCTCTTCTATGGCCTCCTCATCCAAACTCACGTCTACCCTAATACTCCTGGCCTAATGAGGCTTTCTCTGACATCTGCACACAGTACCTGCAGCACTACCCTCACCACTTTCCTAGTTTCCATTTATCTCACACTCTGTGTATCTATGATCTGTCTTACTCTACCCACTTGCAATTTTCTGATCATATTCACCCAAAACAGTCATGCTTACCTGTGTCTAATCATTGCCTGTCTGTCCAGTGAGGGTTGGAATTAGAGAATACCTGAACTCCTGATGCCCAGTCCCTTAAATGGTCCTGGCACTTAAACCCCGCGTTCTCCACCCTAAACCTATCTCATACCTCTTTTTCCTTTGCCACTCGCAGGAAGCTACCCCGGGAGAGACCAGCTTTGCCTTTTACTCCCCTCAGGAACCCTCATTGGGATTGTTCATTGGTTTCTGAGTGCTGTAACTCAGTTTACAAAAGTTTATGTGACAATCAGGATTCTCATTGCAATTCTGTGCATTGTATGATCTTCTGTGATAAGATAAGTGATCTATAACTGATCTTGTTACGCACTGTGGAGTCCTGTCTGAATGTTTAACCGGCAGGAGACAGTGAGTTGCGCATTGTATCCCAAAGTACTCCTTAGAAATGCATAAGATACTGATGTCTAAATACAGTTAAAGAGCAACAGGCAGTTGACAACAATGCACTGATAAAGGGGATACCAGATAGTGGTTGTGCAGCAATCTCCTTCCGAGGCTTGCTTTTTAATCTTCCCATTCCTATACATGCAAACATTTAGAAGAAAGAAAGGGGGAGATTTTGAAACATAAATAGAATGGAGGGAGTTTATTTTCCTCACTAACTTGGAATGAAGTGGAAGCAAATTTAGGTGGGAGAAAACTAAAATACAACAATTTTTGGCTTTAAACATCGGGAGCATCCTGCTTGCCTCAGGTGTGTTTATGTGTGTGATTCCCTTTTACCCCATGAGTTCGCACTTCCGCCCTTCACGGTAGAAGTTAGAGTCTCAAGCCGATGACATGTGAGTAGCCTTCAGGGCTACGGGACAACCCTGTGGCCCGCTGAACCTGAGGATACGTAAGTAGGCAGGCACCAGCTTTCTCCGATATTCTCTTCCCCAGGACACAAAAGCAGAAAAGGCGTGGGAAACCTCAGGGGCTACACTTGGGTGGGAGATGCAGTTGGGTTGCTCCGCTGGTGATGGAGGGGGTGAAGGTGTGGTGCAATCGGCCAAGTAGGGCGAGGGCTCTGAGCAGAGACACTGCCATGATCTCAACAGAGGGGATCCTGCTGGGTGAACAGACTGGTGTTTGGCGATCCCCTCCTGGGCTCTGTAGTAATGAACGGTGACATATGCTCCAGAGAGGCAGGGAAAGACCCCAAAAAGAGAAATGGTGATGAGGGCCCAGCACCAGGGAATTGTATAGGGCAGTGGCTCTTAACTTTTTGACTTCTGTGGACCCCCACTTTTTCTTTAATGGAACCAGGGGACCTCCAATGAATCATTATTGGGATCTAGGGACCCCCCTCATTGAGTCATTACTGGAAGCCAGGGACCCTGGCCTGAACATTGTCGATAATTTGAATCGCAAACCAATACAAACAAATAGAGAAACAGGCATTTATCAAACACACATGCATAAAGGATAACACATTTTATTTAATTTCCAAACAAATATAATAAAAAATATATATTTTAATAGGCAGGTTGAGCTTAAATTAAATTGAAGCCACACACCATCCCTACTATATTGTATTTGATGCACCTCCACTGCTCCCACCAATCAATCTGAGGGTGCTATTTTAAGTTTTAGCCTCCAAATTCAAATTCTTTGACATTTACAGAACATTTTATAATTTTCAGTGTACATTTAGCCACTTTATTTATAAAGAAAGGAAAGAACCATGTAACCTGACAAAAGGTGCACCAGCATCTGCAGGGGGTTACCAAAAGCCTTCCTGAAGGCAGTGACATGGGAAAGACATTGTGTTAAGGAGAAACAGAACCCAGAAACACCACGGGTCATCCCTGAAGGCAAATGCCAAGGGAGAGACTGTGGGACAATGATAATGTTTACACCTGAACTGCAGTGAAAAAAAAAGGGGTGCAAGTCCACTTCAAAATCCAAGTCTTCAAGAAAGCAAAAATGCAGGCGATAGCCCACTTCCTATTGCAACTCAGTGCACTCTAGAGGGATAGAGAAACAGAGACAAGGGTAACCAAAGAAACGACCACACTGCCTCAGGAATCCATTTGCCTTGTGTCACTGGGTTAGATTCTCTTCTGTGCTGCGGCAAATATGGGATTAATTCCATTTGTTTGGCTTTTTCATGGTTAAGCCTAGAATTGGCCATTTATGCCAGGATGACTTGCAGTCGAGCATTGGCTTCCATAAGGCCTCTACCAATTCTGTATGCCCGCACTATTTCAATGTGACAGTCCAGTTTCTCATGCAATATGCTCCTGTCCTGCACCTCTGTTTCTTCTTTAAGAGTCCAGACCAACTATAGTCCCTTTTAGATCTGCTCTACAGGTTCTCACACTTGTCCAGATGAGATTTGTTTGGGACCCCAAATGTGCAATAATTGTGCACCAGCTGTGCAAAGTCTGCATTTGTAGTCATCTGCCCCTCAATGCATTCTAACTTCTGGTTCAACATCTGCATGTCAGTTTTGAGATCCGAGATAGCTCTGAACAATGTCAGAATGTCCATTAGAGCATTCTCTAAAAGAGGCGGTGGGAATGTATCTCATCCCATAGGGGCCGATCTTATGATCTCCCTGTGATGGGGGTTGGGCCCAGATGGTTAAGAACTATTTTAAATTTGTGGAGTTATGTTGTTCGGTGTTTCCAGTATGTCCACTAATAACATGAGACTAAAATTGCTTGAGGGGATTTATTCATCGGTCCTGGAAGAAGCAATATTCAAGATACTTCCTCTTAATGTGAAGGGCCATAACTCCCCAAATTAGAGACAATAAATAAGGATTATGTTGCATGACCTTGACATAATATTTCTGAAAGAGACACATCTTCAATGGGATCAGTGCAAATGAGGCACAAAGTATACCTGATGCACTTCTGGACATTGGCTAGGATTAAATGCCTGAACTTCAATCCTAGGTAAACAAAGCTTAGGGAGTGACTATATAAAGATTAAGAGAGACCATGAGAGGATGGTAATATGGGTACTGATGCACCTACACATTAGGCCTTTTTTGTCAATATTTACACCACGCACAACAGACCTTCCGGGGGGAGCAGGGAGGAAGACCTTGAGAAATTAGCATCAACAGGCACAGGGGAGATTATCCTGGGTAGAGATCTTAACCTGACCTGGACTAACAGATGGATGGATCTAGGGCTATGTCCAAGGGTTTGAGAAAGCAGCTTGCAGAGACTGGTCTTGAAGACACAACATCTCTCCACACCAGATGCATTCTGTTCTCAAGTGCTCAAGACATACTAGCATATCCATTCCAGACCTGGCACTCTCACAATTGCTTCATAAACATGCTATTTCAGACCTCTCTGTATTGGGTCACACATATAATGAGATTGAGTGGCTGGGAAGCATAAAACACCCAATGGGAGGATCATGGAGGTTAAACTGGGAGGTTTTCAGAGAAGCCACAAACAGATGTGCAAGACAGGTAGTGGTATCATTTACGTGATATATTGATATATTGATTCTGTCACCACTCCAGCAAAAAAAAGTGGGGTGCTTTTGTAGCAAAGCCAGGAGAATAACCATAGGCATGTGTGCTAGGGCTGCCTGGGAGAGGAAGTTATTAGAAGATAAACTGACCAAAGAGCCAAAGATATTAGAACAGTCAGACAATTAGCGGTACATGAATTAACCTTGGGCAGATATCCATCATCATGTTCAACTCCATGTACTCAGGACAAATACAGCTGAGATTATTCTACTGAAAATAGGACATGTACTATATGATAAAAGAGACAAAGTAGGTACTATTGTGGCCAGAGGATAGAGAATGAAAATAACTAACAGGCGCATCACAATCATTATGAGACATGATGGGTATTGGGTGAAATGCACATTACACACATTACAAGACATCAAGGGGATTGGGCAAATGCACATCATATACATTACAATGTAGGATGGGTACTGAGTGATAAGAGAACAGTAAAGCCAGGCAATATTCCAAAACTGTTTTTCCAAAATCTTTATGGAAAGAACACAAATCTCAAGAGAATGTAATGGGGTACCATGTGCACATCATCCCACAGTATTGTGAGGAGAAAATTAGGAACTCCACAGGTACTGGTGAGGTCTGCGGGCACTGCAGGAGATGCGTACAAATAAACTCCACGGGCGGATGGACCCTTTGGGGCATACCTGGAGAAACAGCTGATCAGCCTATGTAATACTTTCATTATTCTGTTAAGGGATGCAGACATCCCTCTGATCCCAGAGCCGGGGAAGAACTACTAGGGCTGCGCCTCCTTCAGTCCAATCTTTCTAAAAAAAAAATGTTCACAAAAATGACATCAGTGTTTTTACTATGATATTGGTGAACAGACTTGGGTCCATATTTATACTTTTTTAGTGCCGCATGTGCATCATTTTTTTATGCAAAAGCGGCGCAAACTTAGAGTATAATGGTATTTTGTAAGTTTCCGACACTTTTGCATCAAAAAATGACACAAATGCGGCGCTAAAAAACTATAAATATGGGCCTTGATGCTTTGTAAGTCAAATCTGACCAGTTAGGATTATAACGAAGGAAGTATATGCAAGGACGTGACAATATAAGAAGGATAGTGCATATATTAAATGTTATAACACATAAATTTAAAGTGCTCATTCTTTGGGTGTTTAGTTTTCAGGAATTAGAACTTCCACATTGAAGCACTGAGATACTTACAAAGAGATATGCTAAGGTGGATCCATTCACTTTTACAGCTCAGCATGGAACCTTCTCTGACAAGTTACTTAAGTTATCTTTTGATTCTGTAGATATCAGGGACATCCTATCTACAATCTTAATCAAGAGCAGTGACGAGTCAGTGCGGCGGAGTCCCGTCTCTCTGTTTTCTCTCTTATCCCATCCCCTTTCCCTGTTTCTGCCATTGGCCTCATTTTACTAGGCCCGTGGTCACTGATGGAGGTGGCGAGAGATGGATGAGTGCATCGCTACCATTGGTTTTTATGCAAGGTTAGCGCACCCTGACAGATCACCACTATATGGACAGAGAAAGTCCCCTGGAACTGCCTTTAACCACAAAGATCCTTCCGCAGACAAGCCTACGCTTGCAGACAGCAGCCTCCCCAAGAACCTACGGAACTAGTGAATTCTGCAAAGCAGGGAACTAGTGGGGCATAGTTTAGTGTGAACGTTATCATCGTTTTCTGCCTGCTGCTTCTAGTGATGGATCTATTTTAGTAGTACATTTTCCATTTCAAACCTTCCCTGGTTTCGAAATTCTGGTCACCAACTCTCTGCTCCAATCAGATCCACTAGAACCCATTTGTAACCGGCCAACTGGAATTTCTAAAATAGAAAATAGTAAAAGAGAGGCGAATGCACCAAACGTTTCAATCTCCTTGCAGAGCTAGGAGCCACAGTGGTACATAACTCACTGTGTGTAGCCAACTAGGGCCTGCGTCAGCATCACTGCCTCATTACCTCAGTGGCTACTGAACAGAGCCGATGCCGTCGCATGGCAGTGGCTAGGGTTCTGTGACGGCCAAAGTGCCAACCATGCCATGAGTTCGCCTTTCACTCAGGATGCTCGGTGGCTACAAAGGCGCGCGAGGCTGCGCGCGCCCAGGTGGATCGAAACCTCCGGCTGCGCACGTGAGAACTGCAGGTGACGTCACCCAGGAAGAGGTTTTTCTTTTTTTAACAACTTGAGTCTGAGTTCCCCCGCCTGGCCCCATCACATCAGGTTGTAGGAAACAGAAAAAAACGCCTCTGCGGTTTCCGTGAGCCCCGAGTTGTAAACAGACACGTGCCCCTCTTCAGAGGCGTCTGTAGTAACACCTCGGGCCCCCCGCTTCCTTCCTGCCCCTGTGCTGGGTGCGCAGGCGGCTGTGGGGACCCTTGACTCACTGAGGGGACAGGTGGACAGCGCTACAACAGGAAAGGTCAACGGTGTTTGGTGAGAAAAGTGCTTGTCTTTTCACTGGATGCCACGTCACATAATGGTGACCGATAAAGAAAGAATCACAACATAGTTAATATTTTTTTCTTCAAATCTACGTCAAGTTCCTCTTCCAGTTCTATCTAATAACACAATTTGTCCCGGAAATAAATGCTTTCGGATGCACAACCTTATCTCCAGTAGCAAATGCTCGGTCTGACTAAATATTGCGCGGGCACTCGAGTCGCATGGCGCTGCACAATTTTGGTCTGTACCCTGCAAAACTTTTAATTTTAGGTAAATCAACACAATGCTTTGCGTCGCTTTGTGCTACTACAGTAGTGTAGCCAACGTGTCATGCGCCCTTGTGCATGGAAGCAGATGGGCCCCAGCTGCTGAGTGAATGATAAAATATAGCAATAATCAGTGTATTCAGTGGGCCCCTCAGGACCAGGTGTTACTCAGTGGGCACCTGCTACGTCAATGGAAGCTACGCCCCCGTGCTCCTGGGCACTGTGTTAATAAACAATCCACCGGTTACATTCACCATCTTCAATGACATCATCACTTTTGGATATAAAATAATCTCTAATCCAGTAACGAAACTACAGGGACACAGAAAAACTGGTCTCAACCTAATCTTTGCCAGAATGCTTGGTTGCACGATGTAAAATAAATCTAAATAGTTTATTTCTAATCTCAATAATCTTCCAACCACTAGTCTATAAATCCTTAATTCCTTGGATATGGTACTCCAACTAGCTTTACATCTGCAGACCTCAGCACCTGAAATCCTATTAATTTGTGGTTTTAACTTGTGGTTGACAACAGGCCTTCAGCAGACTTGACTGAACACAACCAATAGGATTCACCCAAGTTGTCAGCGGCCCAAAGCACGCAGCAGCCATGTGCTTGACTTACATAACATAATACCCTACATCTCTCGGTTTAGCCACAGATCTGGCCGGACTATCCTTTCAATACTCTCAAATGTTCTGTCCTGCCAGCATCCTCACAACAAAGCAGAGCCATCCCAGAAACCCATCCAAGTACCATGTCACAAGCACCAGAGCAAAGCACCCCAGCAGCCAACTATTACCAGGGACATTGTTAGGAAGCATTTACCATACATTTCTGACGTGCATGACAAGAGTGTCCCGTGCAAAACAGGACCATTTGATGATGGCTCCAAAGCACCAGCAAGTGGTTCAGTCTCGCTGTGGAAGAACTGAAAAAGACAATGCCGCAACTTGAAACACCAGATGCTAACATACCAGTGGAACCTTGTCCTGCAACCCAAGTGACCAATGCTTGTTATGATTGGAAGCAGACATGGCCAGCTCATAACCTACAGTAGGCATGTTCCCAGCCCGTTTGAAATATCCGTTCATATTACACGATCAGTAGTTGTTTGAGGGATGGCCTGCTTTTCTTTCCCTCTACCTCGTCATTGTATACAGAAAAAACGTCAGTTGATTGGCTCACCTAGTGGAGTTATTTAATCTAATATGTGGGTTGTTTCACCAATCACCGTTAAGGTACTGAATTTTCACAATTTCTAATTGTTGTAGAATAGAATTGCTTGACTTTTTGTGATTGGTTATTGATATGGATTTTCTTCAGCGCCATCATTACTCCGTCATGCTGATGCTATCTGAAATATTTCACATGTAGACAAATGAGAAACCTTCTCTGTAAAAGAAAAATTATAGCATCAACACACAAATGCTCAACTCCTGTTTTAATGCGTTTAGATTCTTATCATCGATATGGCCTAATATCATCCAGTTCGCTAATGGTGAAAATCTGCGAAAACGGATAGACATTTAATAATTGTAAACAACTAGGGCAGATAAACCATGAGAATGCTAATTTCAAAGGTTATTCAGTGGTTTAAAAGAATCACAAAACTAAGCAACTACACACATGAGAAGAGTTTTCCCTAGGACATACAGGAACTCAAAGAGAAGGCAAACTTTATACTAAAATATCAGTGAAGTAAGAAGCCTTGCAAAAAACCTTTTCCAGGAAATTGAGTTTTTGGGATACATTAGATCACAGTAATAAACAAGTCCAGTTTAAGGACTTGAGCTCAGTAAGGGAAGGCTACAATTATGGGCATTGTTTTTGAGTATTAGATCGGGGACAATGTTCAGACGGCCTTTATTGTATTCAAAATTCCCCCACCATAGTTCAAAGTTTAGAGAGATTGTAGAAGCAAAAGAGACTTTAAAATCCACATGGTGAACTTTTCAAACCAAGTTATTTTGTGAAATGAAAGAACGAGTTCACAGTGAGGGCTGGGATTTGATCCCACCACAAGATTCAACCCCTCCACTTGTTGGTCCCAAACTACTCAACTTTCTATGAACTAATTGCTTGTAACCTTCTTCCAATTACCCTCTTACACATTCAATTCCTCCATAATATTTAATATATGGAAAATCAATATTGAAAGTTATTGAACATTTGGAATGTACTCATTCAAAACCATCACAGTAAACAAACAATTTAGAAAAAGTTCTACATTCCCTTTCCATGAATGACAATTCAATATCAAACCTGCTGACAAATGCAAAGCGGTTATTACTATGGATTGACAATGTACTGAAAAGTGACATTACACACATTTGACGGTACAAACAGTGGGTAAAAGAAATCTTACATTCTGAAGAAATCAGAAAGAAGCAAAAGAGCCAAACGTTATCTCCAAGAAGAAGGAAGACCTTCTGTAGGAATAAAATTCATGCATTGCTCTGTTTTACATGCTGCTGAAGATACATAAGATCACATTTCTGCCACCTGCCATTTTTGCGAAATCAGAGATACTATCAAGACCCTTTTCCATCTGGGTGATGTACTGAGTCTAGCCTCTTCCATCTCGGACAATACAGACTTGTTGAACACAGGCAAGGAACTGAGCTTTGACGCCAACAAGGACTATCTCATCTCCTTAAACTTCAAAGCCCTTTATATGAGTATCCCCCAACAAACCAAATTTGGATTTCAAAATGATGCTTAACAAACATAAATTATGTTATTGGTTTTTAAATAAACTATTATTATTAGACTATTCAGGTACATTGCACACCTTTCGTATTGTTGTGCCTAAGTAGTGGCTTACTGTTGTTAGAAAGCAGAAGATCCCGGTATATTTCTGATATATTTCTCAAACTAATCAATATAGTCAGTGATGAGATTTGCATGCACAACAAAGGTATATAAACCAACAAAACTCAACAAGATGAGTCTGATGGCTGACATCTGTAATTTGCTATACTTTGGATCAGTGTTTATAAGCTGCTTTTAAGTGTACACTTCAGCTGAAGTTGTTGGTGTTAGCTAATGTGCTATGAAGTATTTAAACCGAACAGTATTTGTCCACAAGAAAGATTTATTGAAAAAAACCAATGTTTTAAATTCTTGTTGCCCATTCTCATTACGTTGTGGTGTAAGGCCAAATGGTAGGTGCGTCTGGAGATATTCAGTCTACCTTCTGTGCAGAATGTAAGGAGAGTATACATGACTTGGCCCACTTTACTTTAAGTCCTGACATGTTGCTGAATTCCTTCAGCATTGCAAACTTTTAGTTCAAGTCCAGAGCGGGCAACCTTTAGAAATAGGAACAGCTGCATATGACAAGAGCACATGTATATCATCATTAACCCTTAAACGTCTGTCCCTACCTTGAAGCCACACCAATTTTGCAAACAGCTCCATGGCCAATGCAAAAATACCTATGGGTAGAAACAACCTTGTGTCCCTCTCTTAAAGAGGTATGGCTGTGATAATAACTGACCATTACAGTCAGCTGTGAGTATAAGAAGGAAAACCACTTCAACACTTCTGGCCCAAAGCCCATTTCTTCACTTCTGTAAATGAAAACTTCCAGCTGATTGTATTGGCTGCTTTTTGTAAGTCCAGTACCATCACCGCTGAGTGTGATGGTCCTGGGACCGCCTCCCACATTACAAAGAGGAGCCATCTTATGTTTTATGAGGTTTTGTGCCCTGGGACAAAACCACTCTGCATCCACTATCTACATAAGTATTGGGAATATCCTGCTAACCAAAACCTTACCAAGTATGCCATAGTATATATTCAATATAGAGAGGGATGTATGTAGAGATATCCAGCACATCCTGTGTGGGCTTTAACAAAGATGCTACCAAGGCCTCATTAGTTGAACTAGGTGTGGTGTATACCTCAGCCAGTGTAGTTGCAAATATGTTTGCACATGTGTGTTAAATAACTCAGATGGTAGTACTTCTTAAACTGGGATTTTTCCTTTCACCTCATCCCCTTCAACATTTTTTCCAAACTTTACTTACCCTCTTTTTCCAGATACATAAGTTTTATATTTCAAGTTCAACAGAATGACACAATGCAAAACTGGTATTGAAAACACAATGCCACATCTTTACAATCCACAATTACTTTTGTACATCACAATATATTCTGATCTAAATATTCCCCTTCAACGGGACGTGTCTTTTCAATATATGTTATTTCATCATTTCTTTTTTTATTGTAAACAGATTTTATTGTAAGTTTTCCAAATTACAGTAACAACTGCAACTAGCCATGCCATGCATCTGTAATTTACAGCTAAACAGCCGGAGCTCCCATAGATGCAGTTATACAAGTCACTTGCAATACAACTTTGACTGCATACTCATAAAATTTCTGTAACTTCACCCCCTCCCTGAGTCGGTGTGACTGTGATTGTAAAGTTCTTAAGGGTTTGTTAGTCACCTTATTTTTTGACGTGTGGGTATACCAGTGAAGAAGCCAGTGAGCTGGAGTAGTTGGGACCGATTTCTCAGTGATCGCTGCCAATAGTCTCATGATCTCAGCCTAATAAGGGTTAAATTTAGGGCACACCCACATCATATGCAGGAATGAGGCATCCAGCATCTTGCACCTAGGACAGGCTGCCTTCTTTGTGCCAAAGTATTTGTTGATCCTATCTGGGGAGAGGTATGCTCTATGCAAGATGTGAAAATAAATTAGCTTAAATCTTGCATTCCTGGAGACCTTCGGAATTCTCTCTAGGATGGTCTCCCAGGCCCGCTGCGGAATTGAGGTTGCCAAGTCCAGCTCCTACTTAGCCAGGAGGGCATCAAGAGGCTGCATTGTCTCAGTCTGCAAGTAGCGGTACAGGCAGGTAACTGCCTTGAATGTGCCTGACGCCTGGAGCAAATATGTACAGCGGTGATGTTTCTGGGTTCCGCATTCCCCATCCTCCAGTGCTGACGGATAACTGTGTGTGCTGACCTGTGTAGCAGGAAACAACCTCCTGGTATGCCAAACTCCTCTCTGAAGTCATCAAAAGGGAGTAGAGTGAAGTCCCAAAAAAAGGTCTCCTATCTTGATAGCTCCCTCCTCAACTCAGGTGCTCAGCCCTTCCCATCTACTCTCACGCTTGAGCAGCAAATGGCTGCCAGAGGCAACACGGAAGAATATGGCAACGCGGTATTCGTCTTTCTTATGCAACGTGCCCAGCATTTCTGCATGGTCTGGAGGGGCCTGCGGGGGTAAATTGGGGGTACAGGCATTTTTATTACGAGCCTTAGTAGGGAATCTTGGGTAGGGGTAAAACAGTCTATGCACTCGTCAGGAAATCGCCGGCTTGCCATCCCCCTTGTGAGCCACTGCAGTTCAGCTGCTATGTAGTAAACCTCAAAGTCTGGGACTGCCAGACCTCCCTGCGATGTCGGGCGCTGGAGGGTGGAAAGTACTACCCTTCTCCGCCATGTGCCCCATATGAACGCCATGAAAACAGCAGTTAATTCAGTGAAGAAGGACTGGGGGCAGCCTAAGTGGGAGAGCCCCGAACAGATAGAGAAGGCGAGGTAAGGCCACTATTTTTAGTAGGGCAGTGCAACCCACCACAGATAATGGGAGCATCTGCCAAAAGGTACAGTGCAACTTCAAGTTACGGGTCGCCACTCCGTAGTTCCCCTCCAGCAAGTCAGTAGTGGAATGAAAAAGTTTGACTCCTAAATATGGAAGACAGCTGGGTTCCAGCTCCAAATCTGATGGAGCGCGCCCTAAATTGGCGTTCCTGCTGGTGGGAAAGAGTTTCATCTTCGCCCAATTTACCCTTAGCCCCAAGACATTGGCAAAGCTCTCCAGTAGTGTTCTAGCTCCCCCCAGGTCCCTCTCTGTGTCATGCAAGAACATGAGGAGATTGTCAATGTATAAAGCTATCCTTTTATCTTATCTCCAGTCTGGATGCCCTCGTAGTATGACCCAGAGCGGCCTAACAATGCTGGGGGCTCCATTGCAATCGCAAATAGCAGGGTGGACAATGGGCAGCCCTGCCTCGTGCCCTTCCCCACTCTCAAACTCTCTGAGAGCTGCTGACCCAGGCGGACCCGGGCTGCTGGGCTGGAACACAAGAGGCATGTCCAAACCACAAAGTCCGGTCCCTACCCAATATGCTTCATGACATTGTATAAGTAGTCCCATTCAACACTATCAAATGCCTTCTTGATGTTAACTGCCAGGATAGCAGCAGCATTTTTGCCGTAGGTGTCATCATTCAGGATAGCCATTAGCTGCCTAATATTGAAAGCAGTATTGCGTTAGGGAAATGAAACACACCTGGTCTGGATGGATTAGTTTGACCATATGGGGGAGGAGACGAGAGGCCAGGACCCTGCTCAATATTTTGTAATCTACACTAACCATTGAAAGCGGTCTATAGGCGCCAAGGTCTGTAGCCGACTTCCCTGGCTTCAGCAGAGGAACTATCAGTGCTTCCCTGCTGGACAGTGGTAAGCAGCTGTCAGCATTTGCCCCATTTCAGATGCCTATGTGATGTAAAACTCAACAGGTAGACCGTCCGAGCCAGGGAGTTTATCTCGGGCCATTCCTTTAATTGCCCCCAATACTTCCGGCAGGGTAGTATCCACCCCCAAACTATCTGCATTTTCTTGAGAAAGCTGCGGTATCGTAGGCATCCGGAGAAACCGGTGTCACCCAGACGCATGAGAGGGCAGTCTGCTGGTGTACAGAGTATGGTAGTAGGTGGAGAAACCCTTGTTGATTTCATCCTGGGTGACAAGGGACTTCCCGTAAGGAGTGATCAGCTCCACTATGGGCGCACCCCTAAGAGCTGGGTTGAGTAGCCATGCCAACAGGTGACCTGCTTGGTCCCATTCAACGTGAGATCGCTCAATGTATGCCTTATAGTTGAAAGAACGGAGGCACTCAGTGCGCTCCTCAACTACCTCCTGGGCGTCTGATAGGGATTATTGCAGGTCAGTGTGGCCCTGTCGGTCTAACTTCAGTGTGTGGAGTCGGGATTCAGTAGCTAATATTTTGCACAGGAAAGTAGCCTCCACCCCCATAGACCGCCATGCAATGACTCCAGATGACCACTTTAAATGCCTCTCATTTGATCTGACTGGCCAAAGATGTCCCCTCATTGTCAGAAAAGTAGCTCACTTTCTTTCTCTGATGGCATCTTGAAACGGGGGTCTTCTAAGGCTTCAGGTTTTAGCTTCAGGTGGGAATCTTAGCTAAGGGCCAAGTCCATTTTAATCGTAGCAAGACTAGGTTGTGATCTGAAATTGTACGGGACAAGTATTCTATCCCTCCAAAATATGAGTGTATGTTTGAGGAACAGAGGAAGGAATCAAGCCTTACATGCAATTCATGCAACGAGGAGAAAAAGGAATAATCCTTTCCTTGGGGGTGGTTATGTTGCTAGATATCCTGCAGGCCCCAGTTGTCCCTCCAATCACAGAATGCATGCACAGACTGGTGGGTTGGAGAGTCTGGCAGATTGGGGTCTGCCACACAGTTGAATTCCCCCCCACTACTACTGTGCCTGCAGTATGGTGGACAGTTGGGATGATAGTCGGTCAAAGAAAACAGGTTGGTTGACATTGGGGCCATAGATATTGACTAGTGAAATGTCTTGCCCATTCAGCTTACCCAGCACAGCCACAAATCTTCTCTCGGCATCTATTACAGAGTGCTTGAGTTGGAAGAGGACTCCAGCCCTGACCCATATCAGTGTCCCCCTGGCAAATGCAGAGAATGTAGTGTAAAAGGCATGCCCCCTCCATTGCTGCTGCAGCCCGGCTCCCTCCTGGCCATCAGGTGTGTTTCCTGCAAAAAAGCAAGGTTAACTCCCTGCCTCTATAAGTACGAGAACACTTTGTACCGCTTAACCATGGAGTGGATGCTCTGGAAGTTCCAGGTGATGATCTTATAAATATTCTCTTGTGCCATGAACAGCCAGCGGAATGCCCAGTGGGCTTCTCACCCAACTGAGTAAAATTATGTGGGGGGAATTACTAGTCTTCCCAATGTGTACAATGCAATTAATAGTACTTAGCATACAACTCAGGGAGGTGCCTCTCAATCCCCAAACCAAAACCAGAAACAACTTTTCCCAACTCCTGCACCCAAGGACAGGGAGAACCCCCCCCATCCAAACTATGGATCAACTGTGACTTCGTCTTTCTGGAAGACAATAACCAGCAGCACGCAGCTCCAGATACTCTAGGCACCGATTCACCCATCAGTGAGTCAATACTTGCCACACCCTTGTGCATCACATCCCCAGGTAGAGGAGCCCCCGACCAGGCAATGATTACCACATCATAGTAAAGACCATACATCCCCCCACCCATTTCTATGCGACCAAGTCTGTATTCAAACGCAGTCCCTCAAATCAGTCATTGGCCGTCCTGGGGGTTACGATTGGTAAGATAGCACTTGACTGGACTGATGCAAGTGAATTGCTCTCAGAGTCTGATTCCCCCTCGCTCTCCTGCTGAGATGGGGACTGCGGACCAGATGCCGTACAACTCAACGAGGCAACCACTTCGACCAGTCGCTAGGACTCCAGTTGTTCTTCCGCTTCCATTGGGTGGCCAGATAAGGCTGTAGATCTCCGCTTTGGCGTTGCAGGTGCCATCGTCTTTGCTGTGCCCAGGGCTTTCCGCTTGGGCAAGGGCCAGGTTGGTACTCTATCCACGATCAGGCTTCCTGAGGCGAGGAGAAGAACTGTACCCCCTCTGGCATCACCACTCTGAGCCTGGCTGGGAACTACATGGGGTACACCACTCCCAGTTTCAGTATTTTTCTCTTCACTTCTGTAATAAAGCCGCTCACTGGCACTGCACCTCCTGTGAAAAATCCAGAAAAAACATTTCTTCATGAATTCTCTACCATGAAAGTCTCCTTCCAGCGAGCTTGCTGCAGAATAAAGTCACAATCTTTGAAGTGTAGCAATCGTGCCACAACTGGCCTCGGAGGAGCGCCCAAGGGGAGCAACCAAGCTGAGACTCTATGTGCCTTCTCAAGAGCGAAAAAGGGGGATAATCCCTCAGGTGCAATCTTGCACCAGAGCCATTCCTCCAAGTAACGAACCATGTCTGAGCCCTCCACCCTCTCTGGTGGCCCCACTACCCTGATGTTCTTATGGCACACTCTATTTTCAGCATCTGCCCTGGTCTCAAGTGTCTTTAGGTGGGATTTGATGGAGCTCATTTGAGCGCAGGTCGCCTCCCCAAACGGGGTTGTATCGGAAAATTCCCTCTCAGCACCAGTGACCCTCTCCACTAATGGATGGTGGTCATCACAGAGGAGCCCCAGATTGGTGCTTAGCATGTTGATTTTGTTTTCCAGGGCCCCGGTGAAGCAGTGATGGCCTGTAATACATCTTGAAGTGTGGAGGAGAGGAGCGCAGGCCTGGCGGATGGTCCCTCAGGGTACCCGGGGCAAGTAGGTTTACTGCCAGGCTGCAAGGGGCCTCTCAAGTCCATATCCCTCCTTTTTTGTGCTCTTCATCATGCTGCGATGCCACTGGGTGGGACACCACAGCCAGGAGGGCACCCCCACTAAAATCAATGCTTATAAAGCGTGGCTAAACACCCATGAGGGACTCTGGACAGCTTTGGCTCCCCCTTCGCAAGCTTCTGGGTCCGTCAGCATGTTCCTCAGGGTGGTTTACTGCCTCAATCAGTAGGAAGCACAGGGGGCACCACCTAGGAGCTCACTCCCAAATCTCCAGGACATCCTAGTGTGAAGGTCCTGTTTCCAGCACTCTTCGCAGTGCCCCTGCTTGACGGCGTCAGCCAGAACCCCCGGGGACTTCCTCCAAGGGGAAGAGGTGAGCTGGATTGGTGGGGTCTCCTTGTAGTGGGCACAGTTCGTGGTGTCTCCCTGTGAATCAATGCCCCCGCCCCTTCCACGTAGGAGCCCCGCTCCCATCAGTTAACAATTGGGTGACGGGGAGGGGAGAGTATCTAATTGTGGTCAACAGGCCCCTGGGGCCGATCACTGCACACAAGAATCAACAATAGTGGGGCTCCAACCAATGGGTGCCAGTACAAGTACTCCCCCCAGCTCCTCACCTCTGGGGTGATTGGGCTTCACCTCTCCGGAGGCCGCCTCAGGGCAAAACTCTGTATCTCTGGCGGGCCACCACTGCATTCCTCTAGTGCAGCCCACTGTCCTCAGCCGGACTGCCCCCGCCTGCTGAACGGCCTCCCAGCCGGCAAAGCAGAGTCTCCACAGAATGCAGCCCACCCAGCAATTGCCCTCGGCCCGCCCCAAATTCTCCAGGTCCAGGTCCTCCACGGGGGCTGCATCCACCCCCTGCACACCTTCACCTGTCAGACAGTAAGCCGCTGGTGAGCTACTCCTGCCCCCACTGCTCCCCGGGTGTGTTCTCTAAGGGACAGACCCCGGCCCTGCAATGCAACAGGCCAGCCCTCCTTCCAGGCCCCGCCACCAAGCCAGGAGTTGCTCAGCGTTCACAGGGCTGGGTCGACCCCCAGCCACGGCATTCCGCGACTTGGTCTGCCGACCCCAGCGCACTCCACTCGGCTCACTGGATTCTGGCTACCACTAATTGGGCCAAGTGGCAACCACCATTTTGTATAGCTGCGCACCTGCGGCGGCAAACTTGTCCTCCACGTCGCAGTCTCGCTCTAGGCAGCGTCAGGGAGCATCATTTGCTGACTGGGGTTTTGCTGGACACCCTCAGCACCTGGGGCAGAGATGTAAAGTCCAGGATGGGTTTGGATGGGGCCAGACTCTCCGGAGCTCCCGGGTCTTCCATCCTATGCCATTTGCTGCTTGGCCACACCCTCCATTCCATCATTATTTTCATCATACAATATATAATAAGTATTCAATTCCATATCAGATATATAAGCTTCCGATGAGATGCTAGTGTTGCAAAGGCCTGATATGTGAATTTCTGCGGTCATGTGCCTTGGGCCCATCCAATACCACCCCTGTTCTTTGTGTATATTTTGAATGGACCCCATGTGCTACCAAAGTTGTTAATCTTCTTGTGAATCAGCGTTGTTAATTCTTCCATTTCATGATTGGATCATAACATAGACCACAAACTCACCAGAAGAAGGGAGGTGGGCAGTTTTCAACCATGGGTAATTGTTTAGGAGCTTCCCCATCATGGCGGTGTGTGGGTATTATCGGTAGTTACCAGTATCTCCTAGAAGTAAGGTAAGTGGGTTAGGTTTCAATTCAATATCTGTTATCCCCTTAACATGTATAATTATTTCTCTTTAAGATGGTTCGCATTTCGCTGCAGGATCACCACTTATGTGTCAATGTTCCTTTTTCCTTACGCCCCCTCCAGCATGTATCAAGGGATCTAAACATGGCATGGCGTCAAGGTGGAGTTAGGTCCCCCTTGTCAGCACTTTGTAACTGTTTCCTTATGCTGACTGCATATGGAGGATGTGGCAGCCTTGCACCAACTATTAAGCCACTTTTCATCGTAGGTTTCTGTTCCTAATTTTATTTCTAATTGTTGTGTATATTTGGGCTTTGGTGTTTCTCGTGGATTACCCAAATGTCTATAAATCTTATTTATGCCTTTTTTGTATGTTGTTCTTTCAATAAAGATTTAATAGATGTTAAATCAATGAATCATTTTTTTTTATTAATAAAGCTCTGTATGTTCTATGCCCTATTTTGCAAACGTGGAATCATATTTGTTAGATTATATTTATTGAAGAGTTCTCTTAGAGTTGCTTCAGTATTAACCAGCCATTTTATATAACATTTAGCTTGGACTCCATGAGGAAATCGAAGTTTTGTAATATAGGGGGCATTGCAGATGGACAGGCAGTCACACCTCCCCTTCTCACCTTAGTTTTTCAGAATGTATATGTGGTTTGGGTAATGTATTGCAATGTTTCATCATGTATTGTATCCAAGGTAGAACGTGTACTGTGTTGATTTAGTATACCCATTCTGGTTTTACCCCATAGCTATGGGCTGTTGGTTGAGGTTAGATCAATTAAGGGTCTAAGTTTGGTAGCTTGAATATACCACTTTGTGTTAGGAAAAGCCAATCCCCCCTCATATTTTCCTTTGTATAAAGTTGTTCTTAATGCTCTGTGCTCGTTCCCACCCCATATAAATGCTTTGAGTCGAGAGGGAAATAGTAACAGTACATAGCAATAAAATTCATTTTTATACTGGCTACATGGCAAACTAAGAAATCTCTAATAAAGCAAAAAAAAAAATTGTATAAAGTATCTAACAGAGGAGAAAGTTTGGCATTGAATATAGGGTGTCTGTTGTTTTTACAATTCTAGTGCCTAAATATTCTAAAGGTCCTGCAGATAGCCTGATCCACGATTTTCCATTTACTTTTATTGGGATGGTGTGACAGACCATCATTTGTAAAAGAATAAGTGCTGGGGGCCAAAATATTGCTCAGAAGCCCACAGTTGTTGCTGTAGAAGGTTGGGGGTACTGAAGGGGTTCCACTAAGCCTGCAGGAGGAGGCAGGGCACTAGTAGGGTAAGAAAACAAAAGGACAACTGGAGGTGTACAAAAAATGAGAATTAGATAGCAATTAAAACAAGCATTTGCAACACAATGGGTCTTGTGTTTGCTTGAGTTAAAGCTATTAGCGTTGTAAACTCCTAACCGGACTTTTCTTGCCACATAAACTGAAAATGAAAAGTAAAACAGTTTCACATAAGCGAACCGACGGCCGCCATGACCGCGAAGAAGATACACAAAAGGTAACAGAATTTCGCTCACAGTGAAACTTATCAACAAAAGTGCAATTCTCCATGTAACCACCGGCAAAAGTGCAATTATCCATGTATCAGGGTCGAAGTCATGCAAAGCGCTAGACTACTGCCCAGCCAGATTGCGCTGCCTGCAAAATAAAGAGAAAAAGTAGTCCAGAAACCAGGCTGAAAACATGGATCCTTGAATTTTTTCAGTAGTTGGCCAGTGCGCTCAAGGAGGGCTAAACACCGGAAAAGGCATGAGGTATGCATACCTTTCACTAATTAAATCAAGCGAATTTTAAAAGGCAATCCCACAAACCAACCAAACTGATGGGCGTGCGGTGTGCGTGGTTAAAATCCCACAGAGAGATTACAACAGGGACAGAACGCTTTGCACGCTCGACCCTAAAAAGAAAATGATTTAAGGAAACAAGTTGAAAGAGGAATGTACAGGAGCGCTGTACAGGATACAATCCCAAGTAGAGATACAGAGAAGAGAGGGTACACTTAGGAAGGAGGGGGAAGAAAATAGAAATACACACACTTATATACACAACTGTGTAGTGTGGTCAATCTTTGTCCGTTATAGGTGGCCCACCAGTTGTACCTTTAGCCCTTTGATAGCCTCCATAGAAATATTTTCTAGAGACGCCTTTGACTAGGATCCGTGGATCCAAAATCATAAAAAAAGAAAAAAGTATAAGACGAGGCCAAAGACCATGCTCTATCGACTAACTCTTCGGTGCAACGGGGATGGCTGCCCACATCAGGTTGGCGCAGAGCTTGGGAGCAGGTCCTATGCACAAAACACACATCATAACTAGCGCTGCCTGCCATGCTCAAAACACCAATCTGGCAGTAGTACAGAAACAAAAGAGCAATCAGAGAACAACAAGCAGCTTGTGAGTTATGTCACGCGCTCTATGCGCTGGTAAGCATAACTGGTGAATTTCAGTGGTTTTACATGATTGAGCCAGAAGCATAACTCAGTTTTTAATTGTATAGATAGAGTATCAAATTATAATATTATTAAACGTTATACTCATTTATTTTGACTATGCCACAATTAAGTATTTTGAAAACAAGTTGATTTTCATCTGGATCCTTTCACAAACGGAAGAATTTGATTGAGACCTTCTTCTAATCAACATTTTCTAATTGCAACCTTTTTATGGAGGGTTTTAATAGCTGACTTAGCTTTCTGTGGTAACATTTGTTGCTTAGAGTAAGTGTCATGTTTCTCACCACAGGGAGTACATTTGGGGACCCAGGCTGTCAAGTAGGTAGTGTCCAGTTCCCCTAAAGATGGTGCATAGGGGCTGTTGCCTGGGCCTTTACTTTCTCGAGGGTTCTTCACTTGGCCTACGTTCATCTGTCGGGTGGATTGATCCTGTGGCCACTTTGTTTATGGCCTTTTACACTAGGAGCAGTTGAACCTATGGACAGTCATTTAGAGGTCGCCAGGGGTCGCAGCTGTGACCCCTGGCTTGCCCTTTGCTACCCCTGGCACTGCCTTTGCGACCCCTGGCCTCAAAGGGGGCAAATTCAGTGCCAGGACACAGAGACAGCTCGTACTAGTGGACATCAGATGGGGCTCCACTCTGTTTTCTGTTAATTTTTATTACACTAACAGTGGATAATACTGTATTATTCACTATTAGTGTAAAAAAAAGAGAGTACAGTTAGCTGGAACAAGCCCTTGCACGGCAGCTGAGGTAAGTGAAAAATGCTTTTAAATGTATGTTTTGTGCGTGCTTGCGGGTGAGAGTGTGCTTATGTGCAAGAGCGTGTGTGTGTAAGTGTGCGTATGTGTGTGTGAGCGAAAGTGGAGGTCCAAGATCGCATGACGTCACTTCTGCTGCCCCCGGCATTTTGGTGAATTGAGGTCCTTGGTTGACCCCAGTAGATTCTGATCACGTTGTAAACTGGGCGCCATTGTGCGTTAGGCCAGAGTCTCTGCCTGCTGCCAGATTTGATAAACCCCACGAGGGTATACTTCACGCACTGGATCTGTGAGGCAGGTTTCTCTATCTTTGCAGTCCAAGCCAAGTGAAACTCTGCAGCTTTCAAGTCTCTGGGAAGCAGGGCCAGGCAGCTTAAACAATGTGAAACGCAGAGGGCAGGAGAGAGGCCGACTTGCAGTCTGATGGATGGAAAATCCAGCTGTAAATATTTACGAAGTGTGATTGATCACATGCCAAACCAGAGGGGATCTCTGTTTATCTGAACCAGCTTGCGTCGTTCCTAAAACCGGCCCATCTGGAGGTAAAATATGAAACAAGCGCAGCCCTGGTTTGTAGAGCCAGGCGCAACGTCGAGGCAAGATGGCGCTGTCTCCCTCTTTTGTGTCTACTGGCACCTTCTGCCAGTAGTGTACAGAAGTTTCCTTCTGTAAATGTTGAGCGGACGATGAAGTCCCCATTTTCCAGAAGAAGGGACGCCCCCCCCCCCCCAATCCTTTTGAGGCTGTGGTGGATGAAGGGCCCACTTCCAGGTAATAGTGCCTCGAAATTGCTGCAGGAAAGCTTCTAGCCACCCAGCATGAATGCTTACTGCCATGCAGTGCCTTAGGTAGAAGGATGAGGTGGGTGGTCGGTTAAAGGGGGGTGGCCAAAGAAGCATAACTAGGAATCCTTTACAAAAGGCGCGGTCTGCGCCCGTATGGGTGTGGCTGAAATCTTGACACCGCGTGCCACCTGACTTTTTCTATTGGTGCATCCAAATACATCAAATAACAACAAGCTTGTACGCCTAAATCAAGCCAGGCCTACTGGCTTTACCAGTGCTCGTTGTAGAACCTTGATGTAATGCGCATTAGAATCCTCGTGGTTCTGGGCGGACTCTGAACAGCAAATATGTAATGTATGGGGAGGTGTTAAGGTTTGGTTAACGGAAAGTATTATATAATGCCCAGTGTGTTAGCATATGCTGAGGAATAAAATAATGTTTGACCGCAGCTCCCGTGTGGCATAATTCATCGGCATGCTTCAGGGCTGGGGAACGATGCTACACTTGTCAGCCCTGATTTTGATCTAATATCACATAAATTAGTAAAACCAGAAAAGGGAGGAGATGTGGCCTAGCAGCTAGCGCTCCAGCTTTGGAACCAGGGGATCTAGGTTCAAATCCCTGCCTCGGCGCTTGACTCAACATCTTGTGATTCTGCTCAAATCACTTAGGGCCAGATTTATACTTTTTCACGCAAAACTGCGTTGCTGTCAATATTTTCTCCGGTGTGCACCTTCTTCACACACTTTCCAATAGAGTCATAAATACGATTGGCACATGCATGACCACTGCTCTGCGCGCTCTACAGAGAGGCCAAGGATTGGATGAGCATGCAGTGTGAATACCTTTATGACCCATTGACAGGCATTGTGAGCAAACATGCCATAGACCAGATTCAGATGGGAGATTCCTGATTTTTGAAGCAAAAAATTGTCTAAATTTCCCACCTGAAATTGCCTCTGTTTCAATAAAAGTCAATGGGAGAAATTCTCTTATTGTTTTACAAATCTCCCACTTTCCTCTTCTGAAATGTTGGCATGTATGACTGTGACATACTTGTACGGCCTCTGGCCTGAACTCCACAGCTGTGAATCATCCATACATTGGACTTACCCATAGCCCCAGAGGAAACTCAGTTCACAGTATCCACTTTACAAGACTCACGTTGCAAATAAACGCATCTGGGAAAAGGAAATACTCCTGGGAAATATGGACACATTTACATGAAGCAAATGAAGATGGATAGGGACTGCATCTGTAACTGGACAACCTTAAGGGTTCTTGTACGCGCTGCTGAGAAAATATGTCTTTCTATTTGTTAAGTTAACAACATAAATGTAGGGTTCTGCAGGGACCCTTTTCAGTGTCTGCATTTTAACTATGAATAGTGCTGAGGACAGTCAGGTCCCGCGCCACTTAAAGCCCCGCTGCTATGAAAGAACAGGCCACACACAGGGTGCATATGCACCAAATATGTATTTATAACAAGGTAATGGATTAAAGTCTCGCCCATGTGGAGGCTGTACATGGACAAACCTCCATTGTCAAGGCCCTAGCATGCCTAAAGGTACCCATGGACACTGAACCCCCAAGTGTGTGAGCAGCATTGCTCACACTGGAGGACAGCTTCTCCAAGGGCTGGCGAGGTGCACACAAGAATACATGCTCTTCCAGAGAGAGAAGCAGGACCTAAGGGCACATGGCCATCACAAGAGTGCCTCAAATCCTTCAGGTGCTTTTGGGGCGCAGCCTCCTTCCTGGCACCCAAGTCCTAAAATGGAAGAGGATTAGATACCCAGACTAGATAAAGCAGCAGAAGAGGCTGTAGGAATAGACAGTGCTTGAAATGGAAAAATTAAAGTGCCGGTACTCTGTGATAGAGTACCTGCTTGTTCCTGAGAAGTGCCGGTACTCTCCTATTAAAAGTATTACGTTTTACTTGAAATGTGCCGGTACTCTCCCTCTCAAAATAAAAAAGTGCCGGTACTCAGTACCGGACAGTACCGGCCCATTTAAAGCACTGGGAATAGACATACATTGGGTCCCACTTTTTTGGAAACTTTAGGCATAACTACTCACCAGCCACCTCCCTTTTACTGCCCTTAAAACCACAACCTATCACCCGATCAGCAGACCTCATCCCAGGAAAACCTTCACTGAGGAAATCACAGCTGTCAACAGCATCTCCTCCATCATGAAACCTACAGTACTGGTCCTTCAGGGTCTTTCACTTGAAAATGTTCAAGCAAGAACTCATCACACTTGTAATCACAACTGACTTCAAAGGTGATTTCAGCTCCCTCCTGCACTTAGTTAACCTGATCCAATATTGACACTCATGCCCCCCAACGGTGTGCTCTCTAGCCCATAGCATCATGTGCCACCCAGGAGCTCACTTGCAACAACAAACTGTCAGCAAGAAAAGAAAGAGCACAAAACCCAAATATGAGTCAGAAATCTCTGTCCTTACAAAGAAACCTCCTCTCAGTAGCCAAAGCCATTTATAACAATTATGCTGAATCTTCAAAGCAAAACTATCCAAGCCATCACTGATTGCCTCAATATGATTCCAGACCCACACAATGTTTGACTCAACTGGCAGTATCAGTATCAGTATCAATTTATTGTTCAGTTAATTAAAACCATTACAAGAAAGCACAGTGGATAATATTTGCATTACAATTTGGTCACATTAAATAACATTAAGAAGAAAGGAAAAAAGGGAAAAAAGGGAAAATAAATTGTTAATAAGGAGTTAGTGTTTCTCTCCATTTTCAGCACGAGGCGCTTAGATTTCCTTTGGCCCTACACAAACCATGCTGTCCACCCCCACTGACTGGGCTAGCAGCCGCCTAAGAATTATCACGTATTTTGCACATCTAGCCAAGGCCTATGCAGCAGAGCGTGAAAAGCAGAGATTGGATGTCTCCATGCAAGTCCGCACCCCCAGAGCCAAAGCTACTGGAATTATTAACTGCATCTTATCGGCTGCAAATATGGGACAGCAGCACAGAAGGTGTAGCCAACTTTCATGATGGTAGGAGCAGAGCCTGCAGGCTCCTTTGTCCCTATGTGCAGCCCAGGAAGGATTAAAGTCCTTAATTGGCAGGACTAATGTTCGCATATACAAAATCTGGTGCCGAATTCCTGCATTTATTGCTTCTAGGAGGTATGGTTGAGGGACTCCAATCAAACAAGAATCGTTTAACGCTGGCACTGTTGATGGTGATTTGGCTGACAGTAGATCATGCTCCCTTGAGATTTCCTTTTCTCTTCTGTTGATTGATTTTTTTCCAAGCACCAAATGGCACAGTGTCCGCCAGCTGAATGGATACGCCTGTTTCAAAGTTCTTCAGTGCTTTACTTAGCTGAGTGAACCACAGGTTGCCAGAAGTTTCAAAAATAGTTCTCAAGTGATGTTATAATGTGAGCGCATTGGCCTTCCTGAGCCTGATGTAATATTTCAGGATGGCAGCTCGACAATCTGTCTGCTGCGACACTAGGTGCAGTTCCAATCTGAGCCTGGAGCAAAGGGTGTACTTCGGTTGTTGGAAGATTTTTAAATATGCTCTTCAGTGAGCTTGTTCTATGGTGGGTTCTGAAGACCCAGGAAATGCCAAGTAACCGTATTGCAGAGCAGGAAGTAGGGTCGCCTTTGTTACCCTCAGTAATGGGGCAGCCAAAGCGCTTCTTAGTTGGTTACTCAGTTGGGAGATTCCATATGTGATGGTGACAGCTTTTTGTCTGATCACGCTTTTCTGTTTCCCTGCCACGTTATTTTCTGTGAACCGCACCCCGAGGTAATTATATTTCCTGGCTTTGCTAATGGTCTGGCTTCCCAGCTGCCAGGTTATGATCTTTTTGTTCTTGTACCTTCCAAATATGAGGACTTTTGTTTGTTCCTGGTTTACTTGAAGCTGATTAGCCATGTTGGAAGTGTTCAGGACGTTTAGAGCACGCTGCAGGCCAGTTTTTGTACAGTCCATTATCACAATGTCATCAGGTATTGGATGATTTGGAGTTTTGTGGGGCCAATCTTTGGTAAAACTAGACTGATGGCCTTCAGATGTTTCTCTAAGTCTGCAGTGTACAAATTAAACAGTACTGGGGCCAAAAAGCAGCCCTGCTTTAGGCCTCTGTTGGTTTCTATTTTCCGTGATAATGATCCTGGACCTGTTAAAACCCAAACCCAAGTGTGAGAGTAGAATGATTTATGGCTCTTAAGAGTTTTTGTGGGAATGCCCCATGTTGACAGCTTCCTCCGTAGTGTCTCACGGTCTACCCTGTCAAAGGCCGCACTGTAATCAACGAAGCAGCAGAATAGCGGGCGGTGATTGGTGTTAGCTGCTTGATGCTGCAGATATAAAAGCGCCACAATGTTGTCCACTGTTGAGGCCCCAGGTCTGAAGCCATATTGGAAGAATGGCTGGATTTGACACTGCTAAGCCCAGGCTTCCAGTTAGCCCAACCACAGTTGAGCATACATATTTGCCTCCACATGCAGGAGAGCTATTAGTCAATAGTTTGAAGATACTGAGCGATCCCCCTTCTTGTAGATTGGACAGAGTATATACCCTCTCCAGGAGTCCGGGACGGTGGTCAGCTGACACGTGCTATTAAAGAGCTGAGACAGCCTCCCTGCCCGGTCTGACAGAGAGCATTTGAACAGAGAAGCTGGTAGGCTGTTTGGCCCTGGGGCGCCGTCCTTCTTAGTACTCTTTATACCGTTCTCTATCATGCTAATGGAAAAATAATTCAGCTCTGTGCCTTTCACCTCGTCAGGTGCAACTGGATGATCTGCTTCACTCTCTAGATGTTCTTCAACCTTTGATGGGTTCCTTAACTTGTTTACGTGCTCCCAGAAACGGGCGTGATTTGGGTCCTTTAGAAGCTGGAATATGGTTTCCCATTCTTTCTGGTCTTTTGCCACCTTGTGCTCCCATATTTGTTTCTTGAGGGATCTTCTGATTTTTGTTATCTGAGCCACTGTTTCCTGTGTGGGCTGTTGTTTGTGCTTGCGTAGGACTCTACGAAGTTCCCGCCTTGCCTTGAGAACATTTTTGTCCAGTACTAATGTCGTACTTCCCCAGGCGGGGTGAGGTGAGTAAGCACCCGTTGGCTTGCCATGCAGCAGAGTGATTAGGTCGTCCACCGACTTCACCCCCCATTCAAGATTCAGGTTACACTCCAGAGGCTGAGATTTTAACCAGGTGGCTACTTTAGATAAATGCTCTGGTCTGCATTTAATTCTTCTCGCCAAGTGTACCTTCTCCGTGCCCTTGTAGGTTAGTGATCCATTTCAGAGGATTATGATCGCTCTCCGCCTTCTCCGTGACTTCAAAGTTGCTGAGTGTCTGCGTGAGTTTTTCCGAGAGGTACACGTAATCAGTAGTTGAGCCTCCCTTGAAGGATGGATGAAAGGGGCAGCCTTTCAGATTGTTCACGTACTCCTGGCGGGTTGAAGGTAATCTGAAAGTTGTAAGAAAATTTTGTAGTAGTTGATGGCCTCTGTCCTGGGGGGGAGTCCTCTAGTTGTGCATCTAGCCTGCTTACGTTGAAGTCTCCCAGCATGACTATTCCATGGCCGGGATGACTGAAGATGGCCGTTTCCAAGTTCTCCAGGAGTTTGAGGATTGTTATTACCTTTGATTTCTTTGGAGTGTTTATGTAGCAGTAGATCAGTATCAGATTTACCTTTTCTCGATCAATTTTCATGCTGCTAATGGTGATTACTTGGGCCATTTTGCTGTTGCTGGTCAGCTCAGTGGCTGCCAAACAGACTGCATGCTTTATGAAGGTGGATGAGCCACCAGAGGGCTGTGTGGCTGGCTGGAAGACCTAGTAATACCCTGGCAAGTGAGATGGAGTGCATTCTCACATTTCTTGCATACAGATGATGTCGTTAGAGTTTTAATGGAATCTACCTCGCTGGATCTGGCGATACTTCTGAGGCCTGCCACGTTCCATGACAGGAGTGACAGGGATTTGGATGAGCACAAGGGGTTGTGCTCTACGCTCTGCTTAGTTCTAGGCCCTCTACCCTGTTTCTACCCAAGTCCCTCTGCTTGCTTTGTGAAAGTAAATGTGTGACCGTGCGGACCTCTCTTCTGTTTTGCACGCTGACTACGGTTATAGTCTGAGGGGCCTCTGTTGTGGGGGTCCAATGATTCCTCCCCCCCTTTTGAGCCTCTTTAGATGGTTTTCAGCCTGTCTCTAGGGACAGTGTTTAAAAGGATAAACGGGTATTTGTCAGGCGGAAGGATGTACAGTTCAATGCCCCAGTCTGCAAAGGTCTCTCTTGCGTCCCAAACTGCAGCCCTCTATGCTGTGATTTTCCAGGTTGTTTTTGTAACCTCTCTGCTTGTATTTAGGAAGGGTGGCTCAAACCTGACCCATTCCATGTCTTCCGAGGTGATGTGCCTGGGAGCTGGCACCTAAGAGAATAGCCACAGTAGGTTCCTTCTGTTTAAAATGTTTATAAGTCCTTGTGTGGTGTAGTGAGGGATGAACATGAGCTCCAGAGGGTCCTGCTCTACTGATTCTGGTGTGTCGTATCCAGCGGGCGGCGGGCCAGTCTGGCCTGCTGCCGATTACTTGGCGCTCTAGCAGAATGAGAGGTATCCGTGCCAGAAGGGGCATGATGAGTTGTGTTTGTCACTAGATAGGGGGCCAGCTCTCTGCTGCTCGCGTAGCTGGTTGTGCCGGTTGGCTCTTTGAGCTGTGGTTGTTGTGCACTTTTTGTGCCAATTTGCGGATCAGGATAATTTTCTTGTATGCTGTGTGGGCTGGAGTACTCCCTTGCGCCCTCGTTGCTAGAGCAGGCTGTTGTCATCCTTACTGGGATTGTTTTTGGACAAGCCCTTAGATCTTTGATTCTGTGATCCAGGGAGGCCTTCTGAGCCCCTGGACTCCCTGATATATCTAATGGACCTCTTTTTCAGTTTTCTGGGGGAATGGGGGAATCGTCTTTGTCGCTGCTATGTGTTCTTGTAGTTGAGCCAGTTGTGATAACCTGGGTGTGCCAACTGTTGGCGTTTGTGATTTGAATGTAGCTTTCCCTTCCCTCCGTAAGGGGGCTGGTAGCAATTCTGCCGCTTGTTCTTATTGAGGGCCTTTTGTGTTGTGCATGTCTGAAAACTTTGGAACAGCTTTGCTGTGCCACTAACTTCCAGTACTTCGGGCGGTATTTGTTTTGTGCCTTTTGTCCGATCTCATTTGGCTTCTTTGTTTCCGGGCTTGCTTTTTTAGTTTCTTCTTCGCTCTCCTTGTAATGGTTAAAACTTGAATGGGCTTTGAGGGAAAGTTGCTTGATTGTGTTGTGTCACCAAGATTGGTGGTGTCTACTTCAAAGTTTGGTTCCAGTTTTTCATACTTACAGGGCTTATATCCCTACTTGGGGAGGGAAGGGGATCTGAGGTTCAGCACTTTGCCCCAGGACTCAACTGGCAATTTCAATGTCATCAGTCAATTATTTATTAAAACAAGGACTGATCTAGCACCTTGCCAATACCACAAAGCAACTTCTTGCTGTCTCAATATAACTAAGTAGACAGCTGTAAATGTGCACCCCTATAAATCCTGTAAATCTACTGCATGTGGAGACAACATTCTCACATCCACAATCCTGAAGACCCTCTCCAGAAAAGCACTCATACCAATCAACAGCCAATACACGCCTTTAAACAATTATCTTTGACAGGTCAGTCAAAACTGGAAATGTCACTATTTACAGTAAAACGGAAACCACAACCATGAAATCACTACCAACCCTTCACTTATATTCCACCAAAGTATTATATCCAAAAAAGTCTGTAAATCACCAATCAACCCTCTGAAACCATTTGTGGAGAGAAGCTCAAGGGGGAAAGACAAGATTAAATTTTATATCGTAAGATACCCAGGTTTAAACTAGTAGTCACATGAGGCAGCTCTCAAGAAGATTACGACCAGATGCCCAGATGAGCTCACAAGAAGGGTAACAAAAATGAACAGTCTTGTCCAGAGCAGGCTACTTCACTGTTGCCACACCTCGAGAGCCAAAACTCAACTCAACATCGGATAGCAGCACTTCCTGTAGGCAATGTCCACCTAAGAAACAAAGCATGGCTGAAGAACAGTTACATTAATAGGGCAAGTGTGTTTCACATTTTTCACAATCCCGCCCTCTTGCCCTGTTTGTTTGTGCAGGCCAAGACACTTCAGTATTCATGAATCAATACGCTTCTTGCTCTGAATCAAAATCTGATTTCCAATAATCATCGTCATCATCCTGAATTATTAATAGGTACAATGTAAAGGACTCTTTCCTGCAATAAGGCATGAGAAGGAGGCAATACACGCTCGGTCCTGGAGGAAAATCAAGAGAGCAACAAAAAATGTCAACACAACTTTCACTATCTTTATACCCATCCTCCAAAAATACTTCCCAACCATCACCAAAGTTCCCATCTTTTGAAACTCACCCTCTTTGTGTTATGCACATTTTTTACACCTTTTCTTATTTTATCAATCTGTTCATGGATGCCAACTGAAATGTTTGGAACATAGGAGCAATGTTTGACTCTGATTACAACATAAACACCTCCAGTACCAGCCAGGTTACAATCAAGAGGCAATTTGCAAAATCACGCTTTGGTGGGCCACTAATGGGGTTGTAATTAACTCTTGACATTTGCAGTTGAATTTGTTACCTCCTCCAATACTTTCTCAATTTGGAGTATCTTATAGATAGGGAGCCTCTTTCCACAGCGTGGGGTCCAGATGGCCAAGGATCAGCAGTCTCTGAAATGCATCTGGTCTGTCTCATGCACAGGGCAGGAGGGCGAGCAAGGAAATGTCTGATAGAAAGCACAAAATATGCAAGATCCACACAAGTTGCAAGGAAGCAACACATAAGCCCTGTTGCTGTAAGCATATAGGTGCCAGTAAGATTATCAAGCCACTGATGGCGAATAATGTACCAGAAGGAAAGATTTGTCATAGGATTTCAACCTAAGTAAAGACTAGAATACTAATTGTGGCAGTTTTCTTCAGGATGGACACTTTGCATTTACTGTGTCCAATGAAGAGAATGCTGTTTCTGACTTCAAAAAGCAATCATTGGGCAATTGATGCAAGATGTACAGAGGGGGGCAAAACCTGTAGCTCAGGCAATGTCTTTGTCAGATCAGCAACAGTTACACAGACGGTGTAGTTGTGAAATTCAGCAATAAAGTGCCTGTGCTTCCAGTCAAAAGAACTGGGAACATTGGCACTCATCCAATGGAGTCCATGGGCACATGGGAGAACTGTATGCATGCATGCATGTATGTATGTATATGGGATTTCTGTAGCGCGAACCTACTTAAAAAGAAAGGCAGTGAAGCTCTGTACATGGTCAAAGACAAACAGAGCCTATGAGTAAGAGGAGAGGAAGCTGAGTTGTGGGTGGGTTAAGCATTGTGATGTAGTGTTCTTTAAAGAGGTAAGTCTTCATCTCTGTCCTAAATTGGAGCAGCGTTGGGACGGTCCTGATGGATACGAGGATGTTATCCAATATCCTGGGTGCATAGATGGAAAAGGCCTGCTATCTTGTTTTTCTTTTTCACACTTCTTAGTCTGCAGTCTGATGTTGTCCTGGCAGCGGGTGTGCCGAGATCCACCAGAGATGGGGAGTTTGTCTACAAAATAAGAGACAGTATTGGTTTTTCAAAGCTTTGTAAATAATGCAGCTGATTTTGAAGATGGTGAGGGGTGGCAAGGGGAGCCGTTAGCGTTCCATCAGGATGAGGGTGATGTGATCATAGTTCTTCAGGCCCTGGATGAGATGGTCTGCAGTGTGTAGAATGGCCTCACTGGGTGCCAGAATGGAATCTGGAGGCCTTGGAGTAGGGTATACCACCATTAAGATCCAAGAGTATGAAGACTTGAACAGCACTTCTGAAGTCAGTTTCTGAAAAAAATGGTTTGACTTTCTTTAGAAGGTAGCAGACCATCTTTTTTTGGCAATGTGTTTCTTAAAAGTGAGGATGGTGCCCAGGGTAAATTTAAGTGACTTGGTGTTCGGTGAAAGTTGGGCATTGAAGCCATCAAAGTCAAATTCATTGAGCCTCGTTTGTACTGTATCTTTTTCATTGTTATTGGCAAATAAAAGACAGTGTTTGAGGCATTGGACTCCGAAGCAGAGGAGACGCTCAAGTAGAGTTGTGTATCGTTGGCATATTGGTGAATCTTGATGCTGTTATCTGTGAGTAGAGAACCAGAAGGCTCCATGTATAGGTTGAAGATTGCAGGGGACAGTATCAAGTCCTGGGGGACTCATAAGTGATAGACAACAAGCACAAGGCCTTTGCAAGAACCCATGGCAAAATAGTAGCCGATTCAGGCACAACAGTATTTACACCCTGCATACGTCTTTACTAGTTATTTTGATAGGTGGGATGGAAGTGCTGCAGCTGCTTACAGTGGGTACTAACACCTTCCACTTTAACAGAGGAGTAATAACCAGACAGATTCCTGTTACATAGTGAGTACTGAGGTATGCTCACGGACCTCTTCATTAGGTTCAACCTGATTTTGTCTGGTTCAGAAAGTAAAATACAACCTTCATTGCCAATATGTTGAGACCATAAAGAAGACAAAACGTGATTCAAAATATCAGATATGGTTCGAGATGGGAAATTCACAGCATCGTGTGTGTGCACGAACAATCATTTTCACATATCACCAAAATTGCATTTTCATTATCAGTTGTCACATTCAATAGACACCATCACTAGTTCAATGATGGGACCTAAGGAAATAGATACCAAGGTAGTAATTAGTTGAGGACTATGTGCAAGATCTAATTCACAGCTGGACGTATTATAAATAATATCTATGCTGTTGTCTCTATTGATATCTGTATTATGTTTTTGTGTTTACAAATCTGAGAAGTTACAACTTTATAGTATTTTTTGTTTAACTATGATTTGATTTATTGTCTAATTCACTTTTTGACATTTTGTTTATATATTGACATGCACTTCTCAATAAAAATATACAAAAACCGAAGAAAATGTGCATAGAAATGCCAGCGGCACCATTGGGTTTGCTTGAGAGAGAGCAACAGTAGCAAATTCAGAGTTTTTTAGGGCTGATGGACGAACACTATCAATGACGAATGAAGTAGACTTTCCGTTAATAATACATAGTTTGCACGCTTTTCGGATCTACAGGAATAAATGGATGTACACAGCCGTCAGCTCTCCTCGGGGAGTCCAACCATGCTAGCTAGCAGTTCTGTAGGGGAGGAAGAAAGACTGTTCTGGTTGAATATGTGAGCCCCAGGATTGTTGTAGGCAATCCTGGATACAGTGCCTTAGCTGGCTACAACAGAAACCTGAGGAGTTGCCAGACGGAGCAAACCCATCCGCCTCCCTGTCTGATTCGCTCCCCCCACTCACCTAAGCTCACATTTCCTCCTGCACCTCTCCCATCAACTGTTTGTCAGAAGGATTGCATTTGTAATTAGATTACTTTAGTTTCAACTGATTATTTCTTACACTCTTGAATAGCTCAGCGGTGTAACTTGTTCAGGAAGGTTGATGGGGGGTGAGCTTCAGATTTCTCAACCATCACGCTGGCATATCATATATATATATATATATATATATAGTGTTAAAATAAATTATACGACAAGCAGGACACACGAGAGGAGCTTAAGGAGCAGCGGAAAGGGAGAGGAATGAGGATTGGTAGGGGTACTAAGTGAAAGAAACACAAAGTTTTCTGAAATAACCAACATTTTGAGGACTTTCAAACCAAAGATGAAAGAGTGTGTGCGTGTTTTTGTCAGTGTGTGCATGCAAACATTCCAGGTGAAATTTGCCAGACACCTTACAATAACTGACCAAAAGCACCTGTAACCAACTATTCATCAGAAAATACATTTATTAGGGGGGTGTAACACCCCATACACCCCCCTGAAGCCACGCCCCTTGAATAGCTACACAATGATTTGCTACTGAAGCCCATTTGGACAGATTTTGTTGTACCTACCATTAAACATAGGGTCTGATTTAGATCTTGGCGGAGGGGGTTGCTCCGTCACAAACGTGACGGATATCCCGTCTGCCATATTATGATTCCATAATATCCTATGGCCATCCTAATGCAGTGGATGAGATATCTGTCACGGTCGTCCTCTATCTGCAGCAAAAAATGAAAATATTGCCATTATTTATTATATTTTTTTATATTATTATTTTGGGGTCCCCCCAACCTAGTGTTGGGACCCAGAAATTACCTAGACAGAAAGAGCACATTGTGCGGTGAGTTATGGGCAAAAATGTTGTGTAAAAGGAATGCCCCTCAAAGCATTAAGAGGCAATTTCCAAGTGCAGCGAATATTGTAGTATCTTGACTGCAATGCTCAGAACAGCACGTTGAGGGCACTACTATAAAAATAACATGTGTAAGAAATATTGTTATGTGACCATATACTCAGCCCCTAGAGAGCATAACCACATGAAAACAGAATGGCAGAAGGTAATGCAGTGTAACCATATATATAGCCCGTAGAGACCGTAGTGCATTACACATTTTCAGGCCTAGCAGGCCTACAAGAATAATATTACAAAAAAGGGAATTAAAACACAAACTATTCCCAGCTGTAAAACAAAAGTTCCATCCAAGAGAGAACTTAAACACACACTGACTGATGGGAGGGGTTATTATTTTACAGTACCCCCAACCTAGTGTGGGGATGCAGAGATGCCCTAGGCAGAAAGAGTGCATTGTGCTGATTTTGATGATGGTCCCATTGTCTTAGGATCACCACACAGTGAGTTATGGGCATAAATGTTTTGTAAAAGGAATGCCTCGCAAAGCATTATGGGGCAAGTTTCCGAGTGCAGCAACTATTGTAGCATCTTGATTGTAATACTCAGAACAGCCTTTAGTGGACACCACAATAAAAATAGCTTTTGTACGAAACATGGTTATGTAACCATATAGTCAGCCTCTAGAGGGCATAACAACATGAAAACAGAATGGCAGAAAGTAATGCAGTGAAACCATATATGTAGCCCCTAAATGGCATAGTGCCTTACAGATTTTCAGGCCTACTGCTATACTATTACAAACAAGGCCCTTAAAACACAAACTACTCCCACCTATAGAACAAAGGTTTCAGCCATGAAAGAGCTTAAAAAGACATTGAATGGTAGGAGAGGTTACTATTTTGGGGTCCCCCTTAACCTAGTGTGGGGCCCCAGAGATGACCTAGACAGATAGGGAGCATCGTGCTGGCTGAATGGTTTGGTGGTGGTCCAATTGTCATAGGACCACCACAGGCTGAGTTATGGGCAAATTCTTTTTTTAAAAGAAATACCCCGGAAAGCATTATGGGGCGAGTTTCCCAAGTGCAGTGAATATTGTAGTATCGGCTCTCCCGCTGTGCCAGGAGAGCCCCTTTGAGGATTTCTGTGTTTTTTTCTATGTTAAATGCTCCAGTTTGTATATTTTTCAAATGCTAAACTTGTTAAGTGGTACTCATGTAAAGCGCTCCTCAGATCCAGGTCGATCGAGTTTGCGCTATATGAAACTTCACGTCCTCAGGTAAAGCGCTCCTCTGATCGGTTTTGCCCTATATGAACTTTTTATTTTTAATTATTAAATTAAATAAAAATAAACCCTTTCCAGCTTGCAGCCTTTGCGCGGTCAGATACCACAAAGAAACAGCGGCATGCCCAAAACAAGGAAGAGAAAGATACAACATACGGCCACGGAGCACGGAGCGGCGAGGCAAAATAAAAATATTGTGCCCTACACTAAGCTAGATGGCCGATCGTGCAATAATCCATGGAACAGTGTCAGTCTCCAAGGCGGTAACAAAGCAGCCTTAAGGCGGGACAAACATAAAACATTTACCTACAAAATCAAGAGAATTTTGAAAGGCAGGCCACGGAACAAATGAAAATGATGGGCGTGAGATGGGCGAGTTGCAAGCCCACAGATGTAGATTGCAACATGTCAAGAGACAGCGCTTGCGCGCTCTCTAGCCTCGACCTAAAAAAGGGATGGGAAAAAAGGGAAATTGAAAAAGGTGGAATACAAAAAGAAAAGAAAAATGGAAAGGAAGTAAAACCTAAAGAAGAACCAGAGAGATATTGAGGTGGAAAGGAAGAAAATGCAAAAATTGAAACAAGTACAGAAATATGAAAATAAAGGAGGGAAAGAAAAGTGGAAAAAAGGAACAAAAGAAAAATAGAAATAAGGAAGCAAAAATTGAAACAAAATAAAGCATAGAAGAAAAGAAGCCAGAAATAAGGAAATAGAGTGGGGGAAAAAGGAAAGACATGGAAAGAAAGATTAGAGAAAAATGAGAGAAAATGGAAAGAAAGATATATTAGGAGTTCGTCAAAACCTTCCTCCCCCACCAATCCTAATATCTCTAGAGTGGATAAGCCTTATCTTGTGCACCTTAAATGTATCACAATCTTTCCAGAGCACACCTTTATGTACAAAACCCATAGATTTATCATCCTTATTTGAAATGTGTTTTGTAAAATGCATGACGTAGCCTGTCGCATAGGTTCTTGTTATCCTAATGAGACTACTGGATTCGGGAGGCAAAATCACCTGGTCTGTGGGGGACTCAGTCAGATCCCACACCATGTGACACCTGTCGGCCTAATCCCGGTTTTGTTCTGGCTAACTATCAGTGCCTCACCTCCACCCAAGAGCAGGGATGATTGGGCAAACCGGGCGCATGACATAAATTACTCTTCAGGGAAATCGTTGTCACTCAGATCTCATCTATTTCTCTCAGTTACATTAGTCTCACATATGCAAGGACAATCAGAGGCAGAGTATAGTTCCATAAAGTTTTATTGAAGTAACTGCATCTTAGATAATAAAGCATGTATTGCAATAACTAGGACGATGAAGCACAATAAGATTAAGATTGTGACAAGGAGAGTAAAACACAAAAATAACGCTACCATAGTGTCACTAAGATTGTTAAAGATAGTTCCTACCTAGGCTATGTTAGAGCACATTCATAGAGCTGATCTTCAGTTGCATTTATATACTTTTGCCATTTGTAAAATTTTACAGGGGCGGGAATGTGGGTGCATTCAACTCCTAAGTTTTTGCTAAGCCTAAACAACTTGTCTGCTGCACAGTTTCATTTAAGAATATCATTTGAACAGGTATCAGGCATGCTCTAAATAAAGCTTCCGTGCCCCTTTTTGCCAATTTTTTGTACCCCACACACTTTTTAAGTGAATCGACTTCAACCAATATTCATAGTCTTCTATAGCCAACCGGGAAACAAAGGAATCCAAATAAATTAATTTTGTATCCGTCAACAATATATGTACATTTTCCATAAATGGCAATTTGAAATAATATGACTCAGCATTTATAACATTGTTCCCCAAAAAATATGCACATTTTTCAGAATATGTTTTAGAACTCCCCTGTGGTGGAATTGGACAATGTTCCCATTGTGTGTAATTAAAGATAGTCTTTGGGGTACTTGCTCTGTGATTGAAATGATGTCCATAATAATTATAGCAAAACATGTCACCATGATTTTCTTTGGATTGATAAACATCCTCGCTTTCGAATACAGCAAAATACTGCAACTCAGTCATCAAAGAATCAACTGTTTTTACATCCTAGTCATCAGAAACAACTCCGGGTATTATTACATCGTTCTTAGAAAGTTTAAACACATATAGGTGGTCATTACAACCCTGGCGGTCGGTGTTAAAGCGGCGGTAAAACCGCCAACAGTCAGGCGGTAAAAATAATGAAATTAAGACCGTGGCGGAAACCACCAACATAGACAGCCACTTTAACACTCTGACCGCCACGGCGGTACAAACAAACACCGCAGCGGTAACCGCCAACAGACAGGCGGAACACAATGTACCGCCCACACTATTACAACCCACCAATCCGCCACCTTTTCTGGGGCAGATTCACCGCGAACAAAAACACGGCGGAAACAGGACTTCGAAGGGAAAACGCTCACCTCTACACACCCCCACAAGGAACCAGGACACCATGGAACCGGAGCTCCAAATCCTGCCAGCCTTCATCTTCCTGCTCCTCTACCAGGAGCACGAATGACGGTGGCGAAGACAACGGTGAGTACTACACCTACGACACAGGGAAGTGGGGAGGGGGGAGGGAAAAGAGAGTGACACACACACGCAACAAGCAAAACACCCACCCTCACCAACTACAACACACACGCTAATACACATTGATACATAACAGTCCTACCCCTCTAACCCCCCTGGAAGAATGCAAGGACAAAAGGAAATGAGTCGAATAATTGTGATATATTCAGTTGCATACATCAGAAATATTTACAAATACATACATTTGTACTATATACAATTATATACACCAAGAACACAAGTCCAAGGGATTCCACCATCATAGTCCGTGGATCACTGGGCCCAAAAGGAATGGGCGAGGCCCACACTCAATACCCAATCAAAACGGAGAGAACACTGCAGGGGCATCAGATAGAAATAAAACAGGCACCTCAGGGGGAAGGGAAGGGGGGGGGGGCACCTCAGCCGGTTGAGTGCACAACGCCAAATCCACGAGGGGGCTCCATGCCCATTGATGTATCCTGGGGAGTACAAAGCCACAGTCTCTCAAGTCTCTACAGTGGGTGGTTTGCCCACTGTTCAAACCTGGGGAGTGCAAAGCCACAGTCTCTCAAGTCTCTACAGTGGGTGGGTTGCCCACTGTTCAATCCTGGGGAGTGCAAAGCCACAGTCTCACAAGTCTCTACAGTGGGTGATTTGCCCACTGTTCAATCCTGGGAGTGCAAAGCCACAGTCTCTCAAGTGGATAACAGTCACCACTGGTTCTGGAGGGGTCCTTGTGCCCAGAGTGCTTCATCCTGCCAAGGACAGAGGTAGTGGATGCATGTCTCCACTGGTTCTGGAGGGGTCATGGTGCCCAGAGTTCTTCATCCTGCTAAGGACAGAGGTAGTGGATGTATCTCTCCACTGGTTCTGGAGGGGTCATGGTGCCCAGAGTGCTTCATCCTGCCCGTGGCTGACTCAGTAGCGTCGGAATCATTTGCGCTGACTGGCCTGCGGGGCTGCTGTCGGCAGTGTCCTGGGCAGTGGTGCTTGCGGCGGTCTCCTGGGCAGCGGTGCTTGTGGTGGTGTCCTGGGCAGAGGTGCTTGTGGCGGTGTCCTGGGCAGCGGTGCTTGTGGCGGCGGTGTCCTTGCCAGCGGTGCTTGTGGCGGCGGTGTCCTGTGCAGCTGTTCAGCTGCTGGCAGTCTTGTCCTGCCCTGCGGGGCTGCTGGTGGCGGTGTCCTGGGCAGCGGTCCAGCTGCTGGTGGTCTTGTCCTGCCCTGAGGGGCTGCTGGTGGCGGTGCCTTGGGCAGTGGTTCAGCTGCTGGCGGTCTTGTCCTGCCCTGTGGGGCTGCTGCTGGCGGTCGCTTCCTGGGCAGTGTGGCTGCTGGCGGTCCTGTCTATGGCAGCGGGCTGCTGCTGGCGGTCGCTTCCTGGGCAGTGTGGCTGCTGGCGGTCGCTTCCTGGGCAGTGTGGCTGCTGGCGGTCCTGTCTGTGACAGCGGGGCTGCTGCTGGCGGTCGCTTCCTGGGCAGTGTGGCTGCTGGCGGTCTTGTCTGTGGCAGCGGGGCTGCTGCTGGCAGTCGCTTCCTGGGCAGTGTGGCTGTTGGCGGTCACTTCCTGGGCAGTGTGGCTGCTGGCGGTTGCTTCCTTGGCAGTGTGGCTGCCGGCAGTCCTGTCTGTGGCAGTGTGGCTGCTGCTGGTGGTCGCTTCCTGGGCAGTGTGGCTGGTGGCGGACTTGTCCGCCGTGCTGATCTTCCCAGACTTGCCGGTTTTACTGTGCCCCTCTCCCACCTTGGATGGTGTCGCAGCTGTCTCCACACTCCCAACTGTACCCCTGGGAGCTGCTTTGGTGGCTGGTTTCTTACCCCTCTCCCGCCGGGCACTGTCCAACTTTTTATGCTTGACAGGTGGGGGACTGTCCGTGCTCTGGCTCCTTGCCACACTGCCGGCCCTGCTGCCTGGTGCACTCCATAATCCGGTGACTACTGGCACCACTGGTCCCGCCGATGTTGTGGCTGAGGAGCTAGGTTGGGAGCTGGAGAGTCGGGCCCTAGGAGAATGACGGGGTGGGGGAGGTGAGGGAAAGAGGCCAAGGCTGGCCAGGAAAGGTTTCTTAGGAACACTGGGACGGGTAGCTGGAGGGGGTTTGGGAGTGGAGGAAGAGGTAGTCGTTGTAGGCGGTGTACGTTTGGTGACTTTGGGTGAAGGTGCATGGGCTGGAGACTGTCGTGAGGTGGATGGCTGTTGGGTGGGTGTGTCGCTGCGTTTGTGTACCTTGGGAAGTGGCCTCACAGACACACTGGGAGAGGACACAGGGGATGTGTGAATGGTAGTGGGGGTGGTGAGTGCACGTGAGCGGGGTGTGGTGGTGGGTGTGCTGGTGATGGACGTATTGGCTGAGGATGTAGTGCATGCAGGTGTGAGTGTAGACGAGACTGGGATGGAGGAGGGAGACGAGGAGGAGGGGGACACAGTGGAGGCAGTGGATGTTGGTGTGTCTGCATGTGTGTGATGCTTGCGTGAGTGCCTGTGGGATGTGTGGGGCTTATGTTTGCCAGAGCTTCCCTTGTGTGTTGAGGTGTGTGCATGCTGGTCTGATGGTGTGCTTGGGATAGGCTGAGGTACAGGGGTGTGGGTCTGGGTGGAGGAAGTTGGAGGGGGGAGGCTAGAGACAGGGACAATGGCTGCCATCAGTGCTGAGGACAGAGTCTGAAAAGCTCGCTGAAGGACTGCCTGACCAGAGTGAATGCCCTCCAGGAATGCATTGGTTTGTTGTAACTGCCTCTCTACACCCTAGATGGCATTCAAAATGGTAGACTGCCCAACAGTGAGGGACCTGAGGAGGTCAATGGCCTCCTCACTGAGGGCAGCAGGGGTGACAGGGGCAGGGGCTGAGGTGCCTGGGACGAAGGTAATGCCCACCCTCCTGGGTGAGCGGGCACGTGGCAAAGGCTGAGGGGCTGCTGGGAGGGCGGTGCTGGTAGGGGGGGTGGCGGCTGTACCTGTAGATGCAGGGGGCACAGATGGGGCCGCCACCGCAAGGGAGCTCCCATCAGAGGAGTAGTCCATCTCACTGGTGTCAGCTCCTGTCCCTGCCGTGGAGCTCCCCTCGCCCTCCGTCCCACTGGTGAACCCATGTGGGATGCAGTTCCCTCCTGCTCCGTTGCCACTGCTCCTCCGCCTGATGATGCTAATGCACACAAGTACAGGGAGACCACAAAAAGGGGGGTGGAACAGAAGAAAGACATGTTCAGTGCATGCAATACCGCTACAGTTGGCGGATACGACAGACACAGAAGCCCCCTGCACTACGCTGCGCACTTGGGGTCCACTATTCAATCCCTAGGACATGGCTTACAAGGCTATGGCCGATTTCTGCACACATGGATGTCACAGGAGCATGACTAGGTGTAGTTGGCACTGTACACAGGTGGGGTGGAGTGCCACAGGGCCTGCCTGAAGAAGGGAACTTAACTAGCAAACTAGCCCTGGCCTAGGGGAACCCACAGCCCACCTCCCCCACCCAGACCCCTAACATGCGCGCTGAATCAGCAGAATGAGAGTGTACTCACCCCCTTGTGGCTGCTGTGATGCCCTCAAGCACCCATCCAAGTCGGGATACGCCACCGCCAGGATCCTGAAATCAGGGGGGTCATGGTGCGAGAGGCACCCCTCACCACGTTGGGAGGCCATCCCCAGCTGGGCCTCCGCCGTCTTCTTGCTCCAGCGGCGAATGTCCTCCCATCTTTTCCGGCAGTGGGTGCTCCATCTGTGGTAGACCCCTAGGGTCCGGACTTCCTTGGCGATGGCACGCCAGATGTCCTTCTTCTGGTGGGCGCTGACCTACAGGAATTGTACAGGGGAAAAGAGAAGTAATTAACAACTGCACTGTCACAGTCATTGGCCCATGTCCCTACCCTTGCCATGACGCACATGCGCTCACCGTCATTTCATGCATGCCTCATTCTCACCCCCCCCCCATCTTTCATCCACCCCACTCCACACAGGCATTGCCCATACAGCATGCTCATAGTGTACTTACCTGTTTGTCTGGAGGACCATAGAGTAGCGTGTACTGGGGGAGGACCCCATCCACGAGTTTCTCCAACTCCTCCGTGCTGAAGGCAGGGGCCCTTTCCCCAGACACAGGAGCCATTGTCTCTTCCAGACTGAGGTCACAGCAGCACTTGCAGTGTAGGTCCTCTCCTGTCGAAGATCAGGTATTGATTGATTGAACAGAGAGAAAATGGCGGTCACATCCGCGGCGGTGCGTACCGTCACCGCCGGCGTACATCGTCATTGGCTCCTGGGACCCATAGGGCCCAATGTTAACCAATGCAGAATTGCGCCGCAGTCTTCGACCGCCTACCGCGACGGTGTAGAATGCCAGCGCAGTTACCTCATATCCCCCTGCCCCACTTTACAGGTCAGGCAGCCGCCATTTCAGGGGCCCACATGGCATTACTTTTGACTGCGTCACACATACCTAGGCCTTGCCTAACCACTCATACAGGCAAATTTCGATTTATGAATATTTTCAGAGTAAGCTGTGTTTACGTACCTCAGAGTTCGTTGACTCTTTGCTCGCTGTTCTCCTCCATAGGCACCATCCGCTGGGGCATGTGAAGAGATGGCGGCATCCTCCCGTGTACAGACCGCTGGTGGACCTATCGACAAAGGAGGAAAGACATGTGATCATCACCTACAGGCTTGATCGTGCCACAATCCAGGAACTGTGTGCCCAGTTGGAACCCGACCTGATGTCAGCTATCCGCCATCCCACAGGAATCCCCCCTCAAGTGCAGGTGCTGTCAGTACTCCATTTCCTAGCAAGTGGGCCATTTCAAACAACAGTGGCCATTGCATCAGGGATGTCCCAGCCTATGTTTTCCAACGTGTTGTCCAGAGTGTTGTCGGCCCTGCTGAAACACATGCGGAGCTACATCGTTTTCCCTCAGGTGGAGGATTTGCCTACAGTGAAAGGTGCCATTGATGGGACACATGTGGCCTTGGTACCCCCCCGCAGGAGTGAACAAGTGTACAGAAACCGGAAGAGTTACCATTCAATGAATGTGCAGATGGTGTGTTTGGCAGACCAGTACATGTCCCATGTTAATGCCAAATTCCCTGGCTCAGTGCATGACGCTTACATCCTGCGGAATAGCAGCATCCCTTATGTGATGGGGAAACTACAGAGGCACCGGGTGTGGCTATTAGGTGAGCACCTGGACCCAAATCAGTGGGAATAGTTGTCTGGGTCTGTGGATGTCCCTATGAGTTAGTGTGTGTCTAACAGTTGTCCCTCACCATTTGCAGGTGACTCTGGTTACCCCAACCTGTCATGGCTACTGACCCCAGTGAGGAATCCCAGGACAAGGGCAGAGGAACGCTACAATGAGGCCCATGGGCGAACTAGGAGGATTATAGAGCGGACCTTCGGCCTCCTGAAGGCCAGGTTCTGATGCCTCCATATGACAAGTGGTTCCCTATTCTACTCACCAAAGAAGGTGTGCCAGATCATCGTGGCCTGCTGTATGCTTCCCAACTTGGCTTTGCGACGACAGGTGCCTTTTTTTGCAGGAGGATGGTCCAGATGGAGGTGTTGTGGCAGCTGTGGAGCCTGTGGACAGTGAAGATGAGGAAGCAGAAGAAGAGGACATCGACAACAGGAACACGGTGATCCTGCAATACTTCCAGTGAGACACAGGTAAGAAGACATAGCTACCTGCTACATCTAATTTAATTCTACTACCTCTCTACTGTCTGTCATTTTCACCCAGTGTATGGTCACTGAGTTGACACTTTGCCCCTACGATTTTACAGATGTGGGTCCAATGTGTGACATCTGCTTTGTTTCCTCATGGACTAGAGCTGTGTGACATAGGTATGTTGACATTACATTTGAAAGAGAATGTTGGCACTGTAATTGCTAATACACTATTTCGAAATCACAGACAGACTCCAGATTGTTTTGTGCTTTAAGGGAGTTTATTTAAGTGCTCAATATTGGAAGGGGTTGTAAAATGGTGAGGGATGATGGTGGAGGAATGTCCATGGCAGAGTCCAGTCTATTAGTCTCACAGGTGCATTGTCCAAAGGGGCATAGGAAGTGGAGCTGGGGCAGTTTAAGTATGGACAGGGTGACAAGGTGGGACAGAAGGATGACAATCAGGGTGGTCTCATTTCTTGGTGGGGTCTTGGCATCGTTCTCTGTCTTTGCCCTGGATCTCAGGGACCGCTTGCAGGGTGGTTCTCCCTCTGCAGGGGGTGGGGTGCTGGTGTGGTGGTCCTGTGGCAGTGCCTCCTGTCCACTAGCGCTGGCGGAGGTGGTGGGCAGTTCATCGTCCAGGCTAGTGTCAGGGGCCCCTTGCAGTGCCACAGTTTCCCTCCTGGTGTTGAGGAGTTCCTTCAGCACCCCTACAATGGTGCCCAGGGTGGAATTGATGGATTTGAGTTCCTCCCTGAAGCCCAAATACTGTTCCTCCTGCAGCCGCTGGGTCTCCTGAAACTTGGCCAGTACCGTTGCCATCGTCTCCTGGGAATGGTGGTAGGCTCCCATGATGTTGGAGAGGGCCTTGTGGAGATTGGGTTCCCTGGGCCTGTCCTCCCCCTGTCGCACAGCAGCCCTCTCAGTTCCCCTGTGTTCCTGGGGCTCTGTCCCCTGAACCGTGTGCCCACTACCACTGCTCCCAGGTCCCTGTTGTTGTTGGGGTGGTGGGTTAGCCTGGGTTCCTTGTAGTGGTGGACACACTGCTGCTTGATGTGTCCTGGGGACAGAGGTATGGGCCCGCTGGGTGGGTGCTGTGCTGGTGTTTCCAGAGGGGGGAAGCTCTGTAGTGGCCTGTGGCTGTGTGAGGGGAACCGACTGTCCCGAGGCCCCAGATGGGCCGGGCTGGTCGTCTATATCCAGTTGGACAGAGCTGCTGTCATCACTGTTGGCCTCTTCTGTGGGTGGAGTGGACATGTCTGGACCCTCCTGTCCGGTGACGTTGGGTAGGGGTCCTGCAGGGGTGTAAAGGCATGATTATTGCATCTGTGTGTGCCATCTTGTGCAATGGGTGGGTGACCGTGTACCCCAGTGCTTGCATTCCTGTGTAGGACCTTGTGTGATGATGGTTTAGTGGGGTGTATGGGTATGTGCAGTGGCCATGCTTTGGTGATGGCTGTCCATGCTTTGGTGTTACATGCAGGGCTTGGTGTTGAGATGGGTGGTTTGTGATATTGGGACATGTGTGAGGAGTGGAAGTGATGGGGGAGAGGGCGAGGGTGGGGGTATGTGATGGCATGCAGGTAGGGTTGGGGATGTAATAGTAAAGATTTGCCTTACCAGAGTCCATTCCTCCAGCTACTCCTGCGAGGCCCTCAGGGAGGCCCTCAGGATGCAGAATAGCCAAGACCTGCTCCTCCCATGTTGTTAGTTGTGGGGGAGGAGGTGGGAGTCCGCCGCCAGTCCTCTGTACCGCGATGTGGTGTCTTGAGACCACGGAACACACCTTCCCCCGTAGGTCGTTCCACCTCTTCCTGATGTCATCCCGTGTTCTTGGGTGCTGTCCCACTGCGTTGACCCTGTCCACGATTCTTCGCCATAGCTCCATCTTCCTAGCTATGGAGGTGTGCTTCACCTGTGATCCAAATAGCTGTGGCTTTAACCTGGATGATTTCCTCCACCATGACCCTGAGCTCCTCCTCAGAGAACCTGGGTGTCTTTGCGGTGCCATGGGGTGGTGTGGGTGATGTGTGGGGTGGTGTGTGTTGTGATGTGTGGGGCGGTATTTAGTGATGTGTTGTGTGAGGTGCGTGGATGTTGTGTGAGTGATGGTGTTGAGTGCCTGTGGATGCTGGTTTGTAGATGGTGGTGTCTCTCTCTGGCCTTCAGTTGCAATTGTGGTGGTAAGGGTTTGTGGGTGTGTGTTTTATACTGGATTGGGTGTGTGGAAGTGGTGTGTGTATGTGTATCAGGTGTGTGTATTTGGAATTGTCCAATGTGGTTGTGTTTTGTAAGTGTGTGTGTATTTTGAGCGCGGCGGTGTGTACCGCCAATGGAATACCGCGGTTGAAAGACCGCCGCGTGTATTCGTGGGTCATGGTAGTGTGGGCGTATTCCTGTTGGCGTGACGGTGGAGGTTTTGTTATCGCCAGTTTATCACTGACCTTTGGTGTGGCAGACTTGTGTGGGTGTCTAGATTTTGGCGGATTCCGGCCTTATGGTCATAATGACCGTGGCGGAATTCCACGGCCGCAGTGGTGTGTTGGCGGTCTTATGCATGGCGGTATGCGGCTTTTACCGCCAATGTTGTAATGAGGGCCCTAGTATTTGAATAACCTCCGTCGGGCCGTATATAAATGTGACTTTATCCCAAACAATCCCCTCTGGAATTGGTATAGCGGAAATGTTCACGGAAGACAAGTCTCTGCGGACTTTGTGAGAAGAAAAATTGAGTGTTAAGACCTCATCCACCAGTTCAACTGTTGATCATTCAGGAAGTTAATGACCATGTATTATTAGAAAGAAAGTAATAACAAAGCCAATTCAAAGGAGGAATGCTAATACAGTCAAGGAAAGCCACAGATAGTTCCATGGGAAAATAATGTAATTTGTTTTAAGCCAATTTATAAGCTTACATGTTTTTGGCAGTTCAGATGCAGAAGAGACAAATGAGTCTGAAAAGGAGTCAGTGCTTTCGGCAAAGTATCCAGAAGCAGTTTGTGCAAAAACTGGAGCCGTAATTGAAGGAGGAGGACTGGTGGAAGTCTCCTGCAGTGGTTCACAATAAATGTTGCCATCCGTTTGTGTAGAAGTTGAGTCAAATCAATCAGCAATTTCCATGTTGCTTGTTGCAATAGCTGTTAGTGGAACTAACAATGCAAGATCATTTTCCACCCTCCCCAAGCTCGGAGAGGTGTCAGGATTGCTGCTCAAAACTTGTAGAGGGACATCATGACCAGTAGTGAGAGGGATTTGGGTACTGCTGGTTGTTCCTCTTGGTCTGCTGTGCAGGATTGGCCACATGGTGTAACTTGACATTGTTGATGGAGACAAAGCGTTTTTTTAGAGCCATGCAGTGGTGGCACAATAACAGTTCTGGTACTGTGTATTCCCAGGACTGGAACCGTGCACGATAGGAAGGACCAAACTCCTTTTTCACAACAACTTTTTCCACGTACTAGATCCCCAACCTTTGGAATCCATCTGGTAGATGTTATTTGTACATCCTTAATTCCTACGGAGGTAGCACTGGCAGAAGCATTGTCACCACGGAACTGTTGTAATTCCTGCAAGACAGTAACACATTAATTTATGTCGAAAGGTGTTTCTGCCGCCTCCACGCCAGGACCATCAAGATCTGGAACATACATTTGAGTTCCAAACAGGCACTCGTATGAAGTACGACCCCCCCATGGACCTTCTAGGCAGATTATTAAGTGCTCTCTGGACTCCATACAGGTGATTAAGCGAACTACGACCGTACCTAATACTCTGGCTGTTAAAGATTGTTTAAATCCCGTTCTGTCGCTCCGCAACACAATTTCCCTCGGGATGAAATGGAGACGAGTAATGGAGTTGGACCCCTAACGAAGCCAAGGCATCCCTGAATGCCCTTGAGGCGAACGCAGGGCTCTGGTCTGAGTGGCAAGCCGCAACTGCATATGTGCCAATAAAGACTTGCAAATCTTTAATAACAGTCCGAGCGTCAGCCGAGCATTGTGGCCGCACCCATAGAGGAGTCCACAGCAACTAAGATGTATTTGTATGCACTGTCAGGAGACCTCAGTGTACAAGTACACACATTGTAGTGGTTTGTTTGAAATTAGGAAGGGTGTCTGCGGTGGGCGTTTGATGGTGGACCCCTTAATTTGTTGCCAGATATCACAACAAAGGACATACTGCTTGGTCTGTTTGTAAAGACCTGGCCACCAATAATGTGCTTGCAATAATGATATTGTAGCCGCCACACCAGCATGGGCAGAGGCAACCCCCTCATCCACTACTTTGATCAACTCTGGTCTTAGGTTTTTATTGGGAATTACTCAAACTCACACGCCTGGTATTTTTACTTCTGCATCTGGGAAACCTCCAATCCAGTAGGAATATTTAAAGTGATATCCTTTAGGTAAAGGTGTGCCGTCAGCTGAGGCTTGCATGGCAGCCAGTATTTCATCATCCGGTTTCGTTCTAGAACGAGTAACTGCAACAACAGAAGCCGTAGCTACTGCTGATTTGGATGCTTCATCAGCCAGTGCATACCCAGCAATGTGTATTCCAACGCGCTGGTGTCCAAGTGTATGTACAACATGGACATTTGATAGCGTTTCCTTCAGATCCGCTATTTTCCCCCACAGAAGTCGGTGTTTGAAGGTGTTAACTTTGGAATCTCTGAACCCAATAATGCAGATATTCATTAAAGGACTGGACACAACAGTATGAATCACAGACAATCAGCGTTAGCTGGTCAGGATCCGTGTGTTCCAGTGCCATCACCAGAGCCTTTAGCTCTGCTAGTTGTGCAGTGCAATCCCCTAGGGTTTGCATAAAGGTATGTTGTGGATAGAATTTACTACCCTCCATATAGCCACTTACGACTGCGCAGGCAGCAGGTTATTGATGCTTAGTGCCTATTGTGGGTTGTGCTGAGCCATCAGTGTACATGACTCTTTGATATTGATCAATAGGCAATGTATTTGCCGGAACTGGGTATTCTAGTTCATAATGAAAGAATTCTTGAGTTTATAATTTTGGGTAAAAAATATAGTCCACATCAGTGGCTGTCAGAGACGTTGCCCATTGGATCCAACGTGGATGTAATGCTTTAGCGTTTGGAACGCTGGCTTTGGTAACAGCCTCAAGGGCTGGGATTGGAGATACAACAATAATGTGTTTCCCCTGGGCCAGTGGTCTTTCTTTAATGACAGCCATCTGAACAGCAGTGAGAATTTTCTCAGTGGGAGCAAAACGTTGTTCTGCTGTTGAGAACAAATGTGATTTGTATGCAATCGGGACTGTCTCGCCCTCATTGAATGTTACATAGGTGAAACCAATGGCACCAGCAATAACTCTGATGACCAGATGTTTTTTATTGTCCCTTGTGTGTAGGTGTTGTGCTGCAAGCATGTTTTGTTGTAATGCTCTGAGAATGCATGTGTGTTTGACTGTCCAGAATTTACTGGAAAAGTCAGGACGTATTAAGTCATATAAGGGTTTTATGTGTGATGCGTAATCTGGAAAGTATGTTCTGCCAAAATTTAGAAAACCCAATAGGGACTGGAGTTTTTTAATGGTATTTGGAGGTTGTAACTGTGCGCATTTTTCTAAGAATTGTGGCGCTAGGCTCTTTCCTTCACTTGATAATTCGTATTCCAGAAATAGGATGCTAAGGAATGCTATTTTTTTTTTTTTAAGTTGAATTTAAAGCTGAATTCGGCAAATCCTACAACAATGCGGGGTACCCGTCTTAGATGTTGCAGTAATTCATCGTCTGTAAGGTAGATATCATCTACATAGGACAATGCTTCAGTGTCAATGTTGTGCAATATTGAAGATACACGAGCAGCGAACAGTCGTAGACTGTTCTTGTACCCCTGTGGTAAATTACAGAATTTTTTCTGGGAGCCTAGTTGTCAGGAATAAGGCTATTCGTGATCTAGGTCCCGCCCGAAACTCCGCTGCGCGGATTTGCGGCGCTTCATGCGCACCACTTGTCACCCCTTCTTGTTCCAAAAGTGGTCATCAGCGTCATCTGCCCTGTGGTAAAGCTCACGTAGCTGCAGGGTCAGGACATTGGTGGACAAGATGCACTTATCAGTGCTATTCTATGAAGGGACTACAATTCCCATGTTTTTAGAGGCAGCAGCCATCTTGGGGTGTGGCAGGCACATTGCTCACTATTTTGAAGACTTCGATGCAGTCAGACCTCGTGGGGGTTTCTCTGAAGAAGAGCAGAGTTCCTGCATGGCAGATTGGCATCAAATCGGAGTATCCTTGTTTCCATGGTGAATTAAAAAACGAATAGCTCGTACTCGTAGTGGTAAGGCCTTGATGGGTCCAATTTTGAAGGAAGTCATTACTTCCAAAGGAAAAGCTCCCTTTAGCACAACGAGCAAAGCGCTTTAGTCCACAGGTGTAAAGCGCTCTTGGCACAGCAACCAAAGCGCTTCAGTTCACAGGTGTAAAACGCTCTTGGCATGGCAATTCACGCGCTTCAGTCCACAGGTGTAAAGCTCTCTTGGCACGGCAATTCAAGCGCTTCAGTCCACAGGTGTAAATCGCTCTTGGCACGGCAATTCAAGTGCTTCAGTCCACAGGTGTAAAGCGATCTTGAAACGACAATTCAAGCACTTCAGTCTACAGGTGTAAAGCGCTCTTGGCACGGCAAATCAAGCGCTTCAGTCCACAGTGTGTAAAGCGCTATTGGCACGGCAATCAAAGCGCTTCAGTCCACATGAGTAAAGCGCCCTTGGCATGGCAATCAAAGCGCTTCAATCCACAGGAGTAAAAGGCCCTTGGCAGAACAATCAAAGTGATTCAGGCCACATGAGTAAACCGCCCCCTTAGCATAACGAGCATAGCGCTTCAGACAAGACAAGTAAAAGTGCTTCCTGGTATTATAATTAAAGCGCTTCAAGTTCGATGAGTAAAACTTTCAGGTCTATAGTTGTTAATATGAAAACATTCTGGAGATAAGCAAATTATAGTTTTCATTGTTCTTTTTGGAAAGCATAATATGTGAGATACATATTTAAGACTTAGAGAATTTCTAGGCCATGATCCAACGTTTATGTTATGAATGCATAGTAGTTACAGGATTGATATTCCGAGTATGACCATAGGCCAAAGCTCTTGCAGAGGTAGTAGTTTGTTCTTATTTCATGATTCAAAGAAGGGGCTTCGCCCTCATTTCACAAAAGGGTCTCAATCTGATATTCATGGAGATGCCTTTATTTTCAAGAGTCTATTGATGAGATAAACTACTATGAATGAGTATATGCATATTTGTTCTAACCTTTTTTTTTCAGATCTCTTTCCCTGCTTTTCCCTACCCTAATTCCCTTCCCCCTGCCTGGCTTCATCATAACTCTGTGCTATAATAGCTTTCTGAGTTGGTGACGCCGGGAGGTGGGCCTTTTGTTCGGCACCGTGCAGATCCAGAGGAAAGGGCACCGTGACACTAGTGTGCTGAAACTTGTTAGGTCTCTACTCAGGCGCTAGATTTGGCAGAAGAAGCCATTGGAAGTGTCCATTGTTGTTTTGTATTTTTTGCGCACTATGTTGTTCATAAGTGCTGTGCTATGAGAGTTTTGTATAGCATATTTGCATGTATGACTGTTTAAGTGTCTGTAGTCTAAGACTATTCTGTATGAATGGTCCGGTTTAGTTACAGGGAATAAGGGATTATTCATTGGTGAGACACAGGGTTCGATTATGCCCTGTTACTCCAGTTGTGTGAGGATTTCCCTCACAGGTGCTGTAGCATCATGTTTTATTGGGTACTGGGGTTGGGGTTGATTTTTTATTGGAATTATATGATAGGGGGAATCTTTATCCCACCGTACGTGGTTGTGATATAACGCGGGTGCCTGCGCCAATGCCCACTCAATGGCGTAGAATTCTGCGAGCTCATCTGGAACAAGGGCGAGAAAAAAGGCTTGATAACCTCTTTCCCATATGGGCAAGTACGGACAAATTCAGGTGGCCAATCCTTTTTGGCCAGTAGAATATCATAAATGTTTACGACGTGGTCCCAAAAGATTGCGTCAATTGTGCGTTCAATGTCTCCTTCTATCTATATCCTTACTTTGCACACCCTGTCAGGCGTGGAAACATGCATATCCGCCGTTTCAACTTGTAAGAAGTCATCAGTTGCTTTCACCTCCAGATGCTCTTGAAGATTCCAGCAAACTATTGTGACCTCTGCAGCGCTGTCTGGCAGAGCTAGTGCCCACGTCTTGTTCTTCAATAGAGCCCTCTTCTTGAGTGGCATGACGAATCGCAACTGCTGACACTTTTTTCATATTTTAAATTGGGTTTTGTGTTGGGGAAATTTCTCTTCTTTTTTAACAGAAACTTCTGTAGAGCGTTGTGATTCCTGTCTCGGTTTCATGTACTCATTTCTTCGCTCTGACCGCCCACCTCTCTCACTGCGTTTTTCCGGTGAGTCCTGAAAGGAACAAGATTGGCGTGTATCAGTATCTTGATATCTGTCAGGCGTTTTTATATTATCTCTATTTCTGAGATTATATCTATTCTGTGGGGTCTCCGTATGCAGAGATTCTCCCCTTTCTTTTTTAGGTGTTTGTTGTTTTTTATCCCAGCGTTTTTTAGAACCCTGAGGTGCTTGCTTGGTAGAATCTTTATTAGATTTACCCTGAAACTGTGGTTTTGTGGGTCTGGCCCCCAGACTATCTCGACCAATACTAGAGTAGGTCTCTGCGATAATCTTTGGCAGCTCACGTTCTTGATCCTGTGGAGGAACGTCCCATAGCCGCCTACGCACTGCTAGTGTGACTGCTTCCCCTTTAAGGTTACTTAATAGAATTAAAGATACAGTGGCAAAATTGCCCATAAGTTGCATCCCCAAGTCTAGGGCCGGGGCAGCCCCGTATTCATCTTGGATTTGTTTTAATTCTTCCGGAAGATCGGCAAGTGTCAGTATACCGTGTGCTGTAGTATAGAGCATGGCAAATACCGTGCCCCAAGTATTGCAGTTATCTACTGTGGGAACCATCGCAAATGCCAAGCACATAGTTAATATTCAATGCTTATCCTGAGGTCCTGTATGGGGAAATACTGCTTCCAGTGCATTTATGTTTTGAGCTAATGAAAGCGGAATCTCTTCCCGTTTGGCGGGTACCTTACCCATAATCGAATGTACAGTCGCAGGATTAATGCCTGGCGTTGCTGCATGTAGTTGCACCGGGGAAGCATGTGCTGGGTTTGTATTTAATGTTTGCAATACAAACTGTACTAACCGTCTGTATATTTCCGTAAGCTCAGTATATAAGCGGCGGACTTCAACTACCATCAAGGTTGCTGCATCAGGGTGCCATGTATATATGGCCAATAAAGGCCAGGTAGGACCATCATTACTTAGAGGACCTAATCTAACGTGTAGGATTGTATGTGGAAGGGCGCCATCAAGCCAATTATTATGGTCTTGATATGATAGAGATATTTCCAAATATGCATAAGCTCTATATTGTACAGGTATGTTTGCAGGTGTATAGTGACAAAATGTATTTGTGTTCCCATCAGCTGCTGGAAATGTGACCCAAGAATAGAAAGTTTCTGTTCTATAGGCTGGATGAGCCTCAGCAACAAATGTAACTGGACGCCCCTGGGCCGTTAGGCCATGTGCCAGTAAATGTGCGGTAAGGAGTGGTCGCATATTGACCGCAATTGCTACCCATTGCGGGTTCGCCATGGTGAATGGTAAATTTTGTTCAGAGATAAGCACACCTAATGGGGATTATCCTTTTAGGGTTCAAGCTTGAACAACGGTCAGCGTTAGTTAGGTACTCCCTACTTACCTGAGGAAAAATCCTCAATACCATGGACGTCTCCGTAAATAGTACTGAGGTGTCTTTGCATGTAGTGAGCCAGAGATACTCAGGAGGACCCGAAAATTAGTGCCTGACCAAACGTTGGCCATGCCATGTCACGTAGGTTCTCATTATCCTAATGAGGATACTGGATTCAGGTAGCAAAATCACCTATTCTGCGGGGGACTGAGTCTGATCCTGCACCATGTGACACCTGTCGACCTAATCTGGGTTTATTCCGGCTAACTAGCAGTGCCTCACCTCCACCCATGAGCAGGGATGATAGGGCTACCAGGCGCATGACATAAATGACTCCGCAGGGAAATAATGGTCACTCAGATCTCATCCGTTTCTCTCAGTTACATTAGTCTCACATATGCAAGGACAATCAGAGGCAGAGTATAGTTCAATAAAGTTCCATTGAAGAAACTGCATCTTAGATAATAAAGCATGTATTGCAATAACTAGGACGATGAAGCACAATAAGATTAAGATTGTGACAAGGACTTTAAGATACAAACATAACGCTACCATAGTGTCACTAAGATTGTTAAAGATAGTTCCTACCTAGGCTATGTTAGAGCACAGCATGTTAAGCTCTAATTCTGCCCTTTGGGTTTCCCTTGGGAAGACATCATCGTTCATACCTGAGCAAGAGGCCTGTAGTCTACATAAGCAGCTGTAGCGAAGCAATCAGCAGTCAGCATACGGTCGTGGTCTTCTGGCTGGAATCTCCCTCTAACGTACATGGGTCAAAGTACTGTTTTTGTAATAAAACAGCTGATGTTCCAAGAAAGTATCCCCACGTAAGAGTGTCTATGTTTCTGTGACCATTGGAGGCAAAGCGTACCACTTTTAGTGGCAACCTATCTCACTGCAGCCTTGAGAAAGCACAGAGTGAAAGAAATGTCTTGTTTAAGAACGCAGTGATGACCTAGGCGAAGAACAGCTAGATAGAGAAAATAAAACAAGACTACAAATGTGGCTAATGTTAAAATAATATAACAAAGCTAAAACAAAACATATCTAGGTTAAGGTGCACAGCGGCAGGCCTAGTTCGCTAAAATAACGTGTATAAAACTATAGCTAAAATGGCTACACAACAAGCCTATATTTGTTTTTTAAAAATAAATATTGACCCTTTAAACATTTCTGAGAAAGGTTAGGCCTTGAGGAGTCTGATTATTTCATGAGTGCTCATGCAGAAGTTTCTGTAAAGACTCTTTCTTTTTAATAAATGATTTCAGGTGTGGAAGCAACACCCGAAACAAATGCTGGGCTCACTTGACTTACTCACTCACTCACTCACTCACTCACCCACTCAATGTCCTTCGAGATATGATTCAAGGTGAGGATATGTTTTCTGGCTACTCCCTCGGAGCAGGGTTGGCCACTGACTCTGCACTCATGTCACATGTGACATTGATCTCTCTCTCTCTCCCATTCATACCCTCTGCCAGGGAGTATGTGCAGCCATGTAGCAACCACAAGATGGTGCTCAAGTGTGCTATGCAGAAATCTTAGGTTTTGCAGGACCCTTGCCAGACCTTTGCCTTAAAGCCAAACCTCTCTCCAGCAGTCAACTATTAGTATTACTTTCTGAATTCATTCATTCTAGAAATAAAATGTATTCACACCGTCATAAATCACTACTGACTAGCAGCCTTCAGCACTACACAACCACACAAGTTAGTCAAACCATCTCTCGGGAATTCCAAATAACTCTGTCCCTTGTTTCCCCTCACCTTCTCCAAACACTTTTATAAGGGTTTCCTTAAATGAGATAGGAAGGGTCTTTCAATGACTCACATGCCTGGGTCCAGGCTTCTCCAACTGGTGGCTCTCCAGCTACTTGTAAGTGGCTCTCCTGTGTACATTCCAGCTTACTAAATTAGAAGTTTTGCTTTGTTCCATATTTATATCAAATTTGCGATTATGTGCTCCAAACAAAAATGTGTTTATTTTCAGAAGTCACAGGCTGATGTTCGGAGAAAAAAGGATGAATTTCCAAAATCTACTTAAAGCTGATATTTGAGTGATAAATCATGCGGGGGAGACGTATTACTAACATTGGTGACAGGGGCATTGCAGCTAAGGCTGTTATGTATTACACATTTGGAGCCATTCCAAATTGAAAAAGCATTGTTTAAACTACTGATGGCAACTGTGCCTGATGCACTAAAGTGTTCACTTCTACTAATCTTGCCTATAGCGACCACTAATCCTCTGGATGAATTTCATTGAACATAACTAGCTATTGGTACAGAAATGGTTGGAGACCCCTGCCTGGAACAAACCTTCTTGCTCTGATTTAGGCCCCTGCAGTATACCACTGTAAGGCGTTAGTCCCTGGGTCAATCAGAATGCTCTATTTTTAAGAATTGGGTTGAGGGACTCTTGTGTGAGTCCCTTGAACCAAACAGACCAGATATACACCTTCTTTTGATCCCTAATTCTAAAAATCTCCTGAATGGATATCCACCAAATTACAATGAGCACATTTTCTGGACCGGGATCTAGCTTCTTGCCAAATTTGGTCATTTGGTTCAGCAGTTTTTGCAGTAGTGTTTCTTAAAACAGTCTATAGAAAATGGATGGGGATTTTGTGTTTTGGGACCCCCTTGTGTTTCTTGGTCCCTGCTTGACGAATCAACCTGAAGCTTTCCAGGCACAAACTGGGCAAAAGAGAAACTTCTTGTGGAGATTCCTCAAACAGCGCCAAAATTATCAGTAAAACATAAATAAGCATTCCCTATGGAAATACTGACCTAACTATAACTACCCAGTGGTGATCCCCACTGGGCAATATATAGATATATAGTTCACACAAATAAACACATACAAAGTAATTTATCCATCTTAAGATTACAAATTAAACATTACTAGGGTCTTTGGGAGGGGTAGTGGTCTTGGGAGAGCCTCAATCAGTCAGTCGAAAGGCCACTGTCCATATTTAGTAATGTTTGACACAAGGCAGCGCAGCAAAAAAAAGAAAAAGATGCCTTGGGAGGGAATATGACAAATGTGCCAGATTTATGCAGATATTGCATATTTTGCTCTCCGGTAACAGTGGTGCACGTTTGGTTACCACGCACAACACACACACCCTTTTGCCATAGTGCAAAGGGGTGGATGTTCTCTAAAGCACTGATTTAGATAGGGGTAGCCTACCAGTACAAAAACTATCCTTTAAGGCTTTTTCCACGTGGTATGTGTGTTGTATAATGCAGCACACATACAAAGTGGAAAAAATAAGGAGAAATGAAAATAGTTTTCCTTGTTACGAGTGCCTTGAGGACATGGAATGTTTTGGTGCAAATCCCTGTCTACATATGTTAGTAGCTAAGAATTTGCATTAAAGCCCATTGATGGTTTCATGGGAACACCCATGTATCACCCTTGGAAAACTCCCTAATGCAAAGGAAATCCTGCTTTACATTGTATAGTAAATCCCACCTCAACTCATTGTGTTGCATTTGCGTCACTCTTGTGATCCAAACCTGGTGCAAAACGTTTGTAAGTTATGGGCCCACTTTTTCTGCAGTCTCTCAGGTAAACTCTTACACCCATTTTCTCCTGATACTTTCCTGAAACCCTCCATCTGCATAGCTCATTCCTCATCTCTTTCCTCTACAACAACAGCGGCAGGCATTAGTAATTTTTAATATGTATTGAATTAATAAACAACTCTAAAATAGAGAAACAGCGCCAGCATGTGGCAGACTGTCAGAAGTGCCAGTGCCAACCCCCGAAACCAACAGCTCAAATTAAGCACTGAAAATGCACCCACTCACCTATAAGCAGTACTTTTTCTTTAACTTTTGCCCTGACGCTTTCGACAGTGGTGTACCTCTTTCACACACTCTCGCATAGGATCCCATTTACAATTGGCACACATCATCATCGCTCTATACGCTCAACAGAGAGACCAAGGATTGAACGAACATGCATTCTTAACCTCTTTCTGATCGACTGACCGACACTATGAGAAATTTGCTCTTCCTTCCACCTGAACTCCACAGTCCTCTATCATGGCCGGGTATAAATACTCACCCACGCCCTGAACTCACACAGATAGAGCCAGCTTTTTTCACACTACACTCTACACATGAGTAATATGTTGCATGACAAAAGCTACAGAAGCCCAACATCCTAAAAAAAAACCAGTCTTAGGGCATTCAAGAATAAATCAAACTTGAAATCTAAATGGGAACAACATTGCTGATGGCTGACAGGCCAGTGTCTGTTTCTGCAGGCTGAGGCTGTCATTTGGTGGTGGGGTACAACAGGGGCCAGGACAATTGCAGATGGGGTATCAGCCCCATCAGTATCCTTCCTCTTTCCCTCCCTCTCCCCATCGACACCACGAGTTAACAAAGATACTCTTGGATGCTTTTGTCAAACTTTTAGAAATCCAATAGTTTGGGCATTTGTATAGTGCAAAGGTTTTCTTAACGTGCAGGCACTCAGGAATACAGGATGTGAGCACCACTGAATGCATTTGAATGCATAAAAAGGTTAACAGAAAAAAAATATACCCCACTGAGTCATATCCGAATACCACTGAGTGAGCCAGGCCTTCGTTTAGGGGTTTGCTTCCACAAGATATATATATATATTTTTTAAATGTAGCCTAATGGTGCATTCCACACTTAGGGACTCATTACGACGCTGCCGCCCATGAAAGTCCTGTGTTGGGTTGACCGCCTATACGGCCGTCCCTTCACGGGACCTATTATGAGTTTTCCGCCGTCCAGCGGGAAACTCACCACAACATTGACGAGCCAGCGGCAATGTTGCGGTGCGTCGGGTACGACAGCACCCATCGCGCTTTTCACTGCCCATAATTCGGGAAGTGAAAAGCGCAACGGGCAGTCCAGGTGCATGGGCAGTGCAGGGGCCCTCATGGCCTGATGCCCCCTTTCTACCAGGCTCGCATGGCGGTCCAACCGCCATGCAAAGGCTGGAGGAAAGGGGACTCAGAGTGCTTCCCTGGGGAATTACAACTGCAAGGCTGTCGACTGGCGGCAACTTGGCGGTGCCAGCGCACGGACGGTGGCTGCTCCGCCATGGTCATAATGTGGCAGTCACTCGCAATGAGGGCCCTCGTTTCTTAAATAATAGTGCAAAAGATAGTTTACAGGAAGTTCTGCATAGGCACTTATGAATTTTTTTTTTTAAATCAAACTCATCAATGGCTGCCCCGTGTGGCTGACCTTCAGGATTTTGAAAGAGTTACTATTTACAAAGAAACATTTTAAAAACTTGGGCAATGTTGAGCATTTTACACAATATTTAATTGTGTTGGCTAAAAAAGTACAGGTTTTACAGGCAGTTTAAGGGCACTCATTAATATTCTGATGTATTTTTGGTGGAAAGACAAGGCCTTTCCATCTGTGGTATTAGGTGCCCATTCCCTCTCTTTCTATGTCTTTCTTTCTTCCCTTCCCCTTCCTTCTATTTTTGCATCTTTCATTTCTTGTTTCCTTCTTAATTTTTATATTTCTTGTTGCGTTTCCATTCTTCAGTCTTTCATTGCATCTTTTTTCTTCCTTACTTCGTCCTTCTTTTCCATCTTTGCTTCTTCCTTTCTGTCTCTATTCTTTCATTCTTGTTTCCACTGCATCTTTTTTACATTCCTTCTTTGTTTTCCTACTTATTTCTTTCACTTCATCACTTTTTAATCTTTCTTGCCTCATTCTTTCTATCTTCCATTTTACGTTCATCTTTTTTCCTGTGCTTTCTTCCTGTCTTTTTCATTTGCTTTTTCTTTCTTTTTCTTCAGCTAAAGTGGCAGAACTGACTTGAAGTATTATATATGACTTACAGCCACTTGTCAGCTATGTTTCGCAATTTAACATTTTTGCCTAATCCAAAAAAAAAAATGCTTGTTTCATAACTAAATTCAAAAGTAAACTTTGCTTACATATGTTGTGTTCCCTCATTCACACATGCACATCATGCATTTAAAGAAGCTTGAGCAATGTGGATAAACTTTTCTTAAGTGTAGTGGAAAGTTTAATAAAAACAAATTTAAAAAAGTGTGTTGGAAAGTTTTATACCAAGCGCCACAACACAATAAAAGGTACAAATAACACAAAGACAAGTGGTTGTTGCAGAATGAACATCACATGATTCTCTCACACATACAGGACAAGAACACCTCATGTAGCTAACACACTAACGAGAGAATGAGACGAGGTAAAGACTGTTGTACGCTCTTCGTAAACAGACAAACATACAAGAAGTACGACACTCAAACCTCCTCCAGAATCGCTATACATTCATTTACTCGAATAGTCAGGGCCGGCTTTAGAGCAGTGTGAACGCACCGGGTGCTCACCTGCATTGGGGGGCACTGACCTAAGAGGGGCGCTGTGTTTAGCAATAACTTACGAAACTTGGGTTTAAAAGCACCTGCTGAAAAGTTCGTTGTGCGTCCAGCCTTAAGGAAGCAATTAAAATGTCAAGATACCTCTTGTGATAGGGAGATAGAAATGGGCATTCTGTCTAGCGGTAGCTCTGACTCGCCCTAAAGTAGCGCAGAGGGTCAATGTGCCTGCTGCAAAGAATAGAACTATAATTTATGTGGACAGCTGAGTGGATTAGTAAAGCCAGCCTTTGCAAGTGCTTTGAAACAAATGTGTGTGAAAGGGGGCTATTGAGAGATGAGGGGTACATTTGCCTGGTGATAGTGAGTAAATCCGAGGAGGTGGTCATGGCTTGGGGGCACCAAAATAAACTGTCGCGCAGCCAGCTAAAGCCAGCCCTGGCATGATGAACCCTCACCTGCTTAGTGGGTTACACATCTAGTACTGGGAGATATCTAAAAGTAATATTCCTTATGGTTACGCAGTCTCCTAGTTTTGAGCTCCCTAGTTTAAGTGAGATTATATCACTTATGCCAATATTTATGTTCTTCCTTTGTTAACTCAGAGCTGTATTAAAGCTGTATGCAGGCAAGCTAAAAATATTTTTACTGGTGTCTCCCTAACCCACAATTAAAAACAGGAGGGCCCAGAAACTGATTCAAATTCTCTTTTCATCAACATGTTTCAGTACTCGTATATTGCCCCCACGGGGTAAGGCATTTTACTTAGGAATATAGACATTGCACATGAAATATAGTGAAACAATCACTGCTTCTTAGGGCAGGTTCACCAGATTCAGAAGAGGTAGGAATATTTTCTCACGGCCCTCATGACATGCTATTGGCGAGGCTAATAGCATGTTTTACGTGGCAAGTCACTGTAACCATAGCCTTTGCTATGAAACAGGATGTGTACACGCTGCCAGGCCACACTCGTTGCTGCCTGGTGAGGCCAGTGGGAAAGTATGGGCCTTAAGACTGCGAGCCAGGTGCCCTACACCCAAGCGTCTCCCGCCCCGCTACCAGTGTGTCAGGAATGTATGTCGGAACAACGCATGCTGGAACCACGCATGCCTGAACAAAGCGGTCGGAACAACGACCGCGTTGTTACCACTAAGGCCTTTACCACGAATGCCTTAACAACGATTTTTCGTTGTAAAGGCATTCCTGGTAAAGGCATGTGTGAACGGCATGCATGGTTCCAGCATGCGACCCCCTGGCTCTCCACCCCCACCCCTAAAATTACAGCGACCCCCACCCCTAAAACCTAAAACCACCCCAACCCCTCACCCCTAAATTACTGCGATTCCTCACCCCGCCCCTAAAACCACCCCAACCCCACACCTAAAACCTAAACTACCCCAACCCCCCACCCCTAAAACTACTGCAACACCCACCCCCACCCCTAAAACCTAAAACCACCCCAACCACCCACGCCGCCCCTAAAACCTAAACTACCCCAACCCCCACCCCTAAAACTACCACGACCCCCCACCCCACTGCTAAAACCACCCCAACTCCACCCCTAAAATTACCGCACCCCCCACCCCTGCCCCTAAAAACACCCCAACACCCCACCCGGCCCCTAAAACCTAAACTACCCAAACCCCCACCCCCAAAAAGTAAAAATACCCGACCCCCCACCCCGGCCCCTAAAACTAAAAATACCCCGACCCACCCACCCCGCCCTTAAAACTAAAAATGCCCGACCCCCGCCCCTAAACCACCCTGACGCCCCACCCCCAAAAACTAAAAATACCCGACCCCCCCACCCCTGTCCCTAAAACTAAAAATGCCCGACCTCCCTCCCCTAAACCTAAACCACCCGACCTCCTACCCCTAAAAACAAAAAATACCCCAACCCTTCCACCCCGCCCCTAAAACTAAAAATACCCCGACCCGCCCATAAAACAGCCCCAGCCCCACTTACCTGATAACGTCCTCCCCGTGGCCAACTCCCTTCTTCTGTGCCTTAACCACGCATGTGCGTGGTTCAGCCCATGCGTGGTTAAGGCTCCGAACAAGGAAGTCGTGGTTAACGAAAGTGTTGTTCCGCTTTTGTTGTCCACAACTTCGTTTTTCGGGAGTCGTGGTTTAGGCTGCTTCCCCTGTGTCAGTGGTAGTAAGGCGCTGATGTCTGGGTCCCATAATTCTCCAAGGCCTGTCTGTGCTGCATCCTGTCTGTAAAAGCAGCGTAGTGAAGGCTGAGGCAAACACATCTTAGCTCAACCTGGACCTACTGCAAGTGCCCCTGACTGCATCTCTATAGCTGAGGCATTTAACATGTATGAGAAAATGTTTACGTTGAATTTCTTGAACTTCAAGACCTTAGGTTATTTCACTGCACTGAGTGGCCTTTATGAGAATCAGTGAACCACTCCTTTCTTCTGTGACAATTTTACTACTGACTCAAGTCACGTGCCTTGTTTGTCCTATGTAAGCCTTTATTTTGTACAGCTGGAGCAGCATTATGGCCTACTAAACCACACACAAAAGGAATTATTGTACAATATGCATCCTGAAATTAATTATTTCAAAGTGCTCCCAAATATGATGATCATGGAAGAGGAGGCAGAGGGAAGAAAAGTAACTATCCTGGGTCACACAGTTTACTCAAGCTGGGAAGCTATGACTGAAACCATAGTCGGCAGGTCAGGGCCCTACTGTTAGGTTTTGCCTGGGTCCAACATTCAACAAACACTTCTCACTGGGCCAGGCATGTTGTGCAAGTACATTCAAAATATCCTTTATTTTTTATAAGATGGTGAAACAGCAGTGGAAATACACTTCTTCACAGAACAGCTACACTTTGGGCAGAAACAGTGCAAGCATCCCTCCTCCAGAGGGCAGGCATAGCTATGGTATCATCGGTACAGGCATTTGCCATCACAGGACAGGGAGAAATTTGGCAGCAGTAGTGCAAGCTTTACTTTCTCACAGACTAGGTACATCATAGCAATAAGAAAGCAAGCTTCATACTCTTACAGAAGGCAGCAAGTGCAAGCTTCAGTTTCCCAAAGAACGATTCCAGCAGTGCACACTCGTAGAAGCTTTCATCAATCCCACGGCATTCACAGCTAAGGCATGAGTGGCATGTAGGTTACAGGCAGATATCAGGAGTTGGTGCATCACTCAATGAGATGAATTAATTGGTGGATGAATGAGTGAATGTGCGAGATCTGAATTAGGTGATTTTCCAAATGAGCCCCCTGAAGATCCTGATGCTGTCGCTTTGATACCTATAGCAAACCCCAGCCTGCCCAATCAACGGAACCTTCGGATGCTGAAATAAAGTACAAATAGTTCTGTGGAAGGTGAAAAGTGAATTGAGTGGTTGTTCAAATTGCAAAAGTAAAAATGTTAGTTAATTTTTTTTGTCCATTTAATATAATATATTCGGGACACACAGCCCAAATGGTGAAACAAAGGATCTGTAAACAACGAAGCAGGATAAGATGTCACACGGAGGAAGCACCACTAGTCAAACATTTCACAGAGCTACAACACACGGAGGACCTGATGAGGTGGTATGTGGTTCATGTGGTCAAACTGGACTCCAGGGGAGGAAATCTGCACGAATTGCTCAACCTCCAGGAATGCAGATGAATGGAGCACAGTACATGGACTAAACAATGTTTACGAATTGGGATTAGTAGTAGCCTCCTGCAACAGAGTGTAAAGATGATGTGGATTATTCCCAACAGCGAATGATGTATATCTTGAAATACTTACATGCGTACTAGTTAGGGGCCTATACCGGAACTGGTGTGAATATATGTAATTATTCAATACAAAAGGCAGAGATGGGGTGTGATCATTCACTGCAGGACTCGATTGGATTCCTGCATGACTGTACAAACGTAGCGTCTGGGTGCTCGGATCTCTTTTCTCTGTGCGTGTTCACGATTCTGTTGGAGTGGAGGTTTGTGGGTGATGTGGGTGTGTGTTTTATATTGTACTGGGTGTGTGGGAGTGGTGTGTGTATGTGTATCAGGTGTGTGTATTTGTAATTGTCCAATGTGGTGGTGTTTTGTAGAAGTGTGTGTATTTTGAGCGCGGCGGTGTGTACCGCCAATAGAATACCGCGGTTGAAAGACCGCCGCGTGGATTCGTGGGTCGTGATGGCATGGGCGTATTTCTGTTGGCGTGACGGTGGAGGTTTGGTCATCGCCAGTTTTTCGCTGCCCTTTGGTGTGGCGGACTTTTGTGGATGTCTGTATTTTGGCGGTTTGCCTGTTGTGGGTCAGAATGACTGTGGCGGTTTACCGCGGCCGCGGCGGTGTTCTGGCGGTCTTCTGTACGGCGGTAAGCACCTTTTACCGCCAAGGTTGGAATGACCCCCTATGTGTTGATTATGCGTGAAAACTTCCAAAGATATAATATCTGATTAGAATTGTAAGTGGTGACACACGAGGCTGTATAAGGCTCTTATTGCAAAACCTAGTAACATATGCTATAACATGTGAACACGTAAGGAGTTGTGGGGTTATCTAAAGATGACCGCTGGTGTTAGCAGTCTAGCTTCCCAAATAAGACCAAGGGACTCATATGTTGCTGTTAGTATTACCCTATAATACACCTAACATGTGGGCGTTAGTGAGATGCAGGAATGGGATGATATACATGCATTTAATGAATACATCCGTTATAGGGAAGCATTTAATTTGGTTGCCCCCAAGTACACACATTACCATCAAGACTTAGTTTGAGCTTGTTTTAAGATGGCCACCACTGTAGAAAGTCTTTTTTAATATAAAGTAATTTTCATTACTAGAGGTTAATCCAACCACCGCCACGCACAGCCTTTGACCGTGTGTGGCGGGGATTGGCTGCAGGGCTTGACTGGTGGCCAGATCCTGCAGCCAACCTCTATAACCACCTAAACCTGTGCATGGCCTCTGGCCATGTGCAGCAGGGGTTGGCTGCAGGGCCTGGCCACAGGCAGGCCCTACTGTCAAGCCCTTATAACTACCCAACCCTGCCCTGCACAAGGCCTTTGGCTATGCACTGCAGGGGTGGGCCACAGGTCCTGCAGCCAAGCCCCTATAACCACCCAGAGAGAAATTCACAGAGGGAGAAAGGAAGAGAGTGAAAGAGCTTTTTCAGGCTTTGATGAATTATATAGTTAGAATGAGATCTTTTTAGACAAATTGAAAACAAAAATGCATTTGTCAAGTAAGTAGAGTGAGATCACTTGTTGATATGTACCTTAAATATTCGAATCTGAAAATATACTGAAGCACGCAAAATATTTTTTTTTAAATGTGAACGTGAAGGCTGTGGGTTCTAGTCTAGGTATGACTATTCACAACTAGCCTAGAACCCACAGCCTTCACTTTCACATTTATTTATTTTTCCAAAAGAGTAGAGGATCACGGGGAGAGCCTGAAGGCCCTGCGGTCCTGGCTTGCTCATCACTCCTGCGGGAGCTGGCATTGCTCCCGCAAGCAGGGAGCTGCTTGGAATAGCAGCCCCCTACTTATGGGAGCAATATTTTCATCTGTTTCCCTGCACACATATTTGTGTGCAAGGAAACAGATGAAAACTCTGCTTTCTGTGAGCAGGAACTGTTTGACAGCTCCGCTGTCAGAAAGCGGACTTTGCTTTTGCTTGGTGAGAGCTGTCAGCTTCCACCAAGCAAAAGCAAACAGCTATGTCCTGGGAATGAGCATCCCCGGATTTACACCACATTACAAATAGCGCAATCTGTGCAACAAGATCTACCTTCCTGACATATTTGGTGTAATTCCGTTCAGCAGTTTGGGTTGTAGGCATGTCTAAAGACCCTATAAAAAAATTAATGGGGAAAACGTGTTTTGGGAGCCCCTCCTTCTTCTCAGCCCCCACTTCACGGATCACCCCGAAACTTTCAAGACAGCAACTGAACAGACCAAAGTATAAGTTTAGTAAATGTTGAGCAGATTCGTCCAGTGGCGCAAAAGTTATCAAAACAAAAAAAACTCTTCCTATTGAAACTAGGTCCTAACTCTAACTACCTACCGCCAGTAGCTACTATATAGTAATTTAACTGCTGTACTATGGCACTTATGAGCCCTGCACCTTATTGATATATTGTCTGTTGTAAAGAACAATAAATTTGTGATTTTGCAGCTAATCAAACATTAATATTTATTTTTACCTCATGGGGAGTCCCACAGAAACTTTTTTTCTTTATGGCACTTTGAGACTGTCTGTTAATGTTGCCTCTTTGGGGTTCCATGTATTGAGAAGTCGGAACAAGGTATAGAGACCTCCCGCCCAGTGCCTTTACAAGTGATTGGGCGTGTGGTTTCTATTTCTTGGTCTGGTTCAGATTTGCCTGAATCTGCCCCCTAGTGTATACTTTGTTTAGGGGCCCTCTTCCTTGTTTTCTTATTATGTACTGGGAAGTCGCCATCACCTACTAGGCCATTTTGGGAAACATCCTGAACAACTAGGTCTAAACCACTACTTGCCTGAACCACTACTGCTAAACAACTAAAAAGTCTCTACAACTAAGTACTGAACAACTACTGTCTAAACAACAATTGTGCCTGAGTAACAATTGCCTGAACAACTAATTTTAAGGTAAGGTTTTCTTTTTTGATTTTTATGGTTTATTAGTTGTTTAGAATATATATATATATATATATATGTATATATATATATATATATATATATTAGTTGTTCAGGCAATTGTTATTCAGGCACAATTGTTGTTTAGACAGTAGTTGTTCAGTACTTAGTTGTAGAGACGTTTTAGTTGTTTAGCAGTAGTGGTTTAGGCTATAGTTGTTTTTGACCTAGTTGTTCTGTCACATATTCGGCCATTTTTATTTAGAGCGGCTCGAACACAGCCTAAGTGACTACGCTCAGACAGGCACATACGTGCCAACCTCTTTAAAAACGTTTTCATTTCGCATGCGTTGGGCGCTGTGGAATCCCAGCCTTGGTGCTGCACCTGTTGAAAATGTTGAGGGCCGCCAGTACCAGGTAGTGACAGCCTTCTTGTTGTGCCAGTTGATATGGGAATAGTTCCTCCTCATGACCCCCTGGGGTCCACCAGTGTGTTCGTCTAGGATCAGTGTCTCTCGCTGGGATGCTGTGAGCCATGATCTGCCAATATGGTAAGGTGCCCCTGTCTCAAGCTAGGCTCTTCCCCCTGCGTCCTATAAGCAGTGCTTGAAATGGAAAAATTAAAGTGCAGGTACTCTGTGCCAGAGTACCTGCTTGTTTCCCAGAAGTGCCGGTACTCTCCAATTGAAAGTATTACGTTTTTCTTGAGATGTGCCGGTACTCTCCAATTAAAAGTATTACGTTTTTCTTGAGATGTGCCGGTACTCTCCCTCTCAAATAAAAAAGTGCCAGTACGCAGTACCGGAGAGTACCGGCCTATTTAAAGCACTGCCTATAAGTCGGCCACAAGATATGAGCCCCCACTGTGGTGGAATGCAAAATGACACTGTCCACCCCTTACCAGAATGGGATGATGGGCCTGGAGTATCTTATATCTCACAGATACTCATTGGCCTTCAGGTGAAGGGGGCCCTCTGGAAGGCTGAGGGGCCCCCTGCACCACCAGGGTCTGCATTACACCCCTGGGCCCTCAGTGGGGGGGTGTCATGGGTTTACCGCCAGCCAAGGAATTGCTGTGCTGTGTCCCTCAACTCCTCCCGGTCACCTCAGCCCCTGGAGACGACAGGAACCTCAACAAGGGACGAGTCTGGGAATCTGCCTGCCTGTCACTGCCTGGGTCTAGAACCGGCCCATGCACCTCCTGGGTCCCAGAGAAGGCCTAAGCAAAACAGGATTATGCCCCATTTCAGAGCACACCCTATGTCCGGCAGGGCTAGGCTCACCCCCTCCCATCCTTCAGCAATAGCATAGATAGGATGCCGGGCCCTGGTACAAGCAAGGAAAATGACCCCTTTGACTGCTGTTGGGGAAGTAAAATACAGCAACATTCAGGGTTCAATGGGCCCCCTCAGTGCCCTGGGCCCCCGGTGCCACTGCACCTGCTACTCTACCAACGTCAGCGGGGCCCTCGAGGGCTGCCCCTCAGACAGCGACCCCAGCAGCCAGGCAAATCTACCTCCGCTGCAACACGTGCAAGTTATTAAATGAACCAGTATGAACATGAACTCCCCCCCCTCGCCGCCCGAGCCGACAGAAACCATTGCTTCTTTTTTTAAATCAGTCTGTCTTCCAGGAACAGAAACGCTGGTGGCTTCCAGGCCCCCACTCCAGGCCTCCTGCACCAACACAGACGTTCACACTTGCCTGTGGGCACGGGGGCCGACGTGCGGTGTAGGTGTGCGGTGCAGAGAGGCGCTATAAATAGGCGCCTGGTGCCGACTGGAGGCGTGAGGAGAGCGGCGCGGTGCAGGCAGGAGGGCCGGGGCGCAGGTGTGCGAGGGGGCGGTGGTGATGGGAGAGGGGTGAGTGCACACGTCTGAGACCAGGACAGTGGCAGGGCCGCCCTAGGCACGTCACTGGGTGGCAGCGGATGCCAGGCACGCGGTGGTGGTAGCAGAACTCACAGAAAGCTGGGCCTGCATCCCTCGCATCCCTGCGGCAGGACATGCAGACTCCAGCCCGCAGCATCAGGGGCCCTTCACCCCCGCAGGGGCGCGGCGTGGCCAGCAGGGCTGGGGGGTCAACACGCAACAGTCAAGCTGGCTCATAATGTTAAACCATATGGCATGGGAGGGGCTCAGAGGGCAGCGGAAAGGGAGAGGAATGCAGATTGTTAGGGTGCTAAGTGAAGGAAACAACTATATTTTGTAAATGAATCAACATTTTTGAAGACTTTCAGAACAGTGTGTGCGCCTTGTGTGTGCGTGCATGTGAAAATACCTGATGAAATCCGACAGACATCACCCTGCCCGACTGAGAGCACCTGTCCTCAGCTATTTAGCAGAAAATACATGTATCGGCAGGGTGGGGGGGCCTTAAGGCAGGAATGCGGCAGCTGGAAGACAGCGCCGCCCGTGTTTTGCAGCGCATTCTAGGCGCTGCGCTTTGGAAGGAGTGCATGGCAGGCGTTGCTCCTGCAGTGCCTTCATTCCAATCAGCAGCACCCGTGCGCTGCAGGAGCACGCCTAGCTCCCACTCTAGGCTTCAGCTGCACTCCGTGCACTTGTGCTGCAGGTCAGAGCTGATGACGTTTCATGTTGCCAAACACAAGCCTAGCCGCCTCCATCCTGGGAGGGGTTGTCGATGCTTCTAATACGACAAGTGAAACTACTCGTAGCACGAAACGTAATAAAAACAGCACTAGCTCTCCTGTGACTCTTAGCAACCTGAGCTGGGTATGAGATTCAGCACAGCACTGCACTACATACAGCCCTTCGTATTCTGAGTGTGCATTTTTAAAAGAGGATGGTGCAGTTCTGTAAAGGCAAAAAGCATAAGATAGGGCTCCTTGCTCCATGCAAATTCAGGTTCATATTAAACAATAATGGTGCTGAAACTCTTCACACCTAATGAATACATGGCTCGGAGCTATAGCTAGACTTGCATATATGATTTATTTTATACATCCACATTCACAAGCAGTTATAATGCATCTGAGCCCCACACCCCCCTCCCAGAGTTAAAAACTGTATCATCAAATACAATATTCTCTTGAGCATTAATCATAAATAACAAACAGGGAGTCAAATGTAGAGGCCACTAGCGTCTATTCCATTTTCCACACATACTCTAGCAAATATACTTCAGCAAGTCCTGAACTCCCAGTCATTATCCAGCTATCTACTACGATGTCATTGTTTCGGCTTGATCATGTGACTGGCCTTCATCAGGATAACAGATGTATTGACTGCTATTTCTTCAATCAAGCTGTGGTGCAGATGTGTCTCAAGTAAATGATGCCAATGCCCCTCACATGTAGGACTGAGGTCTACGGTAATCTGAAGAGATGCTTGAGTCAGAGGAGCACACCAGACAGTTGGAAAGAGAACACCCTTAGCCCCATGGGGTGAAACATATGTGTAGAATTTCCAAACGCTAGAGGCAAAAACCCGAGCTTCCATGGCACTCCGGACTGGGAGCGGGCCATTTAAGAGAAAGCCACTTTAATATTGATATGGCCCAGAACTGGTGTGACATATGGGATACCGTCGAGGACCTGGACACCTAGTACCTTGTCAGGCATTTGAAGTACTATAAACATTCAACTGCAAACAGCATAACTTAGCATTAACCTCTAGAGTGCGGGCATCGGCCACTAGCTCCCTGGTGCAGGTCACGACCAGTGGCTGACACCAGGGAGGGGATTACATTTTATTTTTTTTCTTTCTAAACACCCCGGGAGACACGGAAGAGCTTCTGTGTCTCCCCCTGCTCCCCATCCACCCCTCGTGACCCGCTGACATCACTGTTTTGTTTTTGCCGTCAAAGCAGGAAGCGGCCTTGTGGCCGCTTCCTGCTCCAACAGGGAAAACAGCCCCAAATGGCCCTCTGTCCCCTTTCAAACAAGGCCTTCCTGAACATGTTTCCTGGCCCTCGGTCACAGCACAGCTGGAAACCCCACTAGACACCAGGGATTTCACTTGGGTGGGTCGGCCCCCTCGGCAAACTGGCCGCCCCTCAGCCCCGGGGGCATATTTGTTTTTTAAAAAAAGGTAGGTGTCCCATGGGGGTGCGCGATCGGCTAAAAAAAGAAAAGAATTAGTAATTGACAGGGGGTCGCCCATGGGCAGGGCGACCCCCTGAAGGGCAATATTTTTTTTTACTAGTTGTATGGTGTCCCTGGGGGCCATTATGGCCCCTGAGGAAACCATACAACTACTAAAAAAATATATAGATTTATATATATATACCTAGCTATGTAGATAGATATATCTAGATAGATATATATCTATATATCTATCTATATATATATAGATAGATAGATAGATAGATAGATAGATAGATAGATAGATAGATAGATAGATAGATAGATAGAAAGATCACTTTTGTCAATGCATGTGTGGTTTCCCCGGGGGCTGCGATCGGCCCCCAGGAAAACCGGACACATATATAAAAGTAATATATATATATATATATATATATATATATATATATATATATATATATATTATAATGACTTTGGCTGTTGATGAAGACCGTAATGGTCGAAACGCGTTGCCAGGCTTGATAAGCCTTGTGGAATGGTTTTGAAGATTTAAAATAAACTTCGTCATTATTCAACAATTGTTGTGAGTGCCTTTTTTCTACTATCCATTTTGAGACATTTAAATATGGGTCATGCGCCCATAATGGTGCACCAGCTCCTGAAGGCCAGCGCTGGAAGAACAGCAGGAGCAGTTTGATTGATATTGATATATATATATGTATATATATATATATATATATATTTGCCACCGGTTGTCTTGCAGTTGCAGCTTGCGACTTCAAAGCAATGAACATACTTCAACTGACGCGTTTCAACTGTAGCTTTTAGGCAGCAATGAAAAAGTCAAGTAAGTCTTGTTTTTATGTTTGTGCTACAAAAGGATCAGACTTCTGTCTAGTCTCAGTTTTGATACCATAAAGTAGCACAGAAGGTTTATATGCCTACTGCAAAGAACAAATCTGTATTTTATGTAAATGGCTGAGTACATTAGTAAAGTCAGCCATCCTGCGCTATAATACAAATGAAATGTATGTGCAGGGGGGTGGCTATGGAGAGATGAAGGGTAATTTTGCTGAGTGGTAATGAGGGAATCTGAGGAGGAGGACATGGGAGTGGGAGCATCAATAATGATTGTTGGACTGGGCGCTAGAGGTGCTAAAGACTGTGACGAATGGTATGTGAAAAGGTGTTTTTTGAGTGTCTTGAAAGAACGTGCCGATTGAGGGAAGAAGCGCAGGTAAGGTGGCCTCTACTGTTCCACGTATCACACACACACACACCAGCAATTTTGTGACTGTCTACGTAGGCTAGTGTTTTAGAGGGACAGCTTAGCCAGTAGCAGAGATGACGCCTCGTTGGATGACTGCTGCTCAAGCCCTAACTATGGTTATAGAGGACCGCTCTGACATAGGATCAGAGACTGAGACATCAGATACTGAGACAGCATCTGAGGGATAGGAAAATGGCGCAAACTCTGGGAGTGATTTTTCAGTCGGAGGAGTCCCATTCGAGGACTCCTCTTCCAGTAATTATGAGGGAGGTGATGAGGACAGTCCTGCTGTCCCTTCGCAAGCACAGTCTGTGCAACTGGGTAATAGTGGGTTAGCCCAACCCAGAGAGCAGGTGAATGCGGCGGCAAGCACAGAGAGAGAGTGCTCTTGTGGGAGCTCCCCAATTTAGTTCAGCCCCAAATTCCTCCGCCCAAATCGTATTGTGGAGACATCAAAATTATCTATCACAAAACAAACTTGTTTTGTAAGGCAGGCGCCTGTGTTTTTGGTCCTGGGCTCGGCGGCCATATAGGGAAACATACTAAACCCAGACATTTCTGGAAACTAGACATCCAGGGGAGTCCACAGAGGTATGAATTGTGTGGATTCCCCAAAGTTTTCTTACCCAGAATACCCTGCAAATCTGAAATGTTGAATAAAAACTCATTTTTTTCTTGCATTTCTGCCACACCTACTACAGAAACAAGCTGGGATCCACAAAATTCCTACCACCCAGTGTTTCCCCACCTGTCCTGATAAAAACACTACCCCACTTGAGTGCCTGTACCTAATGCCTGCGTCAGGAATGGATCACCCCAGGGTCAACAGCTGCCCTCATGTAAGGACCAACATTGACCGCTGCGTGATCTATTCCTGTCGCGAGCACTAGGCCTACCCACACAAGCGAGGTACCATTTTTATCGGGAGGCTTGGGGGAATGCTGGGTGGAAGGAAATTTGTGGCTCCTCTCAGATTTAAGAACTTTCTATCACCGAAATGTGAGGAAAAAGTGTTTTTTTGGCCAAATTTTGAGGTTTACAAAGGATTCTGGGTAACAGAACCTGGTGAGAGCCCCACAAGTCACCCCATCTTGGATTCCCCTAGGTGTCTAGTTTTAAAAAATGCACAGGTTTGGTAGGTTTCCCTAGGTTTCCCTAAGCTAGAGGCCAAAATCTACAGCTAGGCACTTTGCAAAAAACACATCAGATTCCTATGTAAAAATGTGATGTGTCCATGTTGTGTTTCCTGTCACGAGCATTAGGCCTACCCACGCAAGTGAGGTACCATTTTTATCGGAAGACTTGGGGGAACACAGAATAGCAGAACAGGTGTTATTGCCCCTTGTCTTTCTCTTCAATTTTTCCTTCCAAATGTAAGACAGTGTGTAAAAAAGACATCTATTTGAGAAATGGCCTGTAATTCACATGCTAGTATGGGCACCCCGGAATTCAGAGATGTGCAAATAACCACTGCTTCTCAATACTTTATCTTATGGCCATTTCGGAAATACAAAGGTTTTCTTGATACCTATTTTTCACTCTTTATATTTCAGCAAATTAATTGCTGTATACCCAGTATAGAATGAAAACTCACTGCAAGTTGCAGCTCATTTATTGGCTCTTGGTACCTAGGGAGCTTGATGAACCTACAAGCCCTATATATCCCTGCAACCAGAAGAGTCCAGCATACGTAACAGTATATTGCTTTCAAAAATCTGATATTGCAGGAAAAAGTTACAGAATAGAACGTGGAGAAAAATTGCAGTTTTGTTTCAGCTCAATTTCAATATTTTTTTATTTCAGCTGTTATTTTCTGTAGGAAAAGCTTGTAGGATCTACACAAATGACCTCTTGCTGAATTCAGAATTTTGTCTGCTTTTCAGAAATGTTTAGCTTCCCGGGATCCAGCATTAGTTTCACACCCATTTCTGTCACTAACTGGAAGGAGGCTGAAAGCACAAAAAATAGTAAAAATGGGGTATGTCCCAGTAAAATTTCCAAATTGTGTTGAAAAATGTGGTTTTCTGATTCAAGTGCCTGTTCCTGAAAGCTGGGAAGATGGTGATTTTAGCACCCCAAACCCTTTGCTGATGCCATTTTCAGGTTAAAAACCACAAGCCTTCTTCGGCAGCCCTTTTTTCCCATTTTTTTGAATTTTTTTTATTTTTGCTGTATTTTGGCTAATTTCTTGGTCTCCTCCAGGAGAACCCACAAACTCTGGGTACCTTTCAAATCCCTAGGATGTTGGAAAAAAAGGGCGCAAATTTGGCGTGGATAGCTTATGTGGACATAAAGTTATGAAGGCCTAAGCTCAACATACCCCAAATAGCCAAAAAAGGGCTCAGCACTGGGTGGCGGAGGGGAGGCCCAGCAGCTTAGGGGTTAAAGTGGCTGTTCAGAGGAAATGTTCCCTGTGGATGTGTTCCTCTCATCCATCTTAAAAACATGAGCAGCCCTTGCCATGGTTGCTTAATGCCGGTAGCGGACCTCGCCTCAAGGGCTTAAAACCAGCTCTTTGAAATTATGCCAATGCTGCTGCTTCCCATAAAACCTCCCCTGAACCCCACTAAAACATTCCCTCAGCACCCCCTTCCTTCACCCAACCTTTTCTTGTTTCAGGTTCTCTATTTCTGCCAGCAGTTCCTAACCTTTTGACTTATGCTGACAACCACTGAATCACTAATGGAAGCTGGGGACTCCAGCCTAAGCAATTTCCACTCTTTTAATCTCAAAACAATACACAAAATACAGAAACAAGAAAACATCAAAACACAAATCCTGAAGTATTTTATCAAATTTACAACCAAAAGCTATACAAAAATAAAACTTTGCATTTTAATGGGAATTTTTTAATTATGTTTTATTTCACAAAGGCGAATCAATGTGCTAGACTATAGAATTTCACTGTTCGTTTTTTGCTCCTACTTTATGCCCCATGTGACGCCACCAGTCGTCCAGTTTAGATTCAGTTTGCTCTAATTGCGCTGATCTCATTAAGCTAAGGCTACCACCTTAATTTTTAGCCTCCAATTTAAAATTCTTTCACATTTACAGAACGTTTTGAAGGTGGGAGTACTTGGTGTGCTAAGCAAGGGAGTCATAGAGGTGATGCCCCTGGAAGTGAGGGGCACAGGATTTTACTCCTTTTCTACTTGGGTTCCAAGAATGATGGGGACCTTGGACCCATTCTGGACCTGAGGCTTCTCAACCTTTTTCATCTGGTAAGACAAGTGTAAAATGCAGGTGTCAGCCGGTCAATCTCCACCTCCCAGATCTAGGCAGGTGAAGGACAGCACTTCCTGCAGACGGAGGGTGATCGAGTTAATGACAGAAGGGGTAGGGCATAGCCATTGTAGATAAGGCGGTACATTCAGCAATCCATCATATTTGTCTCTCCATTGGTGAGACCCTCCCCTCGACTGGAAGATGTTGATAGAAGAGGAGGTGGTCAAATGTCTGTTTACGCTACAGATCCAGCATAAGACGGGAAATACTGGAGCTGCTGCGTTTGCTGTATTGTCCACTTCTCCCACAAAATGACTGCCAGAACTGTTGTGGAGTGTGGACCGGCTGAGAGAGCTGACATTGCCAGGAGTGCTGTCCTCTGTCGAAGCCCTGGAAGCCTCAGTATTATTGGTGGAATTATTTTGCTAGGGAAGCTTAACCCAGTGCATGGGCTATGGCACAGCTGTTCTTAAAATGCTCCAGGGAGGTTGCCTCCTCTCCATGTTACTTCCAGCCTCCTACCGCCCAGTAAACAAAAAAAAGTGCTATGGCTTGGCCAGCGCTGGCCACATCATATTGCTTTTCCCCCGCATGCTCTGTTATCGTTGTTGCCCCACATGCATCCCCTCCCTGCTACCTCCTATCACGCCAGCAATAAAAAAGCTAATAAAAAAGCTATAAAACAGCAAACATAGGCTGAGTAATAAAGCTTTTTAATGTTTTTTTTTTTTTTTAGTAGTTTCAGCCATGGTGTTTAATAACGCTGATAAAAGTCATTGACAAAGCCAATAGCTTTTTCGTATTGCCTTTCCCATTGCTTGGTTCTTGTGGGAATGCTCCTTGGAGAATTGCTCCTTGGAGACTTATACCTGAAAGAAAGGACAGGGACCACTTTGGGATAGTCTTTGTTGGCTCTTCCAAAAACTACTTGGACTTCTGCGCATAGACAAACAGGAGTCACAAGTCAAGGGATTATGATCAGACACCACTTGCAGATGTCATGTGGATCCATTAAAGACATCTTGTTACACTGTTCACATAGTTTAAGCCCAGAGACCTTAGGAGGTGACATTTGGCTTAGTTGCTATTGAATTTGCTTAAGTATTTAAATGGTGAATGGGCGAGAAGAGCTCAAGATCCCTTTTGTTAAGGAAAAGCAGGAACTGATGGCTGTATGCCAGATGGCACTATATAGAGCCTTAAGTCATCATATCTAGAGTGGATGAATCTACAGTTACGTGGATCACCTGGCAATGCTGGAAGGCTATTGCTGATGTAAAAAGGTTTTAGGATACAGTCTGGCCCCCTGGAGAATAGTTACAATGAGCAAAATCTGAGGAAGAAGAATCCATCATAAATATCCAATATGGTTGGATCAAATCTCAACAAGGAACCTATGTCACACAGGTCACTGTCCGGTTCCTGAAACAACACTGTTGGTGTGAATCACATGTCTGTATGTTCAGCATTTCCTTATCAATATACATTTCTAGGACTCCTTTTCTTAGGACCAACAGCATCACAATTCTCAGAGCGTTGGCCAGATGGCCATGTTAAAGGTGAAACCATGATAGAGTCCAGGTGCTCTTCTTACATAAACGTAGGCAGTGTGTTATACTTCACAAGAGAACACTAGCAATTTACTCCATAGGTACAGCATGTAGAAATCACTGCTAGGCTGACCACGTCCAAACCCCTTAGCCCTCTCTCCAGGAATGCGCTGCCAGCATTCCAACTATGACATCAAAAAATATTTGAATGTTGGCAGAGATCCACTACTTAAACCAGCCACAACATTATCTCTATTTTTTTTTCTCTAAACAGTCTTCCCCTTCACACACGAAAACCCCCAAATACATTGTGCCTATGTCTGGAACACAAAAATAACACAAATACCTACTAAAATACATTTAAATATTACAAAAAAATTACATAACCTACGGCCTCCGAAACATTCCCCCCCCCAAAAAAAAAAACACATAAACCTACTACAAGAAACAAATTAAAAACTTAATGTATAATGCCTTTATCACAATTTCCATGGCACCTGTGTAAAACGAGACTACCTATGAGGGGTATATTTAAGGAATTACAACTTTCTTTGCCCCAATGAGATGTTGCACAATTTCGCTTTTATGGGCACATTTTCGTGAGATGATTCATCTTAAACTACCTCTTTACCCACTTTCACAGCTCTTTCTGCATTCCATCATTGACGACCCTGCACTTTCACCGCATTACCACACACTTTCTCAACTCTGAGAGGGTTACTAAAACAAACATTACCCGTCATACAAAACCTGATTTTTCAACCAGCACCAAATCTCCTACCACTCACTTTTTATTTTTCGTATGTTCTCTGTTATTATAGTCAGCACGCTGTTTCATGTGGGCCTCCCTTACTCTTTTCCTATCGCATCCACACCCTGCTCTTCCTCCCCCTTGAACAGTTACTTTGACATCAGATCCAACCAAGCAGGAATCACAGAATTTAAAACCACATCAATGGGAGGTGAAAGCTGAACCAAGTACTATTCCAGTAATCCACAGGAGGTCATTAGACGATGAGTGTATAACTATTACAGTTACCAATTCTGAATATGCCGAACGTCAAGGGACTCAAACAGGGGTCAAAACGGATCAGCTTTGGGTAAAAAAGGAAGAGGGTCTGCCATCAAACAGCTGGAAAGGGTGAGATTAGGGGCAAAGGGTATGGTGGAATATCCCAGACCACTCTCAGAGGCACAGCTCCCAAATAGATCAGTTGCAAGGCCAAATATATCAAATCCAGGATGGCCAGATGAAGACTTTGTGCCACAGGTAGGTGTAACAAATCACAATAATACAGCCCAAATGGGAGAACAGGACGATTCTATAAGAAATCCCGACTACGGTTCACCCTTAGATTGCAAACAACTAATTCTGGAACCACAATATCAATCTAGGGGCCCATATGACATTCTAAATCGATGAAATATACTAAAACGTTTACAAGTTATTCCGGCCTTTAAAGATATGAAGTCTACTGATATTATTTCTATAGAATTCCAATTAGGGGATAAAAGCAATTAAGGCAAACTTAACAAATCAACCCTGGTAACTTGGAGGACATCCCAAGTGGCAAGTAGAGTCGTAAAAGAAAAAAGTTCCTTTTTAAAATGGGAAATTAAATTTGGTATGCCCCAAAAATAGGTTATCCCGACCCTCTAGAGGCCCAAAATAATATGCCCAATTTAAACAAATCAAAAGACTTAAATAAACCTTTTTCAGTCCTTAGATCTGGAATCGGGAGCCAAGGTACCGATGATCAGTATACGGGGCACAAAGCATCCAATAGTCACACCTCAGAGTAGCTAGATCTAGGGTGGCTGTCGGATGTAATTCACCAAGAAAATCGTCAGTGACTTCCGAATAGCCGGGCACACTCTGGGATGGTAACTCCCTACGATAAACCCCTCCAAGTCTGTTCTTGGAATATAAACAGGATTAAATCAAATATTCAACACAAAGACCTGACTAGTCTAATAAAAAAAAATCAAATTATCTTTTTACAGGAGGCTAGGGCTACCAACCCATTTACAATTGATGGATTCATAGGCTTTTTCTCCCCAGCAATAAGGGAAAAAAGGTTTGGCCACCCAAGGGGGGGGACTAGCAATCTTTATTTCAGGAGGTCTAAATATATCATGTACACGAGTAAATGAGGAAAATGAAGAGTTTTTGTTAGTGAAGTTAGATGGATGGAACAAAGAGCATTCCAGCTCACTTTTGCTAATTAATGTCTATATCCATCCAGATGCACGCTCCAGAAAACAGATATCCTCCAAACTGATAGACACAATATTAACTGTCTATCAGGATCTAGGATCCCCAGAGTTTCTAGTAGCTGGGGACTTCAATATGAAATTACTAAATCCTTTTGAAAGGGATGCTCAAACCATCTTGCAAGATCAGGTGTGGGCAGTCCTGCAGCAGTCCTTGGGGTCACTAGAGCAAGGTAAACCTGACACTAAGGCGCTTTCCGTAGTAAAAGATCTTGAGGCCCTCGGGCTCAGACTCCTAAACAGGAGGTTTCCACAAGATACTCCGCCGGCGACTACTTGCTATGCCACTGGAACTCAAGCAACAATCGATTACACTGCGGCCTCTTTATCCATACTTACTTTAATTTATAGGTATCATATTATAAAGTCAGATAAAAGTGACCATGGTCAACAATGTCTGGAGATTGGCTGTTGCTTTCCTATATTTAATCCTGCCCCAACCACATCAGGGGATGTCACGACAACGAACTATAAGAAACTTCGATGGAATGAAAAATCAATGGAGTTCATTGGAGAACGGTCAACTGTGATACTTGACCAATGCCATTACGATATATCCTGTGACCCAATAGCCATCTGGTTGACATTCCTGGACAGATGTGCAGTTGATCTCATAGATAGACCACACAAGAATTACCAAAACCAGGGGCGAGTTAATACAAAAAAGAATATAAAGATTTCAGCTCATACGACCAAACTAAGAAGACTACGAAACAGACTCTGAAGGCTGTATAAGAAAAACCCAACTGATTGTCATATTAAGGCTGACTTAAAAAACGTAAATAACATCTATCAGAAACAAATATGGGATGATAAATTACAGAATAGTCATGACGTTTGGGCAAAGGCTTTATTTCTGAGAAAAAAATCAAATGCACAAGGATTCTGGAAAATGGTTAATGAACTGAATAAAGCCCCAATAACCTTGACTAGCTCCAATATTGCGGAATCCACATGGTCTGATTACCTAACTCACCATTTTGGTGAAAATAAGAAAGACACTAAAAATTTAGAGGAGATAACAAATGAGTTAAGCCAAGAAGGAGTTTTATCAAAGACCCCAACTCTCCTAAAGGAACGCACAAATTTAATCTTCTCGATGTTGAAGTTGTGAATTCAATAAAGAACAGCAGAAGCACAGTGGCTCCAGGTCCAAATGGGATCCCTAACACATTATTTAAAACAAACCCGGACTTTTCCCGTGAAACCTTGGTCTTGATTTACAACCACTGTCTAGGATGCATTCCGAAATCTTGGAAGGGGACTATAATTCATCCAATATTTAAAGGAGTTAATAAAGTTCATCCTGAGAATTACTGATTGATTACCTTAATGGATGTAGAGGCTAAATACTATGCTGGGCTATTACTGGAGCATCAAAGCAGCTGGGCAACAGAGAACAATATAATTCCTCCCTAATCAGACAGCCTTTGCAACGGGCCCCAGAACAACTACAAACATCTTAACTCTCTCCATTGTCATCGACAAATGCAAACAAAAAAGTCAACCTTTGTATTTGTGTTTTGTAGACTTCAAATCAGCTTTTGATTTGGTACAGCAAAACCTTCTATGGGAAAAATTAGCATCCTGGGGCATACCAGACAAATTGTTAAAGGCCATTCAGCAGTTATATACTGATACATGATTCAGAGTAAAAATAGGGGACGGATCTTTTCTCTCAAGAAAAATTGAGACAAAACAAGGTCTGAAACAGGGTTGTGTGCTGGCACCGTATCTTTTCAATCTTTATCTATCAGATATGACCGTTATGCTTAATAAGGTGAATGCACACTCTCCTAAGTTTGGAGACATGTGTATCTCTAATCTGCTATACCGTGATGGTGTAGTACTTCTGAGCCAAACTAAAGTAGTACTACGACAGCTCATCCTCAATTTAATTGAATACGCAGAACAGAACGGAATGGAAATCAACCAGAAAAAACCCAAAGTGATGGAAATCAGTAAAAAAAAAACTTAGAGATAAAGAATGGCATACACAAAGGGGAGTCTTAGAACAAGTCAATCACTATAGATATCTCGGCGTACTATTTGATAACCGGGGTTCCTTTCTCCCATAGAAGCAGGATTTATATAGAAAAGGAAATGTTCTACTGCTTGCCTTTCGCACACTGAAAAAAGTCGCTAAGCGGCCCTAGCTACCGTCCCCTGCTACAAGTTGTGGCAGCTAAACTAAATTCAGCAATATGGTACGGTAGCGAAGCCCCGCATGGGCAAGATGCCGCCATCCTAAATGGTATCCTTGGAAAAATATTTAGGTCTGTATTTCAATTACCAGGGTATACTTCCCAAGCTCAAATCAGACTGGAGTTTGGTTACTTAAACCAAAATATAGCAAGGGAATGTAGCTATATTAAAACCTGGAAACACCTACAGCTATCAAAGGGAAATCAACTCTGCCAGGCGATTTGGAAGGAGATTAGTTTGAATCCTACAGCCAAATCCAGACAGTACCTAGATCAGACATTAGAAGATTCGAAAGTATGGGAACTATGGGACTCAAACCTGTCCTATTATGCATTTAAAAACAGTCTTAAACCGAACAGCGAAGAAGAGATCAGTAATAATGGATAAGAACCTGTTAGGAGCCAGGTCGCACTCTTGGATGGTAATAAATGAGTATAAACTCCTGAAATATCAGCCATACCTGGAGGCCGGATGGTCAAAAGCTGAGAAGGATCTTTTCACTAAACATTGATTTGACCTTATTCCTGGCGGTGTCCACCAAGCCCCATGGGAATGTACTACAACAATTCCCCAGTGTAGGATCTGTTGCTGTGGACTGGAAGACATTACTCATCTGATCTGTAATGGCCTACTGAATGAGCATAAGACTCTAGTGAAAGCAGCATTCAATCAGAGGGGAATACGGTCCTGCAGAGACACGGTGACACATGCTTTAAACCTTCTGACTATATCTTGAATACAAAGTTTTTATGTCTGACTTCTAAAAAACTATTGCAAGCTCATCAATCAGTATAAACTTAATATATGTTTCCGTTGGCATACAAGGCCTCCGCACAGTTTCCAGGAAAGTATTTTTAGCTACGGAGTATTAATTTAATTGTAAATATATTTACAACTTATTTTAAAGAAAAATTATTCGAAATTTTTAAGATACCTCTCTAACATGCTAAGAATCGCATACATAAGATGAAGAGAGTGGGAAATCAATGCACTTTATAGGAAAACCTATGTGGCTATGACTAAAACATACTCACTCTAATCAGGGGCTATTTTGCTAGCAAAAACAGCTAACAGTAATATTTTATGAAATGTATAATTAGGAGAAAAGTTATGGTTAGATATACTGATCTTATATTTTATAAATTTAAGAAGAATTATTAGACTAGAATGGAAGGTATTTGCTTTTTATTTTGTATGGGGTGAATAGTAGCTTTAAAAAATGTATGATGTATCGGTTTTTATTAACTATGCATTTAAATAAACTTGAACTTCTTTGACATCCATAATGAAACCAGCACTGAGGTGGGTTTCCGTCCCCTCAACAATTCAAAAGGAGAGAACTTGGTAACTCAATGAGAAATGGTGCGCTAAAACCACAGGGTGGCTCTTACAGACTCCTCTACCACACACCCATTACTCTTGGCCCACTTAACACAATCAGTTACAACTCTATTCATTCTCCCAACCAATCAATTGGTTTGAGGATGATACAGAGAACTCTTGAGGTGGTTAACCCCTGACTCAGGCAGAAATTATGTCATATCTGATCCACAAACTGCACACCATTACCTGAAATCAAAGATTCGGGGAATCCTTCTCTTGAAATAAAAAATCTCTTAAAAATTCTACAGCTTTTTTAGCCGTTGGCTCAGAGATAAATCATATCTTAGGCCACCTACTGTAATAATCCATAAGAACAAATGCAAATGATGCTGAGCTATTAAGAAATTAAGGAACCCACCATATCTATTCCTACCTTACTCCAAGAGCTACCAGTAAATTCAATAGGGTACAATGGTGGTGAACACACTAAAAACCTTTCTCAGAACTACTGCATATCACACACTCTTTCACCACAGCTGGAATCTCTCTGTCCATTGCTGGCCACCAAACTTTCGCTCAAATTCTTCTTTTAGTCATCGTGGAACCTAAATGACTTCATGACCCAATTTCATCAAATCTTTCTGCACACTAACTGAAGCAACCAATCTTTCTCCTCTTAGAACCACCCCATCTCCAACAGATAATTCACCTGCAACCTTCACAAATGGTTGTAACACACTTTGCACACTCTTTTCTTTTGGCCACCCATTCTCAATGTAATTCATAACCATCTTGAGCAAACAGTTGTTTTCACTCGCTGTTTTCCACGCCTCTTGCGAGCAAACACCCACTTTTGACACATCAGTCGCTGCAATGAAACAATTATCCACATCATCATCATCATCAGAGTAACATCCTCGCTCCTTAATGGGTAACCTAGAAAGAAAATAGGCTTATACATTTGCACATCCTGGAATGTGTCTCACCCCAAAATTATACTGTCATTCCTTTGTAGTATGTCTGGCTATGTGTGGTGTGTCACTATTCACTTTCTCACCATTCAAAATATACACAAGTGGTTTATGATCGGTCTGTAAGGTGAATTTTTTTTCCCATACATAACAGCCAAATGTTTAAATTGCCCAAACACATGCTAGCAATTCTTTTATTGCGGAATAATGCATTTTAGGTTCTCTCAGCACCCTTGACGCATAGGAAATGGTAAATTCCTTTTATGAGAATGCTGTGTCAACACTGCACCTAACCAATTTTTACTTGCACCCACCGCGAAAATACATGGTAGCACTGGATCATAAAAGATAAGTGATTTTGCATTAACCATGTAGAACTTCATTTAATCAAATGTAGATCGACATGCATCATCTCATACAATACGCATAGATTTTCTCAACATGTTTGTAAGGTTTTCATTTTTGAAGCATAATCAGGAACAAACTTTGAATAAAACTCACAACCCTATGAAAGAGCGCAAGCCAACCTTGTCTGCAGGCACAAGAAATTCTACCACACACTTCACCAACCAAGGCCTAGGTATTATGCCAGCAGAAGAAAGAGCAAGCTCCAAAAACTGTATGTTTTGTTTCCAGAACACTAAATTTTTAGGTCAAGCCTAGGCAGCACGCATGCGCTGCCTCTCGACATGTTGTAATCTACTTCTGTGGGCTTTCACCACGCCCGTCACTTTCGTTTATTCCTTGGCCTGCCTTTCAAAATTCCTTTGCTTTCTCAGGTAAATGATTTACATTTGTCCCGCCTTGGGGCTGTTTGCTAGTGCCTTGGAGACTGACCTGTTACATGGATTTTCACATGATGGGCCATATACCTTAGTATGGGCGCACTACTTTTTTCTTTTGCCTCACGCTGATGATGGTATGTTGTTTCTTCCTCTTCCTTGTTTGCGGGCATCTTGCTGTTTCTTTGTGATGTCTGCAGGTTCTTTTTTTTTTTTTGCAGTTTTATGTAGCACTAACTCAACATGAAGGTAGTGGGGCGCTTTATTTCTTTATTTTTCAGTTTTAAATAGCATGAAAGTATTAGAGCGCTTTACATGAGCGCCTGCTACATTACAGAAGGACACATTCATTTTTGGTAGCTAGGGGAGATTAAGTAATTTGCCCAGAATCACAGGATGTTGAGCCTGGCCGAGACTCGAACCATGTTCCCCAGCTTCAAAGTTGGCAGCTTTGGCCGGTGCACCACATTCTCTCCCCTTGGGCTCTTTGTCTGGTGCATGTTGGGGGGCAGTCTGGGAAGTTCTCTTGGTTGTTCTCGGCAAAGCCGGTGGTTCCTTCTTGAGTCTCATACAGAGATATTAGGGGCCTCATTACAACCCTGGCGGTCAAAGACCACCAGGGTTGTTTTGGCGATTGTACCGCCAACAGGCTGGCGGTACAATCTGCCTTATTACGACCGCCCCGGTCGCACTGCCGGGACCGGCGGTTTCCCGCCATGGTTGTCCTGGCGGTTTACCGCCATGGTTGTCCCGGCGGTTTTAATCCGCAAGGGCAGCGCTGCTTGCAGCACTGCCCAGGGGATTACGACTCCCCTTCCCGCCAGCCTGTCCATGGCGGTAGAGACCGCCATGGAAAGGCTGGCGGGAAGGGGAGTCGCGGGGCCCCTGGGGGACCCTGTACTACCCATGCACTTGGCATGGGCAGTGCAAGAGCCCCCAGGCACAGCCCCACCCTGTTTTTCACTGTTTGCACAGCAGACAGTGAAAAGTGCGACAGGTGCAGCTGCACCCGTCGCACGGCCGCAACACTGCCGGCTCCATTAGGAGCCGCCTCCAATGTTACGGCCCAGCAGGGATGTCGTAATGCGGCTGGCGGGATTGCGGCTGCATAGGCAGCCGCTCGGCGGTCCAACGTTGTAATGAGGCCCTAGATGTACACAGTGTGTATGTATAACTGCACTGCGCCGTTGTGCCAGACCAGACTGTGGGCTCCCCGGCGCTTTCTACCCTCTGGCCACAGTCAGTGCTTTCCAGGCATCATCCAGAAGGCATCGCCTTTTGTCTGCAGACCTCTTGACATACAGTGTTCACATCGCTAACTAGACTGGTTCCTCAGGCCCCGCGGTGCTCCTGGGACAGGCTGTCCACTGTGAGCCCCTCTGTACAGCTCCGGCCTCCTTCAGGCCGCTCCTTACATTTGTCATCGTCTCGCAGCATCAGGCGGGAGCTGTCACCTATAGCGAACAGCACAGCGCCTAACTAGACGGATAGCGGCAGGACCGGCTCAAATCAGAAAAAACTTTTCCAAATCGTCAAAAACGCATTTTGCCTTGGGAGGGAGGCAGGAGCCAGGCTGAGGGGGAGGGAGTGCTTGGCGCGCAGCTCTGCTCCAGGTGACGGTTTACTGTAAATAAAACAAAATAAATAAAATGTGGCGGAGTGGAGCCAGAAGTTGTTTGGAGGAAACGGGGACTGTTAGCTTTTTTGGGACAGGATGGAAAGATTTTTCACTTAACAGACTGTTTTCATTTCTGACCTCCGAGCGCCTCGTTCAGAGTTTCATGGTATATGTGCGCCTCAAACGTCACACGGGATTACTGTTTGCTACAACTGAAGAGCGGCCACATTTCAGCTCGCTTAATTGTCTGGTAACACAGTGAGACAGGTTTGACCCCCCCAAATGACGGGGTACAATAGAAGGCAGCCATTGTGGTGCTTTGGGCTCTGCATTAGTCAGTCAGCTTGCCCCAGATACGAGTGGGCGACCATGTTGTGCACTCACCCCGCAGGTCTCGGCTCTGACGGCTCGGTGGGCTAATGCTTCGCTGCTGGGCGGGTTGTGTGGGTTCACAATGGGTCCAATCAGAGTTTCTTCCATAGGTGACAGATGAAATACATACAATTATGTTGGTTCTCAATAATTATCTCTGCATTCCTTGTCCTCGCCCCAGTCATTACTTAGATTCTGAAAATGAAAGCCCCACCTGTACAACTGGGTCCCATAAGGAGGCTGGCATGCCCCGCAGCCTCCTGGTGTGTTTCCTGGTCCCAGGACGACGATGCATGATGGTTGGACCTCATATATGACAGGAGATCACTGTTGGTGCCTGCCTCCCTGCAGACTGGGGCTGTGGAACCTCCTTGCATCTGGGGAGCTGCTGATTCTCAGGGTCATTCTTGTGTTATCTTTCGAAGTGTAGACCCCTTATGCACTTACCACTTACTGTACTCAATCTAGTCTGTGGGTTTCACCACATCCATCAAACACCCATCACTTTCATTCGTTCCTTGGCCTGCCTTTCAAATTTCCTTTGCTTTCTTAGGTAAATGCTTTACATTTGTCCCACCTTGGGTCTGTTTTGACACCGTCTTGGAGACTGACATGGATTATAGAACAATGGGCATATCCCTTAGTGTGGGCGCACTACTTTTTCGGTGGAGCCACTGGAATTTTGTGGCAGAGAGGACTAAATTATGTGGCAGGGTTCACCAATCTATGTGGCAACAAAAGTCAATATACATGTACAAACACAATAGCTCTAACTCAAACAAATGCAAGACCTATTGCATTGCATATGCTTGTTTTTCTAAACAGCCAAGTCGCTCCCCGTTTTCTCCAGGCCGTAGACCTCGGTTTGAACGGGCATGCCTGTTGAGCGGCAATTTTCAGTCCCACTACACCTTCTTGGTGCCTGATGCCTCTAGCTGAGTCTCTCTGCCACTGCTAACCAGAAACATTTTTGCTGGGATTCCAGCAATGCGCTGTCTGAAATCAGAGTGATGATGCACAGCTTCTGTTCTAGTGGTGATCTTCCAGGATAACTCGTCGCCAAATTTATGTTATACTTCACTACAGGAGCCAAGTAACGTGAGTATAATTGAGATTTATTCCATAGATATCGCATGTAGAAATCACCACTAGGCCGGCCAGGTCCAAGCACCTCAACCTCCTGTCCAGGAATGTTACTGCTAGCATTGCAACTACAATGACATCAACAAATGTTGGCAGAGATCCTCTATATAAACCAGCGACAACACAGTGTTTGAAGTTTTCAAAGAGTACTCTTTTTTTATATCTTGTCTTTAACAGCGATTTGTTTTTCCTATGTAGCACCTAAACCCAGGGCACCAAGTTTTTCAAGTTCATGCGTGAGTAGCTTAACTCATCAATTTTTGTCTTTGAATTCTTGGACTTGTAAACCTGGTTTAGTAATGGGATAAGCATAACTGCAAAAACTAGAAGGCAAAGAAAAAATGGACTAATAAGCTACTCATACATTGACCTGGGAAGCTTTAGAGCTATTATAACCCGGTTGGGTGTCTAAGATCTGCTATAGCAGATGTAATTACAGAAAAAAATACACTGAAAATCATTTGATGGGCCTTGGAGGGATAAAGGGTTGAGTCAGCTGTATTACCCCAGTAAACTTCCTCACAGGGATTTGGATGTGTAATTCTCCTCAAAAACCCGATTCTCAACCTGCTCTCAACACCCTTTGACTGTCCTCAGTCCACAAACCTACCATACCACCTTCCTTGCGAGCACAGTCAATCCTCCATCTTGTTGGAGGTGGACGAGCCCCTGAAGGTTTGAACGGGGAGCCTGGGGCTGTGCTCTGACTCAGCTCGAGGACCATCCAGGACTCTTGAGCCAAAAACGAGCAGACCCTTCCTTGTAGCGTCTGCCTCGCAGGTCCACTCCCACATCATCATTTGCAGGCGTTCTCCACGCACCAATGCATGCAGCGTGGGAGAGGCTGGACAGAACCATGCGATCTTTGCATTTAGATAACCCCCTACTGATGTGGAGGGTCCAGGGTGGGGAAGCACCCCCCTGCCCAATCCTTTTCACAGGGAGATGTGCTTTCATGGACAGAAACCCATTGAAAGGCACAGAGAAGTGACCGTGCCAAACATCCCAACAACAAAACAGTAGGCAACATGGAGAAACCAAAGCTAGTAACAGAATGCTCCACTCTTCTGAAAGGGAATGCGGTTTTGTTGCTGGAGTCTGACACGGTGGGGTGTTCAGACTCGTCATCCAGTTACCTGCTCTCCATTCTCATGATTACAATGTTTGTTTTTGTCCTTTCTCCCAGTGATCGGGGAAGGAGATGTGGCTGTAGACTGTTGGAAATGTATCCTTTCTGAAAGGACATCCCAACTGTTTGCCATCAGTTGCTGAACCTGTTTCTTGTTGGCCATAAGACGTACTCCTGTTAGCCACTGGTAAAGTGCTTGTGCTCTCCCTTTTAAATATGGTACAATTGGCATCCAGGATTGGCACAACTAATTTACTTAAAGTTCCCTAGTCTATTGTACAACAGGTACCCAGAACTTGTCAATTAAATTATAAGAATGGGCTGCAGCACTCATTGTGCCAGCCTCTGAAGTAGCACTATAAAGCATACCTTAGGCCTGGCATTGCAGCCGAAGTGTGCAGTTTTAATCTGTCATTTCAACCTGGCAAGATAAACCTTTAGCCAGGTAGAAACCTTCCTTTTTATACTTATTAGTAACCCCTAAGGCAGGCCCTAAATGCCCATAGAGCAAAGTGCATGGTATTTAAAAAATAGGACATGTATAGTTAATGTTTTATATGTCTTGGCAGTGAAAAACCTCCAAAGTGATTTGTCACTGTAGCCAAGCTAACTCTACCGTATGCTAACACTGCTTTACCCTATTAAATTTAATAGGGGCTAAAGTCAGTTTGCGAGCACCTTGGGAAAATTTTCAAAGACCCATTTTGGCAGTAATTTAAAATCCGACTTAATGGTAACGTTGGATTTCATATTACTGTTTTGGAAATGTTGCTTGTAGAAAGATGTCATTTTCCTGCCTAAACCTGAAAGGCTTTACTGCTGGTATCCAGTCACCTGACCCCCAATAACTCCCCTGGGGTGTATGTGTATTGCTTCCAGAGAGTGGAGAAAGGGCTTGGGTGCGGCAAAGTGATGACCTTTCCTTTACAAGATGCCTGCTAACACCTCAAATAAGCCTTCCCTGTCACAAGCAGATGAAACTGAGGCCTAGGTCTGCCCCTACTTTTGTCCAGCAAGCCAGCTCCAATCACAGTTGGTCTGCTGGAGGTTTACACATAAACCTGGGGTGCACTTCAATGGCACTAGGACAGGATACCAAAACAGCTCTTGTAAATTCACTGTCTGCCTGCTAAAAGGCCAGCTTTTATTCAACCAGATTGATGTGTCTGAGGGTACAAGGACTATCTCAAACTGGATTTTGGTATAAGATGTGGGAAGACTCTTGTATTACCATAGTACACTCCTCATGCACATCTCCAGCCCTTAGAGACCCAAATTTAGTGTGGCCAAAGCCTTCCCCCATCTTGGAAAGGGCCATAGTGGGTAGGGTTAACATCAGGAACCTTTACCCCATTGTCAGGGCATCCAGAGGCATCATTCCTACCCACGATCTTGTACAAGGCATAAATATGGCACCTCCAGGCATCCACTTCAGAAAAATGCTGGACCTGAGGAACAGATGAGAACTAGACCTATTGTCTGTGATATGAGACGAGAGCTGAAAACTGACATCTCCCTCTTGTACTCAGGACAAAAAAGTGAAATCCAAGGGTCATAAAGCTGCCCTCCTGTTGAAGCTACAGGCCCACAGTAAGCTGAAGCTGCAAGAGGCCTTTTCCTGCAACTGCCCAGCTGACCAGTGTAACAGGATCTGGACGGGACCCTGCAGCGGCCTCTACTTGCCAGCCTGAGAGCCTTTGAGTTCCTCCCATAGGTCCTGGAGGCTTCAGAAGTGCTCGTAAACATTTAAAGGACTAAAGTCAGAAAGTAAAAGCTTTGTCCAGGACAAACCTAGTTAGTATATCATACCTGGGCTCCTTCGTGGTCAGTGTCAAATTGAGTCTCAGTTCTGTTTGCCCATGACCATTGACTATCTTTGGCACTCCGCGTTTCTTGGTGCTATTTTCAGTTAAAACTCAGAAAGATTCACAACTCTGGTTCCTCCTTTTGGAGTCTTGTCATTTTGTTAATTTTATCCTATTTTTCTAATTTGTTTTGGTATTTTTTCACAGTTATGCGTTTCAACTTTATTACTGTTTTTTTGTACTGCAAAATTAACTTGCACTTTGCTTCGAGGTTAAGCCGGACTGCTTTGTGTCAGTCTACCAGAGGGTTAGGGTTTAGTGGCTTTTGTAGTTCACTCTGGCAAGAATTTGGCTTATTTTTTTTAAATGGGTTTTCACCCCCTCAACTAATACTCCCAGTTTCGTACACCGACCAGGAACTTGGGGAACTAGGTTAAAATCCAGGCCTCGGCATAACATCTTGTGATTGTGGGCAAATCACATAACCTCCCTGTACCCGAATGAAAGTGTAACGTCTGGTTCTGTTGTAAAGCGCTTTAACGCCATCAGATCTAGAAACCTGCAATACATTAAAAAACATAATAGACTGCCAGGGAGGAAGCTTCTTAGTTCTCTGAGAGTTGTATTCTAAAAGGGTCCCACTATGTAAAGCTGGTCAGGTGCAGCAAATCAGCTTTGAGGTGCTGCTATTTTGAAATACTTTTTAAAGGAGAGATAAATGCTTTTAACAGGAGCCAATACAAACAGAGTGCCGCTGAACCATGTTTTTTTAAAGTGTGCATTCCAGTGTCCAGCATTTGTATACATTTATTCTAACATACAAAACATGCGGGAAGCTAAGTAGGTGGAAAAGGGAGGACGATGACCCTTGATGAATGTGTGACTACAGGGATCGCCCACCCCACTGCCTTATGAAGCAAACCGATTGTGTGTTACATAGCCTATAAAGCAGAAAATGTCCATTATGGTCAGTATGTCTCATGTCTGCTTCATGTTGTTTGTTCATTTGAAATGTTAAAGCGTTGGTAGTACCAACCACTACCTAGAGGGATTAAAAAACGTCCTTTAGTCATGCAGAAAGCCTGCTGACCCCGAGTGACACCATGAAGGGTGAAACATGTCGACCCACTGAGGTTACAGGTCATAGCACCCAACAACAACTCCTTGTTTTTAACCTTGCCAAAGGACCGTAATAGTAAAACAGGGCTGGGATCCGGAAGGCAGTTTTAACTGTACATTTGAGTACCCTTTAGCACTAATAAAGAGCTCAGCTTACAAACTGCGTTGAGCCCACCCACTCATACTAGGTGTAGTGGTTGAGGATCCGATGATGCAGCATGCCGCAGGTGGTTCTAGTGGATTAGGATCCTACTAATTCACCTGTGTGCGGACCCTACATCAGTCTCCTGATATATATACCATGAAGTGATCCTTTTAGAGTGAAGGAATCACCCCGGATTACTAGTGAACCCTCTTTTGTTGAGTTAGCTATGCTTATTCGTAGACAATATTTGGTTTTGTTTGCTTTCATCGCCCCCACCCTTTAAGATGTTCTTCGTAGCTCGGGTTGTGTATTCTTCACTGGGCTGGAGGTGTAACTTAGCAGGCAGAAATGCACGGTCTGGGTTAAGTGAGATGCCCTCAGGATGGTCAGAGACACGCCTGACATAATTGTAATGATTGAGGCACTGGCAGTAATATAAAAAATGCATTACGTTCAATCTAGGTATTATTAAAATCTATATTTTGGAAGCACCATTTTATCTTAAACCTTTTTGCACATTTTGTAGCAGTCTACCTTATACTGTGTGTAAAGCAAGTTTAAAATAAACATATATTCACAGTGCTTTCTGTCACAGGCTGTGACCTTGTAGCACTACACATACAAAAGTCACTTTTCTCCACTGCACCAACCAAGATTTAATTCTGTGGCTTTCTGGTTATACCTAGAGCACTGCAGTTCATTAACTAAGAGAGGTTTCATAATGTACTATAGTGCATTTCCCGCTGAGTAACTTTTTAAATGTATTTTTCATTTAATGTATGACGGGGAGCATTGCCCCCCTTGTGAGCAGCAGCTGCTGCAAACCTTTAACAATAAAACAATAATAAACATAGTTTATTATCGTTTTATTGTTTAAGGGGCGGGGCCATGGAGGATGACATAGACAAAGGGGGAGTGCATAGCACTCCCCCTCAGCGCACATGCATGTTTGGCCAGCCCATGCGCACTGTGCTTTCTCCAACGCAGCATTGTGTTGCCGGGCTGGAGAGAGTAGGCACAGGCTCCCAGTTTGCCTGGGAGCGCCCAGCCAGGGCACTCCAGCCAATCCTAACGTTGCTTTCATGCAGCGTTAGGATTGGCCGCAGGGCAGGCTGGGAGCCTGTGCCTCCAGTGACCAGGAAAGAGGAGCGGTGCGGCGGCGAGGCAGGTAAGTTTTCATTTTTGTTTTTTTAAATTGAATGCTTATTTTGGTCCCCTCCCCCCCTTGCCCCGCGCCACACCGCCCATTCACCACGCAGTGAGCCATGACTGATGAAGTTTCCTGATATTTTTTTTTAGCCACACCTTTGATCCCACCCCCACTGCATGCAGCGTTACAGTGCCCATACGTTTTCTTAATGCACTTCAACCACTGGGAAAGAGAGACATATGGGGGCGAAGTGGAGTATGACAGTCATTAGTGCCCAGAAGCGTTAGGCTGATCTGTACTTGATGTATGTGAAAGACAAAAAGATAAAAAGTGTATATGTGGGGGGGGATCAAAAGCAGTTACGGCGCACAGAAGGGGCGGGCGGCGTGCAGGGAGGGGGGAATAAACATTAAATTAATAATTTAAAAACCACTTACTCCTGCCGCTGACACCATTGTGCCGCTCCTCTGCTGCAGGCATAGGCTCCCATCCTGCCCTGCGGCCAATCCTGATGCTTTTCAGAGCAGCTTCAGGATTGGCTGGGAGCCTACTGTGCATGTATGTGTGTTTGGCCGGCCCGAGATGGCCGGCCAAACATACATGTGGACTGAGGGGGAGTACTGTGCACTCCCCCTCCCCTGCTCTTCACCCCTGTGGCCCCACCCCTTTACAAGAAAAAGATAATAAACATGGTTTATTTGTTTTCTAGGAACGGTTTTGCAGCTCCCACTGCTGGCGGGGGGGGGGGGGGACTCCCCAACGAAAGAGTCACCCCTGATCAGAAGTAAAAGAAAAAAATGATGCAGTGAAAGATAAGAAAGGCAACGGGCAGTGCTCTAAAAGGAAATACAGAAGGGCAGGTACTCTCTAGAGGAACTGTTTGCTCCTGAGCAGTGCCAGTAGTCATGCAATGTAATGTATTGCAACAGTGCTGAGAAGTGCAGGTCATCTCCCCTCCAGGTAAAATAAGTGCAGGTACTCTCCTCTCCAGGGTAAAGAAGTGCAGGTACTCTCCCCTCCAGGTAAAATAAGTGCAGGTACTCTCCTCTCCAGGGTAAAGAAGTGCAGGTACTCTCCCCTTCAGGGTATAAAAGTGCAGGTACTCTCCCCTCCAGGTTAAGGTTAAAGAAGTGCAGGTATTCTCCCCTCTAGGGTAAAGACGTGCAGGTACTCTCCCCTTCAGGTTAAAGAAGTGCAGGAACTCTCTCTTCCAGGTTAAGGAAGTGCAGGTACTCTCCCCTCCAGGGTAAAGAAGTGCAGGTACTGTCCCTCCAGGGTTAAGAAGTGCAGGTACTCTCCCCTCCAGGTTAAAGAAGGACAGGTACTCGCCCCTCCAGGTTAAAGAAGTGCAGGTACTCTCCCCTCTAGGGTAAAGAAGTGCAGGTACTCTCCCCTCCAGGTTAAAGAAGTGCAGGTATTCTCCCCTCTAGGGTAAAGAAGTGCAGGTACTCTCCCCTTCAGGTTAAAGAAGTGCAGGAACTCTCTCTTCCAGGTTAAGGAAGTGCAGGTACTCTCCCCTCCAGGGTAAAGAAGCAGGTACTGTCCCTCCAGGGTTAAGAAGTGCAGGTACTCTCCCCTCCAGGTTAAAGATGTGCAGGTACTCTCCCCTCCAGGTTAAAGAAGTGCAAGAACTCTCTCTTCCAGGGTAAGGAAGTGCAGATACTCTCCCCTCCAGGGTAAAGAAGGGCAGGTACTCTCCCCTCCAGGGTAAGGAAGTGCAGGTACTCTCCCCTCCAGGGTAAAGAAGGGCAGGTACTCTCCCCTCCAGGGTAAGGAAGTGCAGATACTCTCCCCTCCAGGGTAAAGAAGGGCAGGTACTCTCCCCTCCAGGGTAAGGAAGTGCAGGTACTCTCCCCTCCAGGGTAAGGAAGTGCAGGTACTCAGTACCGGACAATGCCTGCCCATTTAAAGCACTGCCAACGGGTGATAAAGTAGTTTAGGGGGGCAGAGAGTAAAGTGCCATTTATAAAACTCAAGTGGTTTTTGTGACTTTCAAAACTCGGGGATTTTTAGCTGGCCTGGGGCTTGCGCTAGGACTGTGGAGCCAGGCCAGACCCTGGCTCGGCTCGGCTCTCCCATGGGTGCTCTGGCTCGCCCCACATAGCCCCCACCTCGAGGGTTCCCGTTCCAGTGAGCCCCCCCTCTCCCCCACTGCATGGAGCTGGGTTTCACGCGCACGAGGACTCACGGGATTTCTGATTTATTCCCATTTGAAGCTCACCTGCGAGGCACTCTGCGTTCCCATAGCAACGGCCCCGAGTGGCGGAAAGACACAGTTTGACAGCTTTGTGTGATCAGGGTTCCCTCCCAAGCCCGTTGTTCGCAGGTGAACCTTTCAAGGGGCTCTCCTACCGCCAGCGCCCCAGATTTCACGAACCGGTACTAAACCAGGGCAAATCGATGTTTCCATCTGTTCTTCATGTCGTAAGGTGTTTAATTGTATTTATTTGCTGCAAAATTATTTCCAGCGTTTATTAAAAAAACTGCAGCTAAATAATGAGCTGTTCAGGGCCAGATGGGTTTCTGAGGCCTGTTCGTGAGGTTCTAAAATATTGATCGTGCCCCCCTCTCCCCCTTTTAAGTCTTGGATTGTGGCTTTTTAACTATAACATTCAACAACTCCTGCACTTCTAATCACCGCACAGATAAACTGGTAATCTGAGGTTATAGTAAAATGGAAAAACAACATCACATGTTGTGGTCTTTGTGGTGATGCGCCCCAACAGGCTGCATGGCACAATGCCCATTTGCAGGCGGGAGGGGGTCACAGAAGGACTTCTAATGACTGATAATTAGGGCAGTCACTACGTGCCATTTGCCAGTAAGGGATGGATGGTCATCTATAGGGGGCTGTAGACGGCCATCCCTGCGTTCACCTTCTTAAACTGCAAACTTTTTTTTAAGCACCAATACAGGTTTAATAAAAAGAGAAAAAGTATTTTGGAAGGACATCTGAGGAACGGGAAGAGATCACTTGGAACACTGCCTGCCCCCGCTCACCCCCATGGAACCTACTTCACACAGTTCTCAAAGGGTTGTATGCCCCAACTACGCATGCCCGAACCACGCATGCCTTAACGCGGATGGAACCACAACCGCGCCTTTACCACGCATGCCTTTACCACGCATACCTTTACAACTAATTGTGTTGCAGAAGCATGCTTAGTAAAGGAATTTGTGGAAACGGCATGCGTGGCTGTGTTATACAACCCCTCCCTTAACCCAAAGAACTACCCTGACCCCTCCATCCACCCTGAGGCCTATAACAACCTCCCACCCCATAAAACCTCCCCCCCAAATCCCTGGCCCCTGTTTACATAAAAACAACCACCCGACACCTCCACCGCCTGAGCCGTTAAACATCCCCCACCCCTAAAACCTTCCCCCACCCTGACCCACCCCCTGCAATGGTCCCTAAAAGCTTCCCCCAACCTTAAAAAATGTCCCCCCAAAGGCTGGCCCCAGACCCTATCTGCCTTGAGGCCTAAAACTACCCCCACCTCTAAACCTCCTACCAAAGCATGACCCCAGCCCCTTTCCGCCCTAAAACCCTGCCCCCTGTAAAACTTTAAATAAATAAATAAATAAAAAACGACCCCAACACCCCCTAAAACTCTGGCCTTTGTTTAAAAAAAAAAAAAGACTACCCTTCCACCCACCCCCAAAACACTGGGCCTTGTTTACAAAAAAAAAAACCAAACCTTCCCACCTCCCCCCCCGAAAAAATCTTCTCCACAAAACCTGGCCCCAGACCCTACCTGCCTTGAGGCCTAAAACTACCCCCACCTCTAAACTTCCTACCAAAGCATGACCCTAGCCCGTTCCCCACCCTGAGCCCTAAAACCCTGCCCCCTGTTAAAAAAAAAAAACTACCCGAACACCCCCTAAAACCCTGGCCCTTGTTTAAAAAAAAGACTACCCTTACCCTCGCAATTCATCTTTAGCCCTAAAACCTTTGCCACCCCTAAAAACGAAACTATCCCCGATCCCTCCACCCACCATAAGCCCTAAATCCACCCCATGCCTAAAAACTACCCCGAACCCCAGCCCCACTTACCTCATTGCGTCCTCTCCCGATCCTTCCTGCTCTTCTCCCTTCCTAAAACCTCCCTCTACCACTAACAATAAACTCCCCCACCCACCCTAATCCTTAAATCCACCCCTCCCCTAAAAGCTACCCTCCAAGCCCAGCCCCACTTTCCTCCCGTGTACTCTCCCGATCCTTCCTCCTCTTCTCTCCACCGCTTCGCACCACTAGACTGCTCTCTGCCTTAACTACGCATACGCCTGGTTTAGGCACATGCCTGGTTACGCCAGAGAACAAAGCAGTCGTGGTTAAGGCAAGTGATGTTCCGCATGTGTTGTAAACATCTGCGTGGCTTAGGCCGCGTTCTTTAGGACATCTCCCGTCTCAAGGAGGAAGCGGTCCCATAAGGGGTCAGTTACCACTTCTTTTGAGGAATCGGTATCTTTGCAATAGTTTGCAATCACAACTTCAGTAACAAAAACATCAACATATATAATCCGAACTGCATTGAGCGGGAGGCAACCTTTTCACACCCCCTTCTAGTTTCATTTCAGAATGAGTAGCAAAGTCACTTCTCAAGTCCTAACAGCGTTTCCAACTTGCAAAAGTGGTTTAATACAAGGTCAAATACCGTTTTGCGAATCGCAAATCCTGTGATTTTGTTATTCATAGGGGTTGCGATTTATAGGGTTTGCGAATTAAAATTTGTTCCACACACCTAGCTCTTACTTGGCCAAAACAGGACACCTTTTCAGACATCGTGCTGATGCCTTTGTGAGCATCCCTATACATTGTCTTCCTTTGGAGATGTATAGGTCAGTTTGGATCAAGTTAATGTACTCACTGACCATAAAAGAGGAGTTGCTTCCAGTAATCATCATGAGGAAGGACGAAATCGAGTATTGAGCAAAACCGCAAACTGGATCATATCTAGCACTGCCAGGCTAAAGAGAATAAGGGGGTTATTACAACTTTGGAGGAGGTGTTAATCCGTCCCAAAAGTGACGGTAAAGTGACGGATATACCACCAGCCGTATTACGAGTTCCATAGGATATAATGGACTCGTAATACGGCTGAAGGTATATCCGCCACTTTACCGTCACTTTTGGGACGGATTAACACCTCCTCCAAAGTTGTAATAACCCCCTAAGTGTCAAGTTAATTCTGATTTATATATTTAATTTGGTTTTAAGTGACACAAAACACAGCCAGCCAAATAAACAACAGACCAGAGGGGCGGCAGAAAGGAAAATGGTGAGGAAAAGGGAGAGTCGGAGAACTGTAAGAGGAAAGAAGGGTGCTAAAAAGTGTGTCTAGGCATTTGATAAGAGGGTCTGAAGCTGCCAAGCATGTGGTGGATCAGAAAGGAAACTTAGCGAGGGGAGACGTGAGATGGGCTGACGTATTCAAAGGGGGGGGGTGTTGGTACAGAAATAGTAAGAGGAGACAAATTATAATTTGTGAAGGACAGTGTAGAGTCTTATCTTATAATCAATGTTCAGAGTATCTTGTCTTCATCAAGGAGGGTCCCAGGTTTCTTCTTTGTTTGAGGGGGCTCCCCCCATCATGGGTTTGGAAGGGTAGTTATCCAGTGAACCACTAGGGCACTGGTAGCGCGAGTGCATCCTT